>NC_137609.1:8909409-8934409 GCF_963280865.1 Gymnoscopelus braueri
TTTATCTTCCTCTTTCACCAGGTATTTCACAAAGGCAGTGGTGGAAAGTAACCAAGTACATTTACTCAGTCGTTCAGAAGTAAGTGTGTGTGTGTCCACCTGGCTCTCATTGTGACTGCAATGCATTGTTCCCATCGTCGCCTCCCAGAGCCACCAGTCTGCCAGCTGGAATAGGCTCTATGCACAGCAGCCATATCGGAAAGAAATTGGGCCTCTTCCTTACTTCCGTCACAGGTTCTTTTACCAGTGATACTAATGAAAACTCCATTTAGTGTATCACACTGTGGTTCTCAAACGTTTTAAGCCATTCAATCCGGGAACGCATATACTGTGTCATTTTAGATGTGCAAAATTTTCTCTCTATATCCATAGATACTCGCTGTGACTCGGTGCAGCGCTATGAGCTTGTATATCAATTTTTTTTGAAAAATCTTGATAATTTATGCAAATCTTCGAATATATACATTTTTTCAGGCGAACATCATGAAAAAGTGTATGAACCACTGATATTATAGCAACATATGTTTTTTTTAGAAGACATGTGTAGAATCCCCCAGAAGCAAAGATTTGAGTTAAAAAATTCGCTTAAAAAATATATACATTCAAAGATTTGCACAAAATTTCACGATTTTTCAAAAATATTGCAGATCTACAAGCTCATAGCGCATCACTTCGTGCCACGCTGCGAACTTGTACATCTGTTATTTTTTAACGTTTTTGAAACATCTTTTGACATTTTGAGAACTACTGATTTAGAAGGCATTTTGTAGAATCGGTCTCGGGTCTTAAAGGGGAAGACCACTCATTTTCAACATTGAACTACAGTATACACTTTTGGCTGAGGGGGCGGAGCCAAAAGTACACCCTGCGTATGTCACTGATCACATGACCTCAATCAATTATAATTTTCTAGGCAACATAGAGGGGGGGGGACTTTTTTCTTATTTCCAACAGCTCCATGGTGTATTAAAGACATAGATCAATGTTGAAAATGAGTGGTCTACCCCTTTAATAGGTTCAAACCAGGTTATGGTGTTGCGTAACATAGTTTACAATATTGATTTGATGTTGTGAGATGTTCTACACCCGGCGGTGTTTGTCGTTTTTAGTCAAAGAGTGACTCACTAAAGCGATTCAACATGACTGTAAATGGCGAGGACACTTCAGTGACACTTCAAGGATTGATTATTCTCAGACTGTGACTGGCTTTGAAGAGGAGACGTTCTCTGAAGTACTTTAGGCAGCAAGATGAACATCAGGTTGAATGAAACAGGAAAACACATACAAACACACACACACACACACACACACACACACACACACACACACACACACACACACACACACACACACACACACACACACACACACACACACACACACACACACAGACACAGCCCTGTGAAAGGGATGCCGACCTTGAGCAGGTGAATGCTGAGGACATTTCTAGTGCATTTCAGTGACAATGCGAGGATATTCTGAGACTGTGACCGTCTTTTGAAGATGTTCTCTCTGATGTGTACGCTGTCGTGGAATTCTGGATCAATCGGTAATTGATGAGGCAATAATAGGAGTAGAGACGATATTCTAAGTGGTGGTGGTTATGCTTTAACCTATTAAGACCGGGAACGCATCTGTGTCATTTTAGATTTCTTTGGCTATTCAAAAACAGCAGATATACAAGCTCATAGGGCGGCACCGAGTGCCGCCCTATGAGCTTGTATATCTGCTATTTTTGAAAAAACTTGAACATTTGTGCAAATCTTTGAATATATATTTTTTTAAAGCGAACATGTGTAACTCAAATCTTTCCTTCTGGGGGTCCCTGGAACAAAACTATTTTGAGTTTTTTTTTTTTCAAAAAACAGTTTTTAGAATCGTCCTTAATGGTTTAATGCACATGATATTATGGGGAGACGTACGGTAGACACACAGATCTGACACAGATCGGTCGACGAGCACAGGGCTCAGACCGATAGTTATACCAGCTGCTACGAGGACAAGCTGAACCATAACAGACCCTAACCCTACCAAATATATCATGTCATAACATCATGTGTTATATAAGTACTATGAGTCAGTGGTTCCCAAACTGGGGGCCCGCACTGCCAGGGGGCTCCTTAGATTATTTAAAGGTTAGATATAAACAACCATAAAAAAACAATAACCTAATTCTTCCTCAACTCTGATGTACTTCTAGGTAGGAGAAGACGTCGCAGACGCCAGGAAGTGTGCGTGTGCGAGTCACGTGGCCACCATCGCCGAGTTCTTCCAGGTTGACACACTTTTACATTACTTTCTTCTTTATTTAATTGTGTTGCTGTCGGGCAGAAAGCTCTTATCTCCATGTTTTAACCTTCAGTTTTTTTGTAAATTAATGCTCCTACTTGATCATACTACAAGCGTCACACAAAAGCATCAAAAGTAGCACGAAACGCGTCTCGAAACACGGCGCAAAGTGGCGCATTTTGAGCTTGTAGAACTGGATATATGAGGTTTCCACCCGACAGAGACGATTTAAAGGTGTTCCACTCCGTTATTATATTACTGTGTAATGTCATTGTGTAGTGTTTGTGGGAACTGGGAACAACCACAGACACAATGTGCTTCTTTAAAATAACTCTCTCTCTCTCTCTCTCTCTCTCTCTCTCTCTCTCTCTCTCTCTCTCTCTCTCTCTCTCTCTCTCTCTCTCTCTCTCTCTCTCTCTCTTTTCTCTCTCTCTCTTTTTCTCTCTCTCTCTCTCTCTCTCTCTCTCTCTCTCTCTCTCTCTCTCTCTCTCTCTCTCTCTCTCTCTCTCTCTCTCTCTCTCTCAGGGAGTTAATATCATCATAAACGCCAGCAGCATGGAGGACATCGACCCGTCAGCGATTGGTCAACGCCTGACCAATGGGACCGCAGCAGGGGCCGTGGCCAGCCCTGTCCTCAGCCGCCTGAAGACAGATGAACAAGGAGTGAATGTGGTATGAACGCACACGCACACACACACACACACACACGCACACGCACACGCACACGCACACGCACACGCACGCACACACACACTGCGTATTGCTGTGTCACTGAAGGTCATTGTTAACATCTCAGTTCAAACACAATAGTTCTGTGTGTCTGTCTGCCGACACACACGCACGCGCACGCGCACGCGCACGTGCACACGCACAATGACAGGACGCATTGCTACAATGCTGAGTCATCAGGATGGTTGTTAGATGTTAGATGTTGTGTAATGGTTCAGAAAACGACCTTACAGAAGCCTCTACTATAGCACACTGTACAGTACAGTAATACTTCAACACACAGTGGTTGTCAAACACCTTCATGGTTCAGTGCCAGGGACCCCAACGAGATGATATTTGTCAGCATTTTTTTTCAAAGATAGCCGATCTAGACAGACAGAGAGATAATTGTTTTATTATGTATTTGACACTTGCTTATTTGGCAATGTAAACATAATGTTTTCTCATGACAAAGCTCCTTTGAACTGAACTGGACTGGACTGGACTGGACTGGACTGGACTGGACTGGACTGGACTGAATTAGAGGGAGGATGTCTCTGTCTAGATCAGCTATTTTCGAAATAGCTTAAAAATAAAACAGGGCTTAAAGGACCACTTTACCCATTTTCTTCATATAATTATAAGATGGCACCGTTTTTGGCACTATTCAGACAGAAATGTCCCCTCCTCCCTCCAAGGACACCTGGGGGTCCCTAGACCCCACTTTGCAGAACCGGTGCTTCACACAACACAGTGGTGTTTCATTTTGCAGTTTCAACTCATTGAGTTTCAAATCATTGAGACTCATGAGACTCTGTGTAGTTCTGCTTTGGCGAGCAAGGCACTAATCCTGCCAGAGGGTTGTGAGTTGTGATCCCCCTGTGGAGCGGGGCTGCTTAAATGATGATGTGATCATGTCCAGTCACGGGTCAGTGGTTGCGTAACCTATAAGTACACTATCTGTGTGTGTGTGTGTGTGTATGTGTATGTGTATGTGTATGTGTATGTGTATGTGTATGTGTGTGTGTGTGTGTGTGTGTGTATGTGTATGTGTGTGTGTGTGTGTGTGTGTGTGTGTGTGTGTGTGTGTGTGTGTGTGTGTGTGCTCGTGTGCGCGTTTATGACCTTGGAAGCACGTTTCAAGGGCAATTGTGGTTTTAGTTTCTCATCCTGATAACGCACGCACGCACGCACGCACGCACGCACGCACGCACGCACGCACGCACGCACGCACGCACGCACGCACGCGCACACGCACACACACTTGCTATTGACTAACAACATCCTCTTTGTCTGTCTGTCTGTCTGTCTGTCTCTCTCTCTCTCTCTCTCTCTCTCTCTCTCTCTCTCTCTCCAGGGTACTGTGTACGAGAAGACCAATGCTGAGATCGAAATGAAGAAAATCAATAGAGAGGAATTCTGGGAACAAGCCAAGGTACACAGACAGACAGACAGACAGACAGACAGACAGACAGACAGACAGACAGACAGACAGACACATAGAGAGACAGTGAAATAATATAGGTTCACGGCCCCACAGAAATAGATCCAATCCTATTTTAAAGCTTGCGTATGCGGGGCTTGCGTTAACCGTGTGCCTGGTGTAGCCGGTGTCATTGATATCAATTGGATCTTTCCTAACGCGCTGTACGTGCGCTGTAAATTCCACGCATACGTGCGCTTTGAAAAGCCTGGTGTAGTCCGGGCACAAGCATCCAATCGAAAGTCGATTGGATGTTACAGAGGATTGCATTGTTACGGAGAATCGTGCGGGTCCAGAGGAAGACGCTCAATGCATGCAGAGCACAATTAGGCCAATAACCTCTACTTTCTATTGTATTCGCTTTGGCAAGTATTTAATACCAATAATTGTCTCCGCCAGGCCAAAGGTGACACACACACTCCCTGGAGGCCAGAGCAGAACCTCTTCTGCCCCAAAGTTATCACATTGGCCTGTTATAGCGCCACCATGAGACAGATTTTAGCAAAACACATTTTTTGTTACTACTCCTACAGATTTAGTCCAAACCTCACACAAATTGGTATACATGATCTCCGTAGTCATGTGATCAAGACGTATCTGTCACATTTCTCATAAACATATTCCGTTTCGATTGACTATGATTGGCTTCCAAAGTTTGTGGGAGTGGCCTGTTTTTGCACAAAATGCCGACTAAAACTAAACTAGACTAAAAGTAAAACATTTCAGGTGACTAAAATATGACTAAAACTAAATGGAATTTTATTCAAAAGACTATGAATAAAACTAAATAAAAATGTGCTGTCAAAATCAACACTATTTTTGAATATCTCTGTATGTCTCTGTCTCTGTCTCTCTCTCTCTCTCTGTCTCTCTCTCTCTGTCTCTCTCCCCAGCGTGAGGAGGAGCTGCGTAAGGAGGACGAGAAGAAGAAGCTGGCGGAGGAGCGACAGCGTTTTGAGGAGGAGAGGATGGAGCTGGAGAGGAAGGAGCAGGAAGACAGAGAGAAGAGATACCGAGAGAGAGAACGACAGATAGAAGAGCACAGGTGAGCAGAGAGAGAGACAGTGAGAAACTTTAATTCTATCCTCAACAGGAAGTTGAGGAAGAATTAGTGTAACGGGTTGAGGAGGAGAGACAGGTGAGGAGGAGAGACAGGTGAGGAGGAGAGACAGGTACAAGCAGAAGCCAATTAGAGACCAGGGCTGGAAAATGTGTAATTTATTAAAGTTAATTAGGGCGCTCGGGTGTTGCAGTGGTAAAGTCCCTGCCCACCACAGCAGAGGTTGTGGGTTAGATTCCACCCTGGTGCATCCGGCTTTGTCAAGCGTATATGTGTCACGATTAGTTCAACTGGCGGACCCAGATGCAGACATAACACAAAATCTAAGTCCACGGTGTTTATTTAAACAAAGGATGAATTGGGGAGGTTGGTGGTGTTGGTTTGGAGTGGTCGATGGGTGCAGGCAGGCACGGCAGGCAGGCAGGCAGGCAGGCAGGCAAGGCAGGCAGGCAGGCAGGCAGGCAGGCAGGCAGGCAGGCAAGGCAGGTGAGGAAGGTCACTGTAGAACAGGAGAAAGGAGTGAGTCACGAGGAGTACAGAAAATACAGGTTGAGAAACTAACTAAGGCACTAGGACAATCTAGGACTGAATACAGTAGCTGGCAAAAAGCTGCCACACACGTGAGGTTGTGAAACGATCTTGCATCGTGCGGAGAGAAGACCATGGCTTCATAGACTGTGGAGGTGATGAGCCGATGGCAGGCAGGTGAGGTAGATGAGGGAACTGGTAACAGGTGTGCCAAGCTGGGAGCTGGAGCCAAGCCTACACACACGCCCACTCATAAAGACACAGACACCAACACATAGACAACACAAGGACACAGACAGCGACTGTGACAATATGAACACATTTGGCCCGTGTTTGGGTGAGGGAAGCCTGGGCGGGAGGAGGGTGATATCAACGCTGTCTAAAAAAAAAACAGAGTCATGTGACATCAAGTGCTATTAGTAGCATTCTTGTGTAGATGTCGTCTTCCAGGGACTTTTCCTGCTGTAGGCGAGACAAGACGATTGTATTTGTACTAGAAGTTCGGTTCAGTGGTGCTCCATTGTCCATGTGAAGGACCCCCAAAATATGTATTTGGCCGCGGACCCCCATCTCAAAATGTGTTGTTCCCCCCCAGAAGTACAGATCGGAGTTAAAAATGTTAGCTTTAAAACATATTTAAACATAAATTCAAAGATTTGCAAAAAAACATCCACACGTTTTTCAAAACATAGCAGATCTACAAGCTCATAGTGCACTCGTGCTATGAGCTTGTAGATCTGCTATTTTTGAATAGCCAAAGAAATGTTAAAATGACACAGATGCGTTCCTGGTCTTAATGGAGTAAAATGGGAGTTAGTACAGATATGTGGTGCATGCTGTACTATATGAGCATCCATCTCTCAGGCCTGTACTGCAGTACTGAGTACAATGAATATATAATGAGTATAATTAATGTATAATGAGTATAATGAATGTATAATGAATGTATAATAAGTTTAATGAATGTATAATGAGTATGAATGCATAATAAACATGTTAATGTACATGTGTTTAGGAAGAAGATGCTAGATGAAGAGGAGGCCAAAGAGAGACAGAGGAACATGCCTGCTATCGTAAGTTTAGGACTGTGTGTGTGTGTGTGTGTGTGTGTGTGTGTGTGTGTGTGTGTGTGTGTGTGTGTGTGTGTGTGTGTGTGTGTGTGTGTGTGTGTGTGTGTGTGTGTGTGTGTGTGTGTGTGTGTGTGTTCCATGTAAAAGTTCCTGTCAGATGAGGTGATGAATGATTCATGTGTCAGTTAATTAGTGTGCTCGCTGTTCGTGTTATCTTCTCCTTTTTAGTCATTCCACCCACTTCTTGAACTACTTCCACAGACTGTGAGCTCCAAACTCTAAGTCAAACTTTACAATATGCAGTGTTAAAGTCACTAGAGGTTCGGGCCGCTATGTGGCCCTCACATCTAGAGTGCGGGTATGCGGACCGAACACTGCCAATCCGACTGCCAATCCGAACGATATGTTATTGGCTATGTCAAAGTGCCGTGGCCGCGGTCCGCCCTCCCATTAGCCAATTTTAATATAGTATCTCTTTAAATGCCAGAGTTTTTCAGAAAAATGTCACGCCACTGCCAGTGAAAACAAGCGATTTTACTAACCTTTGAAAAATCATGGAATATTTTCCGTGATCACCGTCCTCACGGCGATCGCCTCATTACACGCACATTTGTCCGGTCGCGGTAATCCATTCCATAGTTATGGCCAGTTGAAGCTTGAGGCTTGTTTTCGCCAAAAACAACAGGAAGCAGAGAAAAAAATTCTTGTATAAATCCTGTAACACTACACAAAACCAGCTTCATTTCGCTGTGATCACGTGATTTCTGGGTGAACCACTGAAAACTCAAAATCTCGTCAAACTCATCAGTGGCAGGCTGCGCCATAGCAGAATCTGACGAGAAATCTCGTCAGTTGCAGGCAAAGAGTTGAGTGTAAATTTTTTTTTTAAACATATTTTTCTCTGGTATATTGTTCACAATAACCATTCCACATGAATGTGTTTTTGGCAACTTTCCCTAGACACTAAATTCCTTTTAGTTTTAACAGTAACAGTTTCTATTTGCACTTTGCACTTTAAATTGCACTTACATTCAAAGTTTATTTAATCTCAACTGCTTCATCTCTTCAGTGTATTTATATTTTAAAATTCCACTGAAACAAGAATTCTGTTCAAGTTTTTTTTAAAATATTTAGCAAGCTAACATCTATTCAACTGCTATTTCTACTGAACCAAATTATGCTTTAAAATATAGCTCTATAACTAATTCTATTCCAACATTTTGCACATTATGAAGGTCCAATCCTCTCCGATGCTTATCTCTACCATATCATATTATTTTCTCTAGCAGCTGCCTTCTCTTCACTCAGCGAGCCCACGCAGTTTCTCCAGGAACTGCTTTCTCTAGTTTAACATCCAACCTTCCTCCAGGGAATCTCCTACAATCATCTCTTGTGTTCCTGTGATCGAACCCAACCCGGCACAGCGTTTTATTGTGAATCTAAACCAGATGTGACTGTAAAAGTTTAAAAGGCAAAATGACGTTTCTATCAGGACTGCACATATTTTAACTTTCAGTTCATTCAAAGCCGTATAATTCAGTCAGATTCGGCCTGCTGACACAGAGCTAACAATAGAGTGAAATAGAATGGAACCCTTTAGTGTTCCCACATGTGAAAACTGCCCCTTGGTTGTAGTATTGTCAGTAGAGTTCTCAAATTCTACCAACCCTACCCGACTCGACCCGACTCGTATGCTAATTAGTCAGGCCAGGCCGAGCCTCGGGTACTGAGAATGCACACGGGCCCATCGTTAAGTGGTCAGATGGATGAGCCGCAACCACTTTTGAGATTTTCAAATGGGCCCTGATCCAGAAAAGATTGAGAATCACTGATCTATTTAGTGTGTGTGTGTGTGTGTGTGTGTGTGTGTGTGTGTGTGTGTGTGTGTGTGTGTGTGTGTGTGTGTGTGTGTGTGTGTGTGTGTGTGTGTGTGTGTGTGTGTGTGTGTGTGTGTGTGTGTGTGTGTGTGTGTGTGTGTGGCTGCGTGCCTGTGTGTGTACGTGTGTGTGTGTGTGTGTGTGTGCGTGCCTGTGTGTGTACGTGTGTTGCTGTATCAGAGCAGCCTGATCTCACACAATTTAGTATACATTGCACGGACCCAGTGCACGTCATTCCGTGCATAGTCGCCTAGAAAATCTGTGCATAATGTACGGGGAGTCCCACGGTGGGCGTAACCGGTTGCAACCCCCGGAAGCAGAGCAGTCCCCACAACAAAATTACGATTCTACGATTCTGTGCCTATCGGTACATAACTCAAACGGCGCTGAGTAGGCTCAAGCGAACGGCGCAACGTTCGGGACGGCAACTCCAGTTGCCGTGAGACTGCGCGCCTCTGAAATGGTTTAGTCAATGGGGGAGATGCGAGGCGGCTATGCACGGATTTTCGGATTTTCCAGTTGTCTATGCACGGAATGACACTCCGTGCAATGTATACTAAGTTGTGTGAGATCGGGTTGATCAGAGAGACGGCATCCGAGAGAGAGAGAGAGGCCAACCAAGTTGTTTCTACTCTCAGTTCTCTGTGTCTAAGTGAAGCATCGCTTCTGTTTTGTGTTTAATGAGAACTGTGTTGCTTTGTGGAGGAGTCATCTTGGGAGAGACACAGACTATCTCTATCTGATTAGGAAGGCAGTGGTTTCACAGCTGGGCGTTTGTTTCTTTATCCCAAGGAAACGTATGAAGGTCAGACCAGGAATTAGCATTGATAACGGTTACAGAGAAAATACTGTACCAGCATAATATGATTATAACATTTACAACAGAGCACATACTGTACTGTACTGTGCACCAGGCTGTGGTGGTGCCCAAACAACGGGTCGGGACACATTTGGGGTCGCAGATAAAAAAAAAATTACAGGTCGCGAGTAAATATTCCTTAGTTTTTTTTACGTTCCCTACAATTAAACATTCATACAGCATAATAGCACATATTGTAAAACATCACGCTCTGGCCTGTGTATTAACTAACAGAACTTAACAAGCACCATTAACCTATGGGCTCCCTGCTGGGTGTAATAATAATCAGTGGTGGAAAAATAACTCAAATGTTTTACTTAAGTAAAAGTATCAATACTGCAATGTAGAAGTACTCTGTTACAAGTAAAAGTCCGGAATTAAAAATTTACTTGGGTAAAAGTATAAAAGTATTTGCATCAAAATGTACTTAAAGTACTAAAAGTTAAAGTACTCATTATACAGAACGTCCCATTTCAAGTTTTCAAATGAATAAAAATCTTTTGAAAATAGCTGATCTACAAACATCGGCTATTTTCAAATGGCCGAAATGTATATAGGGCTGAAGTGGTTAATATATGTTTTGTAATAATAATCAAAATCTACAAAGTAACTAGTAACTAAAGTTTTTCAAATAATTGGAGTAAAAGCACAATATTTACCTCTAAGATGTAGTGGAGTAGAAGTAAAAGTATTGAAAATTGGAAATACTCAAGTAAAGTACAAATACCTCAAAATTGTACTTAATTACAGCACTTGAGTACCTAGTTACGTTCCACCACTGATAATAATAATATAATAAAATAGTTCCTCTCTAGTTCCTCTCTGAGAGCATCTATTATAAGAGTTATTCCATAACTTTCTCTCTCAATCCCTAATTATAGGGATAAATACAGACAATACAAGACAATACTCGACAAGACAATACAATGTGTTAACTGTGTGTAGTCCATGGGTATATGTGTGTATGTACATGTTTACAGTCAGAGTAATAGATTACATTGTTGGTGTTCAGAGGGGTAGTTAGTCACCAGTTGAGCTCAGTGGTGGGATTCCAGAGGTGCTGTCGCCCCCTGATGGCAGATTAATGTAATATCCTTTATTTGGCCATTTCACAGAAGTTAGTTTAGCAGAGACAGATAATTATGCTACATTACATTACATACTGCACAGCAGATATCTATTAGCAGATATCTATTAGAACCATTTATTTGACCACTTTAATTATGGTCACATGTGTACATTATGAGCTGGTAGATCGTCTCTTTTCCACTATTTGTCATACAACGAAATATGTAGGGCTTTGTGGTTAAATGTAGCCTACAGTACATACAGTAGGCTACACATAGGCAAGACTCAGAGTGGCCAGATTTGGGGGATTCAGTGCCTCAGTAGTTCCCAAACTGGAGGTCGGGACCCCCAGGGGGGTCCCCAAATTATTTGGGGGGGGGGGTCCCCAGATGATAAGCTTAATTTTCTCCCTCAACAGTAAGGGGGCTTTTCTGCGCCTGGACCCACAATTTAAGGACTTTTAAGCCCTTTTTAATACCAAATTGGCTGAAAGTTGGGATTCCTTGAACCTAGATCAATGTTTGCAGGTCTTTCATTAATTACATATTGTAAACGCTCTCTGTCTCTGTTTCTTTTTCTCTCTGTCTCTGTCTCTGTCTCTGTCTCTCTCTCTCTCTCTCTCTCTCTCTCTCTCTCTCTCTCTCTCTCTCTCTCTCTCTCTCTCTCTCTCTCTCTCTCTCTCTCTCTGTCTCTGTGTGTACTCTCTCTCTCTCTCTCTCTCTCTCTCTCTCTCTCTCTCTCTCTCTCTCTCTCTCTCTCTCTCTCTGTCTCTGTGTGTGTCTCTCTCTCTCTCTGTCTGTCTCTCTCTCTCTCTCTCTCTCTCTCTCTCTCTCTCTCTCTCTCTCTCTCTCTCTCTCTGTCTGTCTCTCAGGTAACAGAGCTGAGTGGTGATGATCTGAACGGAGAAACCGAAGGAGACAGAGGTGGAGGTGAGTCAACAGTCAGAAATAAATAAGAAATACATAAGTTAAATAAAGTGTGTATGACGACTGAATGAATCATGTAGAGATGATTCCTGGTGTTGACCCGTATATATATATACACACTGTAGACAGTGTTAAGTGTGTCACCGTGGCAACAGAATTACCTCCAGGCCCTGGTTCTGTGTTAGTGGGACAGACAGGAACCGCACTGTGTCTCCATGGAGATATTTATAACACTGAGAGAGAGAGAGAGAGAGAGAGAGAGGGAGAGAGGGAGAGGGAGAGGGAGAGGGAGGGAGAGAGAGAGAGAGAGAGAGAGAGAGAGAGGGGAGAGGGAGAGGGAGAGGGAGAGGGAGAGGGAGAGAGAGAGAGAGAGAGAGAGATGAGAAACAGGCAGTGGTGGAAAAAATACTCAAATTTGTTACTTAAGTAAAAATATGAATACTCCAATGTAGAAATACTCTGTTACAAGTAAATGTCCAATGTTCAAAATTTACTTGAGTAAAAGTACCAAAGTATTGGTATCAAAATGTACTTAAAGTACCAAAGTTAAAGTAGCCTACTAAAATGTTTGAAAATAGCAGATCTACAAGCTCACAACGCGTCGCATTGAGCTTGTACACCTGCTATTTTCAAATAGCCTACGTATAAAAATTAAAGTGGTTAATGTGTGTTTTATAATATAATAATTTATATCTGCAAAGTAACTAGTAACTAAAGTTTTCAAATAATTGTAGTGGAGTAAAAGTACAATATTTGCCTCTGAGATGTAGTGGAGTAGAAGTAGAAGTACTGAAAACTAGAAATACTCCAGTAAAGTATCTCAAAATTGTAAGTACTAGTACTTAAGTAAATGTACTGTAGTTACTTTCCATCACTGGAAACGGGGTTGTTTATGGAATCAGATTTCTACTTGCACTAGCTTCCTCTATCATCTCATTGTGTGTGTGTGTGTGTGTGTGCGTGTGGGTGCGTGTGTTTGTGTGTGTGTGTGTGTGTTTGTGCATGTGTGCGCATGTGTGCGTGTGTGCTTGTGCATGCGCGTGCGTGTGTGTGTGTGAACAGGAGGCTAAGGCCATCATAGCCCAGAGGTCGGGGAATCCTCGTGAGTTTTTCAAGCTGAAGGAGAGAGCCATGACCGTCAGTGTGGACTCCTCACCCGTCTCCATACACAGGACTGGTAAGCAACTATACAGCATGGAGTCAATAGAAAAAAGATCAAAGTCGAAACACCCAACAATTGCCGGGGTGCACGGCTCACGAAGACTCACGATAAGAAAATAATAGCCAGCACTGCAAAGTCCTTCTGGCACGGGATAGTTCACCCAAAAAACTACTTATTTTCTATCAATTACACACCCCATGAAGCCTTGAGTTCATGGGAGATTTGTTTGTTTTTGTCGCATTCCTAAGCCAATAATTTGATGACCAGCGGAAAGATGCTAATGTCTCTGGTAGGAGACTCAAAGTTGACACTTTGTGTCTCCTACCGGAACTACCGCCGGTCATCAAATTATTGGCTTAGGAATTCGACAAAAGAAAATACAAAAATCAAAAATACAAAAATACAAAAAATACAAAAATCAAGTTGTTTTTGGGTGAAAATGTGGGTTCATCTAAATCAGTATATTTGTAACATTCTAAAACATTTTGTTTAACTTCATTTTGTGTCTGACATTCTACATACTGTTTATGTCATCTGAGACGTGTCAATCCATACTGTAATTCCCCCTTCATGTGTTGTGAGTTACAAACTACACACAGGTCTGCATAAAAATGGACCTACACTTACTGATTTTAGTGATTTAATAGGGTTTTGCTGTGTAGGAGAGGTTAACACAAACTGCATCCACACACACACACACACGCGCGTACACACGCACACGCGCGCATGCGCGCACACACACACACACACACACACACACACACACACACACACACACACACACACACACACACACACACACACACACACACACACACACACACACACACACACACACACACACACACACGCGCGCGCAATCAAGCTCATGTTCGAGCCTTTAGTTTTTGTGTCCCAACAGGGATGTTTGGCTTGCTGCAAGAAACAAAACGCACAACACATGCACGCAGCAGACACAATACACAGGAAAACCTAGAAGACACGATCAGTACAGGACGTAATTAAATGAACATGAGCTCAAGGCCAGGAGATGAGTAAGTAAGCAGGAACCTGGAGACTCTTATCGCTTCCAGCCGAGCAGGTTAACGATAATGACAACTTCAGTGTGATTTAATCTCATGTAACTCAAGTCCTATAGCTGCTTCTCAAGAAGTGCCAGCGGTCCCACATAAGAGAAGATAGCTGAAAAATTAAATAAGGCTTAAATGTTTAAATGTTTAAATGTTTAAATGTTCCTCATTTTGCTGGGGACCCCCAGCTGAAATCCCCCCAAGGACATATGTCGTTTGAGAACCATTTCTCTAGACTTTCTCACAATTTCTCACAATCGTTGCGGTTGGTCTGCTGGAAAGCAATGATGTAATTTGCTTCTTGGTAACTGTTTAAATCTCATACTGACTGATTTTCACTATTCAATTACCCTTTAACCTAGCTCTGTTACAGAAGGCTAATGAGGAGTGTCTATCTCCTCCGCCTACAGTATCCATCTGTTAGATTGGCAACTACATTTGCCAGTCAGTACAGTTAGAGACCTGCTATGTCATCTCCTTCCCTGTACCTATTTACAGTATTTCTTTATCTCCTACTTTGATTCGTGGGCATACAGAATGAACTCTTCAGTTCACAACTTATTTTTGGGCTTATACAGCTTCAGGGTTGTGGCTTCTGTCGTTGCTGATCGACTTTTGAAACTCACATTGAAGTTGAATTCAGAGTGCTGGAGTGAAGGACTTTTGGCCAAAAATAGCCATGTCATCGAATGTCCGCCTCAGAATAGGGATGCTAAGGGTTCATATGGCTCCTATGGACGGCCATAGCTGATTGGTTAGAGAGCCCGCCTGGAAAGCTGAAAGTCCCAGCCAGGTTAGATTCCAGGCCTTAGCAATACGTCGAAGTGTCCCTGAGCACAACACGTAACCGCTAACTGCTGCCCGAGCGCCGTAGAATGGCGCTCACCGCTAGGATACCCATCTTATAACAGTAGTTATAGGATGGGTAAATGCAGGGGACAAATATCACAAACAGTGAGAAAACATTATTATTAGTATTATGGTTAAATATAAGATGTAACAAAAGCTAGCACTGTGAGACACATCCCCTGTGTCAACCTAACGGTTGTATCTTGGTGAGTAAGTAAGAGTAAGAGTCTGGCGACCTGACTGGCACCCCAGCAACTGTAAGGCAAACCGTTCCAGATTAACAAGCCTCTCTGTGGGTCAACCTTAACCCTGCAAGCGTTTTGTAAGTCCCTGACGTAGACTCTCTCTCAGTCCTTAGCTCTAGCAGACCTCAGCAGCAAGCCAACAGGCTAGAACAGCCAAATCCTCCAGCTGTACCTTTTGTCCACACAGACTTAACATGAACTTGGACTAGAAACACTGTGTATTTGCTTGGTTGTAACAGAGGCAGTGGCAGTTTGATTTACATCCATACGTAACAAAAACTACCTAGAATTAAGTGCTGAGACTTCAAGCTAAACAAAGCTCTCATATTTCTACTGACTCTGCATGCTCTGTCTGCATATCACGCTAACCAGTATTTTACCCTGTCTTTCTTTCTTTCTTTCTTTCCTTCTTCCTTTCTTTCTTTTTCTTTCTTTCCATCCTCCTGGGGGCGGTTCTGTCTTTTTTTTTTAATATATATATTTTTTACCATGTCCATCTGTTGTTTTTTGTCTCCATCTTCATCCATCCTTCTTCATAAATTCTTCACTTTCTTTCATTCGTCCGTCCACTCCATTCATCCCTTTCTTTCTCTTCTGGTTCTGGAACATTCTGACTCCACTAATGGCCTTCTATGGGACCACTCACTTCTCCCATAATCCTTTTCACTTTCCTCTGGGGCGGGGGGGGTCAATTGCCTGTGCCTTGACTTCCTGTCCTCTCCTATTTTCCGCTCTTTCTGTCTTCTGTCTGTCCGTCTGTCCGTCCGTCTGTCTTTCTTATACGTCTTCCCTGCACGTCCGTCTCTTTCTACGTCTACATCTACCTGTGTGTGACTGTGTGTGTGTGTGTCTGTGTGTACATGTACATATCCATGTGTGTGTGTGTGTGTGTGTTGTCCTCGGGGGCCCCCCCCTCCGTCCCGTCTCTTGTCCACACACCACCAGGACGTTTGGACAGTCCCTTCTTGCGGCAGCAGCACAGCCCCACCACCAGCGACCCCACCAGCAGCGACCCCATCAGTTCTTCTCCTTCTCCTCACCCCAAATCGCGGGGTGGTGGCGGCAGCATGTCCCCCCTTCGCACCCCGCGCCCCGCACGGACGCAGCAGCCCCCCTGGGCCGCAAGCGGTAGGTAAAACAGACCCTGAGAGGCTGAGCGGCAGCAGGGAAACAGTTGGAAAGAACAATGAACTGGAATTTAGAGAGACGGCAGAGAGACAGAAGAGACGGGCTCAGGAACGTACCACTATGAACGTGTACTTAAAGGGACTCTCTTAAGCCATTAACACCGGGAAAGCATCTGTGTCATTTTTTATTTCTTTAGCTGCGCTACGAGCTTGTAGATCTGCTATTTTTGAAAGATCGTGAAAATGTTTGCAAATCTTTGAATATATATATATACGTTTTTTAATGTGAACATTTTTAACTCAAATCTTTGCTTCTGGGGCGTCCCTGGAACAAAATATTTTGAGATGGGGGTCCGCACTCGGTGCCGCGCTATGAGCTTGTATATCTGCTATTTCTGGATAGCCCAAATAAATCAGAAAAATGACACAGATGCTTTCCCGGTCTTCATGGGTTAAAAAAACAGGTGCTTTCCCCGTGTGGCAAGACGGGCCGATGCGAGCCAATGAGAATGCCGATCAGGCTACACACACAACACAGTGTGTGTGTAGCCTGGTAAATCATCCCGATCGCGTGAATTCACATTATCATGTGTCTTCTGCAGACCAGGTCCGGCCCCCAAAGAAGCGCTGGGTGGGCGTTTTGCAGAAACCAAAAAGTGGAAGAGCCAATCGGCGTCTGTGCTTATGGTTGACAGACAGACGCCGATTGGCTCTTGGATTGGTCTGCATAAGACACATGATAATAATGTGGGATGGTTCACCAGGCTACTGTGTGTGTGTGTGTGTGTGTGTGTGTGTGTGTGTGTGTGTGTGTGTGTGTGTGTGTGTGTGTGTGTGTGTGTGTGTGTGTGTGTGTGTGTGTGTGTGTGTGTGTGTGTGTGTGTGTGTGTGTGTGTGTGTGTGTGTGTGTGTGTGTGTGTGTGTGTGTGATGCAGGATGATAAGGGGCGGTCCCCCCAGGGCGAAACACCAGTTTTTTTTAGGGAGTCCCGTGTATACTACTTCTTGTTGGAACCTCTCGGTTCTCATCTTGTTCAACCACCGACCGAAACCGACACTCCCCTGCGTCACCACCCACCCACCCACCCCCCCAACCCCAACCAGTGTTGATTTCGTCGACTAAAACTATGACGAAAAATGTTCGTCGGCTACCTTTTTTCACTGACGAAAACTTACGAAACTGACGAAAAAACTAAGCTATGATGACCAAGACTAAATATATTGACAATTTCGTCAACAAAATAAAAACTAGACTAAAATGTTAGGGAGGGATTAGTGGAGAAGGGATCCAGTAGAACTGAAAGACAAGTCATTTTATATTATAGTCAGGTGTTGCGCTCTGAAAATACTGTAGCAGATCTACAAGATCGTAGATCTGAGC
This sequence comes from Gymnoscopelus braueri, assembly GCF_963280865.1. Taxonomy (NCBI): domain Eukaryota; kingdom Metazoa; phylum Chordata; class Actinopteri; order Myctophiformes; family Myctophidae; genus Gymnoscopelus; species Gymnoscopelus braueri. Next base: position 8,927,111 of record NC_137609.1, read on the forward strand.
TTGTAGATTGTCTATTCTCAGCATGCAACCAAGTGTAAAATCAGCCATTACGACGCCATCAAGGCACAGACTAAATCTACAGTTGATTTAGTAATAATCTTATGATATTTAGTCTCACAGTAAAACATTTCAGATGACTAAAATATGACTGAAACTAAATGGAATTTGATTCAGAAGACTATGACTAAAACGGAATAAAAAATGTGCAGTCAAAATCAACACTAACCCCAACCCCACACCTCCCTGCTCACATCCAGCAAAGCCAACCAACCCCCACCTACCTCTACCTCGTCCGCTCCACCCGCAACACCCACCACCACCACCACCACTACTCACCCCCCCATGATCCAATTCAATCCAGAACCCCTCCTGATCTAGCCACGGACAAGACTGTCAGAGATCGTTTTTTGTTGATTCTGACATTTTGTATTATCTCTGTCAGTCTTGGTCAACCACCCCCAATAACCACCACTGGAAGCTCCATATTTCATCATACTGTTTGTATTGTTGTGGTCTTTTTTTTTGCTGTTTTGTTGTGGGTCTTCGTAGTTTGACATTACATGGCAGAAACATGTATAGGTTTTTTTTTCTGCAACATCTCGTGTTATTGTTACATTTTGAGAACTACGGATGGAAATTTGCATCCTTTGCTAATGGTGTGTTCACCCTGGCAGATACGAAAGATACAAAGATACAAAGCTACACAGCATATTTGTAAGCTTTTTAGCTGAAGCTGAAACCATCTCAACTTTGTTGTGACTTTTGGAGCGGCAACAACGTCAGATGTAGCTTTGCATCTTCATGTCGCTGGCTTCCTTTGAAAATTAATGGTTGACTGTAGCTTTTAGGGGTGTAACGATTTTGACAGCGATACGATACGCATCACGATACATGGTTGGCGATACAATACATGGATGATATTGGTTCATTCATGGCGATACGATATGATTCAATGATTTAAAATCGATACAGTAACTATTTAGCAAAAAATATATATCTGTGTGAAACGAATGGAGAGTGCAGGGTTTTTTTAAGGGGAAAATTTATTATTATGGATATAAATAAGTAAACACTGTGATTCTCTGGCAAATACATGGACATTGTATTTGTACACATATGGACAAACCCGCACCTTGACATGAACACAGAGAATACACACATTTATCGATAAACCAAGTGTAGCGGTATGTAATGGGAAAGTAATTAAACCCCACTTTCTCTTTTTTTCTTCTTAAAATTGCTAAATACAACGCAAGTACTTAGTATTGTAAAGTTGATTATTTGCATTGCAAAACGATTCGATACGTTTATTTGCATTGCAAAACGATTCGATACGATACAAAGTAAAACGATACGATATTTAGCTGTTTGCATATTGATATAGTAGATTGTTGAAATTTTTAATCGCTGCATTGATGCAGTTACTGTATCGTTACACCTCTAGTAGCTTTGTATGTGCCAGTATGAACGCAGCATAACTCCTAACGTTATTTACACTGCATTCCAACTCTACTGCTGTAGTTTTGTTGCTGTGTTCATTAATATGTACTGTCCCCCGTCCAAATAAACAAATAAAGAGTAAAGATGTTTTACCCATCAAAATAGACTGATTGTGTTCTGAAATATTCCGTATTGTTCAATAAAGAGGTGTTTTAACCCTGTCTGGGCCTAGATTTTCACTGTATTTTTTTCCACATACACGCAAAGGAAATTAAGAAATACATTGCAATTCAGGCCCAGATGGGATTAAAACACCTCTTTATTGAACTGAGCTCTCAGTGGATATTGGGGTGGTTGACCAAGGCCGACAGAGATGGCACAATCGAAAAGAATAGAAAGTGTCATTCTTTTCCGAGGCTATACCTCCTGATCCACCGTCACCTGGCCAACACAAATGACACAGCGCTCCCCAAGAACCACCACACCTCACCTCACCTGCCACCACCCTACCCTCTTCTGACACACCACTGCATTATACTTTCATCTCTTCAGTTGAGATGAAACGATGATTTTAACCCCCACATTCCTATGGCTATAGCTTGTACATCTGCTATTTTCAAATAGCCAAAGTATATATAAGGCTAAAGTGGTTAATGCATGTTTTGTAATAATAATCTAAATCTACAAAGTAACTAGTAACTCAAGTTTTCAAATAATTGTAGTGGAGTAAAAGTACAATATTTGCCTCTGAGATGTAGTGGAGTAGAAGTGAAAGTACTGAAAATTGGAAATGCTCCAGTAATGTGAAAGTACCTCAAAATTGTACTTGAGTACAATACTTGCGTAAATGTACTTAGTTACTTTACACCACTGCAGTGCAGCAGTTGTTCTCTAGTCTCTCTCTGTGTTCTCAGACTTTTTCATGTCGAGGAACTCCACATTAATATGTATTTTACCACAGACCCTTCTGAACATATTTTCCCCTGGGGCCCCCATACAAGATATGTGTTGTTAAAGTGTTTAAAAGTTATAAGAAATGTTTCAGAAATGTTCAGCGGATCTACAAGAAGAAGCCACAATTACAACAACACCAACCACCTCCATCTCAGTTTAGAAAGCTGTGCCTCTTTTCCACAAAGCCCCTGTTTACAAACCCCAGATCTTTCCCCCGTCTGTCTCAGTGTCTCATCTACAGCTTTATTTACACTCCATGGCATGGTGGTGTTGCTTACCAACGAGAACAGATCTCTACAAATAGGGCTGTCACGATTCCAAATTTAAGTTGACAATTAATTGTCACTCAAACAATTGCGATTAACGATTTCATTGTGTGTTTGACATTGAACATTGGAACATGTGAATAAAATAATACATTTCTTGGCTTTTAGGCTTCGTAATCAAAAATTGCACAGGGCAAAAATAACGTAAATATACAAAGACAGACATATTTAATAATTTTATACATGTAAAAATAGCAGATCTACAAGCTTACAACACGTCACGAAGTGAGGCGTCGTATGCTTGTAGATCGGCTATTTCTGCTTTTTTTTATAAATTTGAAAACATGTTGAACATTTTTCACGATGGAAATGATAATGACGATTATGACGATTATTCGAAAAACTATTGCAATTAGACGATTGTGTAATAATTGTGACAGGCTCATCTACAAAACAGATCTGTTCTTTTTGGCCAGCGACACCGGCCGGCCTATACTATGGAGGCTTAACCATTAGCTTGTTCACTGCTAGCAACCGCCTCCTCCTCCTCCTTGCTAATGAGCTAACAAGCTAACAGCAACCTAGCATATTATCCTGCTAACGTAGCTTAACGTAACTAACGTGACGTGTGTTATCCTCTGTGGTTGTAACGGTGAAGTCTCTCGTCCATTTGTGTGACTTGTTTGTCGAAGTTCCTTTTTAGTGTTGTTTTTTTTTCTTTGCGGCTGTGTTGACTCACTGTACAGTTTTTAGTGTTTTAAATGTTTTAATTGTTTTAAGTTTAATTGTTTTAGTTAAAGTCATACAGTGTCACTTTTTTAATTATGATTTAACATTTTACTGGTATATTAACATTGCACAAAAATGTGTTTTTGACACCTTCTCAAAACACAATTTAACACTATTTTTATTTGGGGGGTGTCTGCCCCCCGACACTCCCTCAAGCCAAATGTACCGGAAAAGTATTTATCTATGTATATCACAGTTGATAAATACAGTTTCTGACGTTGTGTGTATTCCAAATGATCTATTTACTCGGACCCAACAGCATTATTTTTTCAGCGTTCCTTCCGTATAGACAAACGCTGTAATGGCTAATGTAGCTACAAGAGGTGTTGCCAAAAAGACTTGCTAAAGTGAACGTTACACTGTATGACCTAACTGGTGGCCACTAAATGGTTATTCCCCCCCCCCCCCCATTGTTTTAAGTTGTAAAATAATGTTCTGTTTTCTCAGGGGACGAGGACACCTGACTTTAACTTGGCTATTCAACACCTGTGTTCTTCCTAGTACGGTTGATTCTCAGCCGTTTTAATTGAAGGGACCCCCTGTTTAAACTGCATTATTAGCAGTGCAGGATTAACGGAAGGGCTTTAGGTATACTGAAGCACAGAGCACCAACCTTGGGGGGGCACCAAACGGCGGGGAGAAAGTGAAAGAAGACTCAACTATCGCCGAAAAGCGCCGACATTTAGAAGCAGCGGCTGCTGAAGGCGAAATGCGCCGGTGAAGCTCACATTTTTAAACAGGTCGTAGCACCAGGCACCACGAAGGGTTAGTCCGGCCCTGATTATTAGGCCCCACGGAAGGACCCCCAATTTGATGCGATGTTTTATCTCTGGTACCCCAATCTTACACTGTAAACTCATCAGTGTTTATTCAACTGTGAGCGAACCGTTGTGAGCTTGTAGATCGGCTCTTTTATTTTACAATCGATTTAATCGATTGGTTCGATTAACTGTTGCAGCCCTGATTGATACAACAATCTGTTTCAACATCTCACTCTCTTTCTCTCCCCTCTTAAATCCTCCTGATGACACACACACACACACATGCACACGCACACGCACACGCACACGCACACACGCTGCTGCACCGTCTCCTCTCAACCAACCTGTGAGTGTGTGTTATGTTTTCTTGCCGATATTAAGCCGTCTGTAGTGTTACCGTAGTAACCTGGCCTGTGTTGATGCACACGCCCCCCGTCCCTCCAAGCCGTGGGGTTTTGTGTTTGACATTCTATGGATCTGTGACGTCATCATCTGGCCGACCTCATTGAACTTTGACCTTTTGTGTGTGGAGTGTGAAGTGTGAAGTGTCCTGCATGCGCTGCTCTCAGGGGCAGAACAAGTACTTTTTACTCGAGTAAAAGTTGAAATACCACAATGTAGAAATCCTCTGTTACAAAGTAAAAGTCGGCATAATCTTTTTTACTTGAGTAAAAATACTAAATAAGTACTCATTATGCCAAATGGCCCATTTCACGCGTGTCCCACCCAGGTGGTGTTTTCAACAATGTCCCATTTCTGTTTGGCTCTCTGGTGGCGGATCATTCGCAGAGTCAGTGGATGGAAACCAACCGGCTCAATCTGGTTCCTTTTAACAGTGAAAAAAACAACCTTTTGTCCTCTCTGAAGTGAATGAATGAATGAATGGATGTCTTTATTGCAGACTTACGGTCCATAGAAAACATACAATGGAACATAAATAAAAACAGTCCAAATGAACCTCATTTGAAACAGGCCCATTTAGGACCATTTTAAATACAGGCTTTTTAAGCCAATGTCTCCTGGCTTAGAGGAGTGTGTAGTGCAGCTCTTAGTTCATAAACAGGGGTTTCTCCCCGTCTTTCCAGCTCCTAAATAAACAGAAAATACATTTTCAGGCTTGGAAAAGAGAACTAGGTGGACAAACAAAGTGAAATTAGAAGTGATGAAACAAAGAAATGAGCGGACAAAATCACACCCAGCCCCCTTAAAGTCTGGTATATCTAAACAGGTCAAACTGAGAAAAGTCCTTGAGAAAATTAAAGCCGCTGTTCCTTTAAATGTAAATGTCTGCATCACAATTTAGAAGTTAAACTATTTTCCCATCTGAGCTGAAGTTGGCCGACTCTGTATCAGCTTGAACCTTCCAGTTCAAACAGAAACTCCAGCCAAGCGAAACTCTGTCCTGCTGTAACAAGGTCTTACATTTGGATTTGTGGCCGATCAAATGTTTTTTCATTTGTGCCAGCTCAGCGGCCTTGTGGTTAGTGTCAGCCCTGAGATTGGGAGGTTGGGGTTCGATCCCCGACCGGGTCATACCAAAGACTATCCACAAGTTTCCTAGGGAATTATGGGCATCACTTCCTGTCGATTCGATCCTTGATATCTGATCAAATTGTCAGGAAGTGATGCCCTTAATTCCCTTGGAAACTTGTGTATAGAAAAGGGACCCTGCACCTCTCTGCTTGGCACTTATCATCAAGGGTTGGATTGGGGGGTAAGTCCCTGTGACATATAGAGTCATGTCCATGTACTTGTATGTCAAGACGCTTCATGCTACAGGAGAGAGGCTCTTACCCTATGGGCTACATGGCTCGGCAAGGCTTTCTTACTTTAAAAGCCACTTTAGTACACTGCATGTTACTGGCTGAACTCGACTCCATAGTCAGGTGGCTTAGCAAAAATTACCGATACGAAGCGGATAAAAGCTCTGGACTACCACCACTCTACTGGAACCAAAATGTGCTAATCTATACTCTACTGATCAGTGATCAATACTGATTGGCCCACCAAAGCGTTGCCAACGTACAGCATGATGTCATTCATGCGTCAGTGCTGTGAGTCCTGTCATTTCAACATCTGTGTCTCCATGGTCATACGTGATGCACAGATATATTCACATATCCATGATTTCGTGCTTTCACCGATCGTGTCTGGTGTTATTATTATTAAGTAGTTGTATTGATTTCTGCCTTGCAAAGCCACAGAGTCACTGTATGAACAGCAGAACCGAGATTAAAAAAGACTGAAGATGATCTTCTGTCACACCAATAAATATATTGTAAAGTAGCGTTAATGTATGCTGACATTATATATCATTTAAACCCTAGCTATGACCTTTAACGTTTTAAAATATGCCAAACGAGTTATGCTGCTGTTTATCTTTGTACGGTAGAAATGTCACATTGTCATGATGTGTGTAACTCACTTAGAGAATAGTTTGATCACTAACCATTTAATGTGTGGTAATAACTCATGCTGTTCAGGCCATGGTAGTAACTAACCCATGCTTTTCAGGGCGTGGTAATAACCACACCCATAGAGAACCCAAGTTTGACATCACTGCCACTAGAGGCCGCTATCACACTGGGTCACACAGTTATTTTTTCCATTGAAAATACCCTGATACTAACCCTGAGCCAATTACTCTGATTTTATACCAAAACCATATCAAATAATAATATAAACTCCAAAACAACTCTCACAGTGTAATCACTGACGAGTTTTTCTCCTGTTAAGATTGGTCTCCTATCAATTTCAATGGGTCAAATATTTAGTGATTTGTTCGGGTGTATTCTTAAGTATTGTAAGTATTCCTTTTAAGCCGTATATATGGCTTAAGTATATAAGCACGACTTGTATACAGCTTACATGGTTTGATTGTTTTTGCAAATCGAACCCTGATTTCAGTTTTTGTATCAACAAGTAAGTATATCTAATTATATAAATCCCAAAAGCTATTCACTCTCCACATTGGTACCAACAAAGGTTTTGGTAAAAGAAGAGATAAACGTCATCAACATTTTTGTTTCGCAACTGAACATTTATTCAATACATCCTGTCGTATGGTGTGTGTTGTTCTCTATATGTAT
>NC_137609.1:8939409-9229409 GCF_963280865.1 Gymnoscopelus braueri
ATCATTGTGACTCCAGGGTCTCCAGGCACCGGTTATACAGTATGTGGGGAGAACTGGCAGTGTGTTAATGGCGTGACGGAATCCCGGTCCAGCCAACCAACCAAACCCTTTGATGTTCAGCAAAACGCCGCCTCTATGGGTCCCCTTATCGGCCCCCCCGGCCCCCTGGCCGCCCCATCTGGCAACGGAAGCAGTATGAAAACAAACGCTAAGCGTTATGTTGTTGACAACGAGGTGGGAAGGAAGTGAGAGAGAGAGGAGAGAGGAAACAGGAAAAAGAATGAGGCTCAGCAGAGGAACCCATGCTGAGATGAATGAACATACAGTTCTGGCTGGTCTGTAGGTCTGTACAATGTGAACCGGAATCTCATCACCTACAGTATACCTGGGTCAGATACAGTGGTGGAAAAAGTACTCAAATGTTTTACTTAAGTAAAAGTATCAATGCTGCAATGTAGAAGTACTCTGTTACAAGTAAAAGTCCGGAATTCAAAATGTAGGTTTGTATATAGATGTAGTGGAGTAGAAGTAAAAGTACTGGAAATTGGAAATACTCAAGTACAAATACCTCAAATTTGTACTTGAGTACATGTACTTAGTTACTTTCCACCAATGAGTGTTAGGTCTGTAGGTCTGTACAATGTGAACCAATCTGAATCTCATCACCTAGACCTGGGTCAGATAGTTCCGCATTGGTTTCTTAAAGCAATGGTTCTCAAACTTGTTCATATTGTCAAGGACCCCCAAATTCACATTTCACATGTTCACAATCAACCCTCCATCTGGGCTCGCTCAGAGAGTAGAGCTACTCCGCACCGCTGCGTGTGAGAACCAATCAGCGGCTGCTAGGGGCGGGATCTTGGCGAGACCGGATGTGAAGCCATCGAGAAGCGTTTATTGCGTTGTTGTTCTTCCACGATTCATCATGGTTGAATAGTATACAAAAGAACTGCTGGCGCAGCTACTATACGTCATATAGACACGTCAATATGATTGGTTTATTAGACGGTGATAGACAGACGGTCCCATCCAATCACCTGCCAAGTAGCTTGAAAAAAAGGGACCGCCCCTTCATCGATTATGCTACCGAGGTCCCAGCCTGTGAAACAAATGTGACGCAAGCTTCTTCCATCTGAGTCAGGTTACGACGGACCCCCATGTGAAAATATTTGGTGCCGCCCAGGAACCCCCAGAAGAGAACATTTGTTTAAAAAATAATCTAAATAATAAAACATTTTAACAGCCAAAGTATAAGTGGTTAAAATGGTTGTGATGCAATACTAAATAATTTAGCTGGGGGTCTCCGGACCCCACTTTGAGAACCACTGTCTTAAAGGAATGATGGCTGTCTTCAAAACAACTTTGAAGTTGACCACGTTTAACCAGGACGGGGCATTTCAGAGACCTTTTCAGCAGTGTTGGTTGTCACACAAATTCAAGTCAGATATCAGTATTGTCAATATTGGTCCATAGTAGCCAATCACCAAGTATCATTTATAAGTTATTTTAATCAGATACAAAAAAGCCAATTAACCCTTTAAGACCGGGAAAGCATCTGTGTGATTTCTTTGGCTATATTAAAAAATAGCAGATATACAAGCTCATAGCACAGCACCCAGTGCTATTTTTGAAAAATCTTTAACATTTGTGCAAATCTTTTAATATATGTTTTTTAAAGCGAACATTTGTAAAATATGTTGTTCCAGGGACCCCCAGAAGCAAAGATTTGAGTTAAAAAAAGTTCGCTTTAAAAATATATATATTCAAATATTTGCACACATTTTCAAGATTTTTCAAAAATAGCAGATCTACAAGCTCATAGCGTGTCACTCTGTGCCGCGCTATGAGCTTGTATATCTGCTATTTTTGAATAGCCAAAGTATAAAATAATGGTTTATGTGGTTACACAGATGTGTTCCCGGTCTTAGGTTAATTACAAGACAATGCCACGAGCACCAGAGTCTTTCAGGACAATGGTTATTAGGGAAACCTTCAGTAATAACTGCCTGTCATTCCATCACGCCACATCCTACCCTTTGGTACTCCAACTCCATGTTACATTGCCCAGGGGTCCCAGCTAAATTATTGCCAGTTTGGAACCAAATGGACCCTTACAAGTGTGTAACTCCGAGAGCATACAAATGGACCCTTAGAGGTCATTCATTACACACCAAGAGCGACGTGAATAAACAATACAAAAAAGCGTTGTGATTATTTCACCATCAAACTATTATTTTGCTGATGCGGCGATGCCTCATTCATCATAGGTTGATGATCTTATTTGTGCTGGAAAAATGTATTAGTTGCTTCATCCGTGGCCCCTTGCATAACAAACCGGGGGTCCTTGAAATGTAAAAAAGTTTGATAATCACTTTGTGCCATCTGACCCAGATCTGCTGCCCACATGCTTTTGTTCTGTGCTAACCTGAGCAAAGGACGCATAATACTAGAACCAACATTCAAGAGGTTATGTGAATATTAGTGGCAATAGCTGGTAGTCTTTGTTTTGTAAGAAAGTCCTGTTGGAGGTATACTGTATATCCTAGACCTAGGCAATAATACCTATAATGTATTGGATGGGGGCATGGTGTCTGTGTGTGTGTGTGGGGCGCACACACACACACACACACACACACACACACAGTATGTGTGTGGTGGGGGGGGGTCCTGTGCCTGCTGATTGGCCTGCTGAGGCGGCTCTTCTGGTTGGTCAAGACGGTCGCCGTGCTCTGGCTGTTCGGCCTGATCGTCAGCGACGGCTCCGCCCCCCGTGGCGGTGCGGCTCGCCAGATTGGTGCTCACCTGCGTCCTGCTGGGCCTCGCCGGCGGAGGGGGAGGGGCCTCGTAGGCGGTCGCCATGGAGACGCGTCTGAGCGGTCTGGAAGGTCGTCTGATGGTCGTAGAGAAACAGAAGATGGAGTGAAGACTGGAGGTCGTCTCTGATTGGTGGAAACCTCGTACGTCCAAATATCCTTACTTTAAAAATGTTTAAGTTATGCCAATTATTTCCTCCCGTCCAACACTCCCTGCTGACAGGCTCCGCCCCGGCTTCCCTCCCCTGAACACCTGAACCTGAACCTGAACCTGAACCTGAACCAGACAATAAAGCGGAGGGTTATAGAAAAAAATAAACAGGCAGCTGAAATATTACAGAAAGATTGAGAGAGGGAGGAAGGGGTGGAGCTAGAGAGAGGAAGGGGCGAAGCTAGAGGGGGGCGAAGCTGGAGGGGTGGAGCTAGAGATAAAGGGGTGGAGCTAGAGGGGCGGAGCTAGAGGGGCGGAGCTAGAGAGGGGTAGGGTAGGGGCGGAGCAAGAACGAAAGGGGTGGAGCTAGAGAGAGAGGAAGGGGTGGAGCAAGACAGAAAGGGGTGGAGCTAGAGGGGTGACAACACTAACACTATAATATAGAGACACTAATATAGAGACACTATAGATGGGTTTCCGCGCGACGTCATCACAGAGCAGAGTGCGCAATCTGCGCATGCTTGGGGTAGAACGAACCGGAAGCGCCCTTCACTCTGTTGTTTTGTTCGGGATTTAGATAGGCATAATGCTGCTATTATAGGCATAATAGGCATAATGCTGCTATTATATACAAACAGATCCAACTTCCGACAAATCATTTTTATTGAGTAAAGAAGATATTACAAACTGCATAATTTAATCTACTTTCATTAAACCCGGTGAAGACCATTTCTTTTATGAATGTACAATGGCCAGAGCTGCTGCGGGTAATAGCGCCCTCTACAGGCTCGTCCCTCCACTGCGCGCGCATCATCCTCTCATGTTTACAAACAGGAAACCCATCTATAATAGACAACACTATAATATAGAGACATTAAAACACTTATAGAGACACTATAATATAGAGACACTAACACTATAATATAGAGACACTAACACTATAATATGACACTATAATAGACAACACTATAATATAGAGACATTAAAACACTTATAGAGACACTATAATATAGAGACACTAACACTATAATATAGAGACACTAACACTATAATATGACACTATAATAGACAACACTATAATATAGAGACACTAAAACACTGTAATAGACAACACTAACACTATAATATAGAGACACTAATATAGAGACACTATAATAGACAACACTATAATATAGAGACATTAAAACACTGTAATAGACAACACTAACACTAGAATATAGAGACACAGACACTATAATAGACAACACTATAATATAGAGACACTAAAACACTGTAATAGACAACACTAACACTAGAATATAGAGACACAGACACTATAATAGACAACACTATAATATAGAGACATTAAAACACTTATAGAGACACTATAATATAGAGACACTAACACTATAATATAGAGACACTAACACTATAATATGACACTATAATAGACAACACTATAATATAGAGACACTAAAACACTAATAGACAACACTAACACTATAATATAGAGACACAGACACTATAATAGACAACACTATAATATAGAGACATTAAAACACTGTAATAGACAACACTAACACTATAATATAGAGACACTAATATAGAGACACTATAATAGACAACACTATAATATAGAGACACTAATATAGAGACACTATAATAGACAACACTATAATATAGAGACACTAAAACACTGTAATAGACAACACTAACACTATAATATAGAGACACAGACACTATAATAGACAACACTATAATATAGAGACACTAAAACACTGTAATAGACAACACTAACACTAGAATATAGAGACACTAATATAGAGACACTATAATAGACAACACTATAATATAGAGACACTAATATAGAGACACTATAATAGACAACACTATAATATAGAGACACTAAAACACTGTAATAGACAACACTAACACTAGAATATAGAGACACTAATATAGAGACACTATAATAGACAACACTATAATATAGAGACACTAATATAGAGACACTATAATAGACAACACTATAATATAGAGACACTAAAACACTGTAATAGACAACACTAACACTAGAATATAGAGACACAGACACTATAATAGACAACACTATAATATAGAGACACTATAATAGACAACACTATAATATAGAGACACTAATATAGAGACACTATAATAGACAACACTAAAATATAGAGACACTAATATAGAGACACTATAATAGACAACACTATAATATAGAGACACTAAAACACTGTAATAGACAACACTAACACTAGAATATAGAGACACAGACACTATAATAGACAACACTATAATATAGAGACACTAAAACACTGTAATAGACAACACTAACACTAGAATATAGAGACACAGACACTATAATAGACAACACTATAATATAGAGACACTAATATAGAGACACTATAATAGACAACACTATAATATAGAGACACTAAAACACTGTAATAGACAACACTAACACTAGAATATAGAGACACTAATATAGAGACACTATAATAGACAACACTATAATATAGAGACACTAAAACACTGTAATAGACAACACTAACACTAGAATATAGAGACACAGACACTATAATAGACAACACTATAATATAGAGACACTAAAACACTAATAGAGACACTATAATATAGAGACACTATAATAGACAACACTATAATATAGACATCAAAACACTAATAGAGACACATATAGAGACACTATAATAGACAACACTATAATATAGAGACACTAAAACACTAATAGAGACACTATAATATAGAGACACTATAATAGACAACACTATAATATAGAGACACTAAAACACTAATAGAGACACTATAATATAGAAACACTAACACTATAATACAGAGACACTAACACTACTTAGTATAAAAAAGGGCTAAAGTGGTTAATGTATGTAGTCATGCCGACCAATCACGGCACAGGGAAATACATGTTCTTGGCCACCGAGGCTCGAGTTTAATAGGGCGTTGCCGCGAATTAAAATGAGTTGTAGGCAGTTTCTCAAGAAGTCCATTTAGACCTGGGGTCTAAATGGACCCTTACAGGTCTGTAACTGAGTGTACACATGGACCCGTATGTCCATTTGGTTCCATTTGTACACTGTCAGAGTTACGGACCTGTAAGGGTCCATTTGGATCGACTGGAGGCCCCCCAGAAACAGTTGATACATTGTGTTGATAAAAGCTCACAAGATGCTAGTATCCTAGGCAACAGCAGCAAGTAAACAATGAACAAAAACAACTAAACAAAATAATCAACAAACAAAGCAAAAAATCTATGTTTTTCTTCCAAAATGTCCGTTTCAGTTCACATCATTGTTAACGTGCTTTATCAGACTGACACACAGATGACAGAAAACTCCCAACAAAATGGAATGTTTTGGACGGCGAATAAACTATGAATTATTGTCTTTTCTTGATGAATCTAATAATCAAGACCCCCCCCCCCCCCATGTTTATCAACAATATGACAAAACAATACATGTTTTCATAATCAACTGATTAACCACTTAAAGGGATAGTTCACCCAAAAAATACGTTTTCTCTATGTATTACTCACCCCATGGAGACTTGAATTCATGGATATTTTTACATTTTTGTCACATTCCTAAGCCAATAATTTGATGACCGGCAGCGGTTCTGGTATGAGAGACAAAGAATCTAGAGATTCTAGAGGTTAGGTGTAGGATGTGCTACGTAGACATAATATATCCACACAGACAGTGTAGGATGGTGAACTACAACTAAACCCTGATCATTAACTTAAAGGAGAGATCCAGACATTTTAAGTGTTATCTTTGATGTGTCGCTAATCACTCACCAACATTGAAAGGGATGCTGAGTTATTCCAGAGAGTCCCCTGTCGTCCAGTCTGTCGACCCCCTCCGTTGGCATAATGGGAGCCTGTGTAAGAGTGAAAATCGTCTATTATAACCGATGCAAAGTTAGTTTTTTCTCTACTACTGCTCATCGTGGAGTCTCATGATACTCAAACGTGCACTGAATGTCGCGAACGAGCCAGGTTCTTCCACAGAACAAAAAAAAAGAAAATTTAGACCAGCTTGATCACAGTGGAAAGTAAGTTCTTACACTTCAGAGGCTTTGCTGTGATTAGAGCAGGGGCCACAGTGACCCCAAGGCCCCACACTCTGTGTTACTGCGGTGGCTGCAGATCGGGGCTGCATGGCAGCAGGAGCCTGGATGAGCTTCGGCTGTCCACTCCTGCTGAGATCCAGGACCTTATTTGTCGAGGGCCAAACTGTCTGGGTCGTTTCTTCCTCTCTGGGCCGTTTCTTCACCTTCAGCCATAGCTTCCTGTCCTCTCTTGTCAGCACCGAAGACAAGGATGATGAAGATTAGTTAGGACAGTAATTTAATTAGTTAGGTTAGTTATCCATTATAATTATCTTTTTTATGATCTGTGACCAGTATGAACTTAACACTGGGAAGAGGCAGGGTGAAGGCAGGTATCCTTGTTCTTTTAAAAGTATTTTAGTTGTGATGTGAATGTTATTAGTATAGTCTGATGGCTACTCATCAAGGACACAGTGATGTTGTGATGCACTTTGAGCAGCAGAACAACATCCATTCTGAGGCTGTGGTTCAACAAGGTACATTGTAGTGCTTTGTACCTTACAGTTTCAGCTTAGTGTCATTCATTCTCACACATTGTTTTATATTACATCGGTGACATGGGCAGCTGGCCAGGGAGCCAACATGTGAGAGGCAGGACAAAAGAAACATGCACTGCCACTTCAGTGCCATCATCTCTTAACCCCAAGAACACCTCAGTTCCATCACTTCCCTTTGCTTTGCGGAATAGTTTATCATTCACAAACTCAAAACTTCCAACTTTGACAACACTGTCAGTGTATGCAAGCTTCTCTAACTGTTGTCTCCACCTTTCACTGACTGGACGCCATTTCTGTCGTGGGGGTGGTGATGGATCCATGTCTTTACTTCAGAACAGCTATGGAGACAAATAAATTATTATTTTCTAAAATTATTTTGACAAAATCATCAAAGTGAATACAGGTGCATACAGTCAAAGGTATAGACACCAGATATCGCTTTCATACATCTGATTCTGCATAGATTTATTTGAGACTTTTTTTTTTCAGGAAACATGATACAATGCAGGCTGTCAAGTAGGTACAACATGTAGAATGCTGGTTGCAACAATGCCTTCCAATAGCAACACCTCAACTAAATTCTATTATAAAAATCATCTGGTCTAGTTCTCATAACAAAAGCTACAAAACAGGATTGTTGTGTAGAAAAGTCAACCTCTGGAAACAGAGTCCAAAACCTCTTTTTATGCCTGAACCTACTGGCATTGTGACACGTTATGAGCTTGTAGATTTGCTATTTTCAAAAGGTTTTGACAAATGTTGTTCTCTTATGGATGTACCTGGCAGCAAATATTATCAGATTAGAGTCCATGGCCAAATAATACATATCAATATGGGGTCCTTGACATGAATCAGTCCATTAAACCACTGATTAAATGAACAAACTCACCTGTCATATCATCACTGTCTCCAGATGTTTACCTGTCATATCATCACTGTCTCCAGATGTTTACCTGTCATATCATCACTGTCTCCAGATGTTTACCTGTCATATCATCACTGTCTCCAGATGTTTACCTATCATATCATCACTGTCTCCAGATGTTTACCTGTCATATCATCACTGTCTCCAGATGTTTACCTGTCATATCACTGTCAGGTGGAAAACTGTTACTTTCCAGAAGCTGTGTTTCCAGAGCTGTAGAAACAACACAACTGCACCTCACAGTGTCCACTAGAGGGCGACACAGACCATGGAATGAAAACAGAGGCATCCTGAGAGATCAAAGTGTTTCAGCTCAATCTGAACCAATATCTGGATTTATTAAATCAAATAAATAAACACATGGAACTGTTTAAACACAACATCCATTGGTTAATCATCCTAATGAAAATAATAATTATTATTTATGATGCAATTTATATTAGAAACAATTCTCAAGGTGCTACACAGTAAAAACTAAAAGTCTAATAGCTCCTCTGATCAAGGGAGAATTCCCCTTGCTGATAAGTTGTTGGCCTTCCATGCGGGAGACCTGAGTTCGCTATTAATTTAAAAAAGGAGTCTTGCACATTGTCTTCACTTACAAAACTATTTATTAGTGTTTTGGTTATACTATTTATTACAGCAGTGGTTCTCAACCTGTGGGTCGGGAGCCCCAGGGGGGTCCCCACATGATTTTGGGAGGGTCCCCAGATGACAGTGAAGTGATGATGATTTAAGGACTTTTAAGACCTTTTTATCTTTTTTATCAAAAGTAATCAACAAACTATACTATAAAACATTGGCCAAATTGTTAAATAACATAAAGAGGCAAATATTTTCACAATATTTATCTGTGGAATGGAGTCAAACAAAATGGGGGGGCCCCAGTTAAAATATGATTATTTCGGGGGTCACGGCCTGAAAAGGTTGAGAACCACTGTATTACAGTACAATGTTTTGGTCAAATTATCTTCAAGTATCTGAATAAAGTCAAAAGTTTAAAAAAAGTGTCTCGGGAACACAGCATCCTGTTGATGTGTCCATGAGCAAAGCATTGCACCTGTCACTGTCATTGTCCATTTACTTTGAAGTTGCTCGATGTCATAAAAAGATAACAGTTACATATAATGATCCAACTTGCTCTTAAAACTTCATCAGATCATCAGTAAAAAAGAAGAAGCAGATACGTCTAGACAGACATTGGAGGTATTTTAAGTCAATCCTTCAACCCAAGATGTTCAGAGAGGAATGGGTCGATCTCACAGAGAATCTTTATCATGATTGAACTTGCAGCAGATCCTTTGTTCCTCACTGCATCGATGACAAACGGGCCTTATCGCCTTAGCATCCCGTTGAACTCGTCCAGCTCAGGGTCTTTTAACACTTTCTTCTCCAAAAGTTTGTCAAGGAGACATTTGAGATTACCTTGTGAAATACCTTTGATGAAGTTGATCCGCACAGAGAACAGTCTCTCTTCTGGAAGAATATGTAAGTGATGAAAACAAGAATCTGATTTTGAAACGTTTTCTGACTCCTCCACTTGATGCCTCCAGTGTGGCTACAGCCTTTATAACCAATTGTATTTATTTAACTTTCATTGAACCAGTATAGTATAAACCCATGGGACAAAGCCTCTTTTACGAGCTTTGTCAGAGTGATAAAATACATGACAAATGACAACCATATAACATATAAATACATGACAGTACAGGACAAATGACAACCATATAACATCCGTACAACAGAGAATACCTAGAAAGCTCAAAGACAGTATAATTGAGATTATATTTTAATTCTATTTTTAAAGAACAGATGAAGAAAGACACCAGTATGAAACTAAAAACATGTTTTAAAATTGTCTACACATCAAAGCAGGAGCAGTTGCTGGTAGTAATGTCCTTTTAAAACTCCTAAAGTTTGCGATTTGTTTATAAAGTAATCAATCAAACAAACAAACAGTACAGCAGTATCATTACACAGGCTTGTTTCCATTGTGGTCCTATGTAGGCCTATTCAATTAATCAAGAGGAAGACTAAAAAGTAATTGATGGAATAATTGCTGAGAACATAATGTATAGGACAGCCCTAGTTTCTATGAGACCATCCAGGTACACATACCTGTTCCTGACCCATAGAGGACATGCTGGGTGAGGACTCTGACTAATCAGAATCACAATCAGTATCAGAAGACAAGGAGATGACACTGATCTGACCCATAGAGCACATGCTGGGAGAGGACCCTGAAGACAAGGAGGTGACCCTCATCTGGCTGCTGGTCAACATGGAGACGTTGTTGAGGTCATTCTGCTGGGCGAGCTGGGCAGACTGATGACTGAGGAGAGAGAATAGAAGATGAGGAGATGAGGACAGTTCATTTTGTGATTGAATACTTTATTAGTCAGAAATGTAAACATCACGTGGTACAGTCAGACATTAAGGCTAAAAGGATAACACAGAACTTCTGATGAACGTTTCCCAGCTAAACAGCCGTTCACACCAAGCACCATAACTATAACGATAACAATTAATATGTTGTTTTAAAAATCATCCTAACTGAAGTGGATGGCAGACACAATAATAATAATATTAATAATAATAATACATTTAATTATTCTTTCACAAATCTCAAAGTGCTACAGGGTTTAAAAACAAGGGCAAAAAAAAAGGCAAAAAGAAAAAGGCAAAAAAAAACATAAGACCCTACTAGAGGTAAAAAGTAGATTAAAACTAAAACCAAGGCATAGGGGAAAAACTAAATAAGGAAAAGGATACAACTAAGAAAATGCTTTGTTAGGTAGGTTTTTAGTCCACCTATAACAACTATAACGACAATGATAGCCATGAACAATATCATTTGTTTCACTGAGCAATTGTATGAAAGATAGAACCTCTGCCAGCCAGACTGCAGACTGTGGGCAGTGCATTTGTTTATAGAACGTTATACAGAACAAAGTGAGTTTATTTTTTTCTGATAATTGACTCTTAGTGACTTTATTCTCACCTGTTGCCTCCCACGTTGCCCTGTGGACAGCCAATCATATCAGGGGAGCCCTGGGAGGGCGTGGTGCCCTGGCCCTGCTGCATCATGGGGGATTGGGGGGAGAGCAGGGGGCTCATACCTGCAGTGGAGAGACAGAGAGCAGTCAGCCAGGCTGAGGTACCACTCACTTCACTGAATGCTATCAACATGGCCACCCTCCCCTCCATTGAGTTCAATGGAGAGGTGGCGCCATCTTGTGAGGTTTGCAGCTGTTACTTTCAATGGTGTGACATCACATTCTCTTTCTGTTATAGTTCCAACAACCAATCACCAAAGACAATACATCTGATGCCATGAATGTGACTGAATGTTACAGTTTGTACACCGATTTTTTTTTCTGAGGTTAAGTAAATGTAGCATAATTAAATCTGTTATTAGCAATACAAATGTAAGTATGTCCATTTACATGGAATATGTCAAGTATTACGTCAATCATCACTTATTAAAAATCTCCTCCGCACCATGGGCGACCAGGCCTACTGTTACACAGCCCCATGTCTGTGGAATGCCTTCCCTGACCACCTGAGAGCACCACAGTCCACTGATACTTTTAAAAATTACTGTTTTTCGTACTGAGTTTTAATTTCTAATTTTGGCCCTTTAGTTTAGCCTAGTTGGGTCTCTTGTAATTGTTTTGTTGCCTATGCTGTTTTTATGCCATGCTTTTAATCTGTAGCACTCTGAGATTCGTGAGAATGTAAAGTGCGTTATAAATAAAATGTATTATTATTATTATTATTTATTCCTCAAATTGTTTTATTTACTTAATCCCAGCCAATCAAAATTGAGTAAATTGTACAGGCATTAATACCATAGAGTTATAGATTAATACCTGTACATTGTCCTGAATCACGTGATATTCTCCAATAACAAGAAGGACCCGCCCTTTTGAAAAAGTTTCAGACAGAAGACGGTCGCCATTTCCCACCTGTTTCCGCCTACAACTTCAGCTCCGGTTACCAGTTTATAACTTTAAGGTAAGAATAAAATTAGCTCAGCATTTGATTGAGGTCCAGTTTAGCAAGTGGCTACAAGATGTGTTGTTCTTAAAACAGAGCGCTGACATGTTCTATTATAAGAAACATCAAAGCAGATGCACATGTTAAATAAACACAACGCTTTTTTGGAGTGGCTATTTCTGATACTAATGCATACGATGTACATGCTTATGCATTTACAATAGAGGATCATCTATTTGCTGTTTAAATTTAAAGGATAGAACAGTGAAGTAGCTCATTTGGTTTCAATCTCATAATTTTGCGGGTGCGTTGGTGAATGTAGATTTGTACTTGGTATTACGACGGTGTTGCGCTTCGAAAATAGCTGACCAACAAGCCCATATCTCCAAGCATAAGTGACGGAAGTGAGCTTGTACAGTAGATCTGCTCTTTTCACTGCGACAGAACCTGGTTATAAATTAACCATGGATAACGTCGACAATTATGAGTCTAAATGCCATTGTTTTGCTGTGGGGAGATAGTTTGGTAGTTAGTAAGTTAGTTAATAGGCACCCACATAGGCTCACACACACACAAACACACACACACACAGCGCCGGTCCGGTCCTTTGTTATACTCAAATGTGTGACCCTATGAAACGTCTATTTCGTTCTTCATAACATAAGGATAAAGTAGTACAAAATGGCGGTGGAATGGGATGGTCCGTGGATTCTTCTTTTTTTTTTACCGCAATGTTTCTTAACACATTCTCTGCCAGGTATTAATGAATGAATTCTTCCGCTGCTGCCAGCGTCTTTTACCTTATTTTGAATTTCCACGGAGACCCACGGAAGCCACGATGTGAACACGGATGTAAACAAAAGGTGTCTGTGGGGAGGGGGAGGGTCTCTTCTATCCACCGGAATAAAAACATTTTTACAGCGATCGTCCATTTTGTTGTTATCGGCAGTTGAATACGGCTCGTTCTCTTTCGTGGTCGAGACTGGCTCTCCACTAAATATTATTCAATATTTACGGGAACTGACCCCCCGGGGGCAGTGCTCGTGGATACTCTTTAAGACACATCACATATGGTGGCCCTGCCCTGATTTGCAATCAGTGGGGTATTTAAGCCCCACCCAGGCAGAGCCACTTTGATTCTTTGATTTCCACGAGTGCAGACGCTTTGTGGGCTCAGTTTAAGACGAAAACAGTACAGAACGGGTGTTTGGCAGCGTGGTCCACTTACCTTTGGTAGAGAGCAGGTCTGGCGAGGCTCCTCTCAGGACGCTTCGCTGTCATATTTCACACCAACAAAAGTACATTCCTGGCGAGCGGCGTGCAACCTGATTCCGAATCTGACTAGTCAGAGGGCGGATCAGGACGGCTGCTGTTTTGCTCGAGTGACCAAGTGGGGGCCGTCTGTCGGCCGAACGCTTGGATCGCCGGCATCGCCATCGCCGCGGGGCAGCCCGGTTCCGAGTCTGACTCAGTCAGACGGCGGACCAGGGCAGGCCGCTGGTTTGCTGGAGCGATCAAGTGGGCCAACCCCGTGAAGCGGTTGAGCGCTTGGATCGCCGCCACGGCGCGGTACCGAGGTAGACCGTAGAACCCGAGCGAGGCTGACCCAGTCGGCGGTCCTCCGGGCCATCTACTACCGGTGGTCATCACCGCCGCGGTCCGAAAAGCCCTCGGCGGAGCCGAGTGAAAAGAGTAACAAACAAACAAAGTTTGCATTGTGTCCCTGGTTACTTCCTTGTTGACGCAAGGAGAAGTGTGCCCCACGGGTCACAAGAGGGCAGTGTGGCACTAGGTCAGGAGTCTCCTGCCAGTCACTACACTCGCTGCAATTCTGTCTTTGTATGAGTATATAAATATACTTAAATACTTTCACGGTAAATAAGTGAAATAAAGATAAAGAGACACTTGGCTCTGCTCATATACTGATAGACTAAGTGTATTAATATACGAAGTATATGAGTATACAAATATTCGAGTGTTGAGTATATTGTGTATGGTATACAAATACACACGTTACGAATATATACCTATTTGTTTAGGTATATAGATAAGCATACATGGCTTAAATAATATAGCAAACATGGCCAGCCCAGCGCCCCACGTCTGTCTGGGCTGTGGGCGGCCACGATAGATGTATGCTGTGCTTGGGGATGGATCATGCGCGCACGGGTAGTCTGGACCCCTCTGCGTGCATGAATTGCTTTATCCTGCCGGCAGTCGTTTTCTCTCCAACCCGCTAAGCGGGGGGCACCATATATGGTGTGTTGCACGGCAGAGCCGTCCACACCTAGGTGCAATTCTACATTGTGGCGCGCGTTCCACAACAAGGAAAGAGTTTGGAGTAGAAATGTCAGAGTCTTCGTGTTGGAGCGCCTCAGTGCGGCTGCAGAGTTCAGGTGCAACCTCTTCCAGGGGAAGATGGAGACACTAGAAATTCTGCTGGAGACACAAGACAAACTGCTGGACATTGAGTTTGATATGGGCATCCATCCTAACAAATAGAATGTATGTACAGTGGTAGCCAGTTGGTTTCTTCACCATTTTCAAACCAGTACCTTTTTCACCCCCAGGTACCTTTTTCGGCCACACCCCCAGATTCTCAGACACGCCCCCCAGACGTATTGTATCTAATTTCAACATGTAGTGTGGCCATTCAGCCACAGGGTGGCGCGTTCACACTGAGCAGCATCACAGTGACTATATCTCCTTCCACATTTATCTACAATCTACAAACTCACTGTGAGCTTGTAGATCTGCTATTTTCAATCGGCTGAAAAATATTTAGGGCTGAAGTGGTTTGTGTGTTTTGTAATTGTAATCAAAATCTACAAAGTAACTAGTAGTAACCAAAAGTTTTCATTTAATTGTAGTGGAGTAAAAGTACAATATTTTCCTCTGAGATGTAGTGGAGTAGAAGTAAAAGTATTAAATACTCCAGTAAAGTAAAAGTACCTCAAAATAATTATTGTGCTTAAGCACAGTACTTGCGTAAATGTACTTAGTTACTTTCCTACACAATAAAAAATGGCAGATGTACAAGATAGAATAGTGGATCTTTCACCTGTTAAGAGTGTGTTCTCAATGGCCTGATGGTCCAGGCCGTGGACTCGCAGTCTAATAGTTGGGGTTCGATTCCAACATAAGGCGATAATTTTAATTTAGCCTTTTTTAGCTTTTGCAAAGTAGAAATACTCCGTTACAAGTAAAAGTGAGGAAATAAAAATGTACTTGAGTAAAGTACAAAAGTATTGGTATCAAAATGTACTTAAAGTACCAAAAGTAGAAAGTACTCATTATGTAGAATGTCCCATTTCACAACTTTTCAAATGTATAAAATGTATACAAATCTTTTGAAAATAGCAGATCTACAAGCTCTACAAGTAATCTAAATCTACAACGTAACTAGTATAACCTCAAAATTGTACTTAAGCACAGTACTTGCTTAAATGTACTTAGTTACTTTCCTACACAACAAAAAATAGCAGATGTACAAGCTTGCATCGTGACACGAAGTGGCATGTTGTGAGCTGTACATCTGCATATATATTACAGCTATGTCGGGTAGGGTTAAGTATCAGATATTTCAAATTATAAAAGTGTGGTATCAGTGGCCTGACGGTCCAGGCTGTGGACTCTCCGTTAAGTGGTCGGGGTTCAATTCCAGCTTAGGACAAAGATTATAATTTTCCTTTTCTAGCTTTTGCTTGCATCATGGCACGAAAATGCTATGTTTTTAATGTGGTTTTCTTTTGTGGTTTTCTTTACACTTTTCAAATGTATAAAATGTATACGTTTTTTTTTGGAAATAGCAGATCCACAATACCACAATATAAAAACACTCTGTTACAACTAAAAGGCCGGTGTTCAAAATGTAACTTGAGTAAAAGTACAAAAGTATTAGCATCAAAATAAACTTAAAGTACCAAAAGTAAAAGTACAAAAATGTTTGAAAATAGCCGAACTACAAGCTCACAACGCGTCGCAATGTGACGTGTTGTGAGCTTGTAGATCGGCTATATTATACTTTTACTCCACTACAATTATTTGACAGCTTTATTTACTAGTTACATTGCAGATTTAGATTTATGATTGAAAAACAGAGTATTTCTTTATAAACAACAATGTTTAACACATTAAACCATATTAGACAAACTAAACACATAAAAACATCGGAAACAACAGTTTCACAAAATTACTCCTATACCAAACTGTATTTGAACCTTGGTCTGTAAATTATAAGACAACTCTCTACTCCACTCCACTATCTGCCATCTTTACTGTTCTGAGCTGTGTGTGTCCGTGTGTGTTTGGGGGTGGGGTGGGGTGGGGTGGGGGGTCACACTGAGGTGGGGGCTCCTGAGTCCGTTGTGATGGCCTAAGTTTGGTTGAAACAAACAAAAAGCCCATGGCCAAGGTGCCAACGTTAATTTGCATGTCATTGTCTGAAACCTTTACTTTATTTAGAAGTTTGCAGACAAAAAGCAAGCACTTAATCCAGAGAGATTTACAGTAGGCAAGGTAAACACGAGGTAATTTCAAATGCATATAGAAATAATAATTTAGGATCATAGGTAAACCAAGAACCTATCATCAGTCTAAACTGTATAATATCGGCATCATCTATCTTCTTCATTGAGAGTTTATACTGTTAACTGTTAAAACGTCACTCTTATTTATCAGTGTTAATTTAACTCCAAGAGTTCCAGGGTCAAATCACTGCTTTCAGTCAATGCGCATCAGAGAGAGAGACAGAGAGAGACAGAGACAGAGAGACAGAGAGAGAGAGAAAGATAGAGAGGGGGAGGGGGAGAGAGAGACATCAATGAGAGAGCTGAGCAGTTGATGCACACACACATACACACACAGCTGAGCAGTTGATGCACACACACACACACACACACACACACACACACACACACACACACACACACACACACACACACACACACACACACACACACACACACACACACACACACACACACACACACACACTAAATACATTTTGATTTCCTAACTTTTACTTGTAAGTTAACAGAGTATTTCTACTTGTGATAGTTAAACCTCCCCCTCCCCCCGCTACCTCAATAGGTGTTTCTCTCTGTCTTGCGCCCTCTCTCTCTCCCTCTTTCTCTCTCCCTCCCTCTCCCTCTTCCTCAATTATTTGAAAACTTTGGTTACTAGTCACTTAGATTTTGATTAAAATCACAGAACACACTAACCACTTCAGCCATATATTTTGAGCCATTATTATTATTAAAAGAAAAGATATATATAGTGTTTGCATGTAATGCATGTGAACACATGCAAAACATTGACAAATTGCCTCCATTAGGATGATTTCCTAGTGATTTTGATTATTATCACAAAACATACATTAACCACTTCAGCCCTATATACATTTCAGCCATTTGAAAATAGGCGATCTACAGTACAAGCTCACAATGCGTCGCTATGCGACACATAGTGAGCTTGTAGATCTGCTAGTTTCGGCCTACTTTCTACTTTTGGTACATTTTACAAGTACATTTTGATACCAATACTTTTGTACTTTAACTCAAGTATGTATTTTTATTTCCTGATTTTTAGAGAGAGATCCTAGATTATTATTTCTATTTATTAGATGTATTACCTCGTGTTTACCTTGCTTACTGTAAATCTCTCTGTATTAAGAGCGTCTGCTAAATGCCCAACTTGTAGAGAGATAAGGCAACAGGCTCTGTGCTACGATAATTAACATAACCTGTTTGGCTACGACACCTCCTCACAGTCAAACAGACAGTGAGTTCAGTGAACAGTGGGGGACCCCCCATCTCTTGTTCCAGGGACCCCCAGAAGCAAAGATTTGATTTTATAATGTGTATATAGATTCAAAGATTTGCACACATTTTCAGATTCTTTTTCAAAAAGTTATAGTGTGGCACACTATGAGCTTGTAGTTTGAGTTGCTATGTTTGAATAGCCAAAGAAATCTAAAATGACAGACATTAAATTGCACAAATGCTAAATTGCAAATGTTGCTTCATCCTGGAATCGAACTCAGATCCCAATATCAATGGCCCACAGCCTTAACCACCAGGCCACTGACTGACTAATAATTAGCCCCCCAGTGTTGGAAACTAACTATAAGTACATTTACTATTTTTACTAAGTACAACTTTGAGGTACTTTTACTTTACTGGAGTATTTTCAATATTCAATACTTTTACTTCTACTCCACTACATCTCAGAGGAAAATATTGTACTTTTACTCCACTACAATGACATTTGGTTACAAGTTACTTTGTAGATCTTGATTACAATTACAGAACACACTAACCACTTCAGCCCTACAGTATATATATTTTGAGTCATTATTATTATTATTATTATTACCCTTATTATTATTATTATTATTATTAAAAGAAAAGATATATATTGTGATACAAAATGCCTAAATAAAGCAATAGATAAGAGAATACATACTGTAATGAAATTGAAATGAAAAAGGTTGAGAATTACTGGGTTAAACTGTAGAATATAGTTAAAGGGATATTTCACTTTAAATACAAATTGAAATGTGTGTGAAATGTGTGTGTAAACCCTTTACACACACATGTTTTTTAAATTGTCTCTTTAACAAGAAAAAATGCAGTGCAAATAGGACTTGGTTTAGAATAGCAACAACAACCAATAGTTGCTCGGCCCTGCCATCTACTGTCCACTTACTGTATTGCACGGTGGGGAAAAAAATAATGCTAAACTCCTCCCTCCAAGGCAAAACCACACCTCCAGAGGGGTGTGGCTTTGATGGGTACCTGACAGGTACTGATCTAGTGGGTACCCAATGTGATGATCTCAACTGGCTACCACTGTATATGTGCAGAGAAGTATATATATTATATATATATATACATATGGAAAATTGGCTGGAGATGGAAATGTAAAATAGCGAAAAGCAGTTACATTTAAAAAACTTTGCCTAAAAAGGACAGTTCAAAAAGTCCTGGTGGTCTTTGTTTCCATTGGAGGTCCTTGCCAGCTAAGGCTAAGCAGGCCGTGTGCCTGTTGGTTGGAGGCAAGCCGTTTCCACTACAACCCAACAGACTGAACGTCCCAGGGTGACCATGGCGTCCATGGCGGAGTTCCGCCAGTGGAGATACTGGCGGGGCGCGCTGGGAGTCTGTCGAACAATTGCAACAGTATACCCGCGGCCATTAGCCCGCTCTACGGCATATTACCGATTGGGTCGGTTTACGCGTCCGTGGCGGGTCTGCCAGGGGTCCCCTGAATCAGTCGCTGCACGCTGCACAGCGTATCGCCGACTGGGTCGGTTTACGGCTGTGGCGTAGTTCGCTGGAGAACCGGGTTTGGTGATTCCAGCGGGGCACATCCGTACTGTCAGGGGCGAGCGGAGCGCACCATATATGGTGTGTGGCACGGCGGGGCCGTCTACACACCTAGGTGTAATTCTGCGTGGTAGAATCCGGTCATCGGTGTGAAGCCACGGAGTAAGCTCCTTGCTCATCCCGAGAATGCACAGAGCCATGGCTATCCGGACGCAGCTAGCCAAACACAGAGGCTACTCCGTCACCGTATCGGCGCGCGCTTACGCGGCGCTTGCGTGACCTTAATAGCCCTGACCTTTATGGAGTATGGCTGCTCTCCGGCCGGTGAGGCGCCATCGGTGGCGGTCCTAGTCCAAGCTGCGGCAGGAGGACCGAGCTTGTCCGATGAAGCGGCCTATTGAGCCATCGGCCATGTTAGGCCAAGAGGCCAGTGCCCGGCTACAACGAGCTAAGGAGGCTCGTGGATGTGCACGGGAGGTGATGGCAGGAATGCTCCGGCGGGGCTGTGAGCAGCTTGCCGAAGTAATAGAGTACTTTCTCCACCACTGGTGTGGACAGTCATTATAGCCTGCTTTACGGCGTATCACCGATTGTGTCTGTTTGCGTGTCCGTGGCGGGGTCCCGTCAGTGGGAACACTGGGCGGGGCGCACTGGTGGTCTGTTGGAACACACAGAAAGCAGCCATTAGAGCCCGCTATACAACGTATTACCGGCTAGGCCGGTTCGCGGGTTCGTGGCGGAGTTCCGTCAGTGGAATCACTTGGCAGGCGGCTGGTGGTCTGTCGAACACAACCTGGGCGGCCATTATAGCCCACTATGCGGCGTATCACCGATTGGGTCGGTCTACGCGTCCGTGGCGGAGTTCTGTCGGTGAATCTGGTCTCAGTGACGCAAGACAGAACGCGCTGGGTCTGCCAGGGGTCCCCTGAATCAGTCATTGCATGCTATACAGCGTATCGCCGACTGGGTCGGTCTACAGCTGTGGCATAGTTCGCTGGAGAACCGGGTTTGGTGATTCCAGCGGAGCACATCCGTACTGTCAGGGACGAACGGAGCGCAACATATATGGTGTGTTGCCGTTTCCACTCCAGCCCAACAGACTAAACGTCCGTGGGCGTCGGAGCTGTGAGAGCCAAGCTCAGGCTATGGCTCCCCCTCTTTACCTGCCCTGCCTGGTTTGGACAGGTCTGTAGAGATGGATTTTGTTTTGAGAACAAGATCCTAAAGGAGAGCAAGAGTAGCAAGAGTAGCTTGGACGCAGTCCTGGGACCTTGGCGTCGGGAGAGCCTCCGCATCCAGGATTGGATGACCGGCTGGTGCGTGCTTGCTCAGAGGAGCAGTGCCACAACGATGTGGCCAGGCTCCGGCGGCACTTGGGCACTGAGGCCGGCGCCTCGACAAGAGAGGTTGCAGGCTCGGCATGGGTTAGAGGCCAGAGCAGGGACTTTGTCCCTTGCTCCAGTGGGACGGGCCACCCTCTGGGCTCGCCCAGATTTTCAGTTGAGGGCCAGGTTGACCTGGAGGCTGTACCTATGCCCTTTGGGGCTGATGGCAGCCGCGGCACGCATTGTGCCCCCGGCTCTCCTGAACATGCGGCCAGTACGGATTGGGTCAATCCCCGCATTCCACCTTATCCAGCCTGATCAGAGTACGAGTCAGTCTTGAACCGCACCCTTCCCACCCCCTCGGGGCAGTGAAGCAGGGTTGCAGTCACTGTTGGGCCCTGTCAGGGCCTTGAAAGGGTGTTGGACCTAACTGCCTTGGGCAGATGGTCTCCAAGGCTGGGCTCCCTCAATGGGTTGAGAAACAATCCAGCAGGCGTATAGGTGGGCAGACAGGCCAGCCCCTCTATCTGAGGTCTGTGTGGCGGCTCCTGTTTGGCGCCGTACACTCCTTGTCATTTACAGTCATGCACCATACGGGCGTATTGCTGCGGGGTCAGCTAACGCGTTCGGGTATGTAGTCCCGTCAGGACGGTGACACAGTGGAGCATGCAGAGACTGTCAGGGGTGAGCAGAACGCACCGTACGGGTGTGCTACGGCATGGCCAGTTACGCACCTGAATTAGTTCTGCAGGGCGGAAGCCGGCGTGGTCGTGTGAGCCACGGAGTGAGCTCCCTCCTCATCCCAAGATAATTGTGTCGCTGCGCTGGGGATCAGCCAGTGACACGACGGTCCCAAACAAGGGCAACATGTAAATTACCCAGTTGCCGAAGGGGGCTCGTGGCCCTCTCACGGTAGGCCAGCAGTCCCCCCACAGGAGGTGGTACCGGGTGCCTTCAGTGCCTTGCGGCATGGGGCATCTGAGCCTGTGAGCACTTGGGCTGCAATGGCTTCTCTCGAGGCAGCATTCAGCTGCAGCTACAAGAATGTCCCTGTCGTGCATGAGAGATGCTGACGCTTCCTACATGGCAATGCTTGGGTGGTGCTGGTGTCAATCCCTGCATTCCACCTTATGGCCTGATCAGAGTACGAGTCAGTCTATTGAACTGCACCCTTCCCACCCCCTCAGGGCAGTGGAGCAGGGTTGCAGTCACTGTTGGGCCCTGTCAGGGCCTTGAAAGTGTGTATGGACCTATCTGCCTTGGGCAGATGGTCTCCAAGGCTGGGCTCCCTCAATAGGTTGAGAGACAATCCAGCAGGCGTATAGGTGGGCAGGCAGGCCAGCCCCAACAGGAATGTTGCACATTCCACACAGGGCCTCGCTGCCTCATGGGCGTCTGGCGGGGTGCCCCTCTAGCTGAGATCTGTGGGACGGCTCCTGTTGGACGCCGTCCGCATTTATCAGGTTCTACTGCATGGGTGTGGTAGCCAGCACCCCTATCACTGAGTGCGTGCTGGGCTCCGCAGCAGGACATGGCCTTCACCAGTCGTATCTGCAAGGAGAATTGTGGAGTTGCAAGCTCTGTCAGTCCATGAGGAGCTTTGCAGGTCTAGGCCCAGATGATGGAGGAGCAGTGTTACGTCCCATCCTGGCCTTTCTCCCCAAAGTTCTCGCAGAGGTATATCCCAATCTGGTGTTTGAGCTCTGTCCCTCTTGACATGCAGACAGATGGAGTACAAGGACAGAGTCGGTTCCCACTCTGCCCTGTTAGAGCTTAGTGTCGTACGTCAGGGCCACACAGGCCCACAGAGTAACAGGCCAGCTCTTCGGGTGCTGAAGCAGGAGTGCTTGGACCACTGGAAAAGGCTAGGCTGTCCCGCTGGATCACAGAAATGATCCCGCAGGCATACAGGCGGGCAGGAGTACCAGTGCCGCCTAGGTGCGGGCACACTCCACCCGTGGGACGGCGGCCTCCTGGGTGCTGTGGAATGGTGCGTCTCTGACGGAGATCCGCACAGCGGCAAC
Source organism: Gymnoscopelus braueri (assembly GCF_963280865.1). Taxonomy (NCBI): domain Eukaryota; kingdom Metazoa; phylum Chordata; class Actinopteri; order Myctophiformes; family Myctophidae; genus Gymnoscopelus; species Gymnoscopelus braueri. Next base: position 8,962,612 of record NC_137609.1, read on the forward strand.
ATGGTCGACTCTGTCTACATTTACCCAGTTCTACCGACTGAGCGTGGCAGCCAGCACCCCATCCACGGAGCGAGTGCTGGGCTCCAGGCGGTAGAGCAGGTCATACTCACCGTGCCTCCGAGACCCTGGCTCCCATAGGACGGGCCGGGCTCGGAGTGATGTCGTGCATAGTATGCTAGCCCTGCGTCTTGCGGGCTAGGTGGCTAATCAATTGACTGGCTGTTGCCAGCTGGGCCTAGGTAGCGTCTTGCGCCTAGGCCACGAGCATTACATACTTTGTTGGATGATAGGATTTTGGAGCACGCCTTGGGCTGATACTTCGGGCTTAAACTGCTTCTGGCCGCCGCGGGGGCGGCTGGGTCTGCTTATTTCCTCGCGGTGTGTCTTAGAGAGTTCCCGTAAATATTGAATAATATTTAGTGGAGAGCCAGTCTCGACCACGAAAGAGAACGCCAGGTTACATCCGATGTAACCCTTGTTCTCTGAGTGGAGAGACTGGCTCTCCACGAATCAGCCGCTCCGAAATTCGTGTCAATCAAAGTTAATCAAAGTGGCTCTGCCTGGGTGGGGCTTAAATACCCCACTGATTGCAAATCAGGGCAGGGCCACCATATGTGATGTGTCTTAAAGAGTATCCACGAGCACTGCCCCCGGGGGGTCAGTTCCCGTAAATATTGAATAATATTTAGTGGAGAGCCAGTCTCTCCACTCAGAGAACAAGGGTTACATCGGATGTAACCTGGCGTTTTCACCAAAAAAAATAAGAAATCCGAGCTAGATATGTTTTTCTACAACTCATAACATAGGAGTAGACAAACGTGATTTTTTTGGGGATGACGTCATTTCCGCCCATTCCTTCACTCGCAGTCAAGGGATCATTCCTTTGGGGAAGAGCGCCCTCTAGCGTAATTTCTAAAAACAAATGATTTATTTTTAAATTGACAGACATTTCCGTCAATGGAGGTCAAGCTTTGGATTTGAATTAACGGAAATTTCCATCAATGGCAGGGAATGTGTTAAGTTCACTGCCAGACTTTCCACTGTGGAAACTTAAAAGTCTTGATTTATAAAATGATACCTTCTGAAAAAAATAAAAATAAAAGTCATTTAGTAATAAATGTGATCTTACCAAGCTTCTCCAACAGGATGGGTTGGTGTTGTTTAAGGGCATCGTAAAACGCTGCTCTGATGTTTGTTGCCCCCGGTTGTAGCACCTTGGCATACAGCATCCTCATCTGGGTCATGCTCGTCTTCTCAGCTTGTATCTCAGCATAGATCTCAGGATGGACCATGGTGGTTCCAAGACTGTCTACTATTGCCATGACTGTGGGAACATCTTGAATCAACTGGGCCTTGTGCTGCATCACAAACGTTGCGGTTTCTTAAGAGGAAAAGAGGGTGGTGTTAATGGTGCATCAGAGAAAATATATAATTTATATTACAGCGTAATAACACCGTAAAGGTTTCTAACTCAAAGTGACTCTTATTCATTTTCCTCCTGCATCAGTGCACCTCTGTAAGAGTATGCAGGCGCTGGGCATGTGGGTGATGGTGTGTAGAGGTCAGGTGCCGGTGTGTATGATATGGGACAGGACTAGGGGCATACTGTATGTTGAATGCACAGGTGTGTTGTGACAGTGTGATAATGATATGCCCTATGTTTTGGATCAAGCAAACATGGTGATGTATGCGGATGATTCGACCATGTTTAGCGCTGCAACAACGAGCAATATACTAAATGAAGTATTGTTAAATGAATTACAATTAGTGTCAAATTGGGTAAAAGAAAACAAATTGATCTTGAATGTGTCCAAGACAAAGTGCATTGTCTTGGGCACTAGAAAAATGCTGGCTAGGGACTTCCGACTGAGTCTATCTATAGAGGGTACCCCAATACAGCAAGTTAATAAAATAAAGTTACTTGGTGTCACAATTGATGAGCGCTTGACAGATCATATTGATACTATTGTTGTGAAAATGGGGCAGATGTTCTCCCTATATTACACCATTAATTAGAAAGGAGGTAACACAGGCATTAGTTCTGTATGGTTGTGTGGTCCTCTGCTGCTAAAATGGATATACAGTAAGAAAACTCCAGCTAGCACAAAATAGAGCTGTAAGATTAGCACTTTATTGCTCTTTTAAAACTAATGTTTCGAGGATGCACCACAGTTTGGCATGGTTAACTGTTGAGGCTAAGTTAACATCTAGTCTTATAGTCTTTCCAGAAATGCAATTATTGAGGGGAAGCCAGATTTCTTCAGAGATCAATTATTGAATGCAGGTCTAAAACATAGTTATCAAACCAGACAGGTAAGCTCAGGGTATTTGAAAATTCCAAAACCAAAGTCAGAAATACTTTAAAAAAAATGTTATTTATAGAGCCACCCAACAATGGAACTCATTATCCGCAAATATTAAAAATCAAGAGCAATTACTTATTCAAAAAATCTATTAAACAGATATTAATGAGAGAGATCACACACTTAGAATGATCAATATGTTTTTGTACATGATGTTTAACCAATGTTCCTGTATTGTCTAATTATCATAGTATTTTAATGTAGCTTAGATTTGGACTGACGAGTGTCAGTTGTTGTTTGTATGAATATTGTATGAATATTGTATGTTGTTTTATGTTGTGATGTTTTATATGGAAGACTAGTGACCACGGCAGCGGAAGCTAATCTGGGGATCAGAATAAAGAACAAAGAATGATCACACACTGTCACTGTCAATATTCTGTGCTGTACATGCCTATCAATGGTGCACAATTGCTAGGTTGTGTGTGTGTGGACAAACAGAAACAACAAAGTACAAAGTTTAAGGTTCTTTATTCAAACATTAACAAACAAATATTAAATGTACATGATGTATTTTGTGCCGGTTTATGGCGAGTGAACAGAAGTGACAGTATTATGAATACCCCCTGATTATTTGGTCTGTCTGGTGGGAGGGGCCATGGGGTATTTAAGGGGTGAGCTGTTCACTATCTGGCAGTCTGCTGTCTGTGCTGGTGTCTGCTGAGTGAGGTGCTCATGATGTTCAGGAGCTGTCTGTCGTCTCTAAGGAGGTGTGTTATTGTTATTATATTGAGTTAAAATGCATTACTGTTTAAGTGTTTATTATATAATTAATTTTAAAAATCATTTGATAATTTGTTGCATTTTATTTTATTATAATAATACTTCAATTAGTTTACATTTGATAATTTGAAGTTATTTGTTTTTGAATGTTTCTAATTTACAGACATCTGGTATCCTTTGTTTTTGTCACTTATTTGTATTGACACTTGGGGGAAACAAACCATGTTAAAACCTGTCCAACTGCGTGCCTTGCCATGCATGCCAGCATGAACATGAACTGGTTGTACTAAAAAGTACTAAGGGTTACACACTACCCTCACCCAAGACAAGGGTGTGACATGTGTGCATGAACCTGGGTGGAGGGTGCATGTTGGTGTGCCCATCACTGCTGCTACCATCGGGGTTTGCTGCATAGGGTTTGTGGCTGGGATGTTAAATGTCTCACGAGGAGGTAAAAACTGTTGCTCATCCTATGATGAGCCTCTGCAAGTCTATCTAGCCTGTCAGTGTTGCGCCTCTCCGCCTGCTCCATAATGTCGACAATCTTCATCTTTATATCGAGGTCCGCCTGCACTGGATCAACACAAAGTTTTCTCTTCAGCTTGTCCCCTTTGTGGTTGTTGAGCTTTGCCTTGAAAAGAGGGAGCAGAGGGAAAATATTCATCAATTCATTTGTGATCTTTGTGGTATTGAAAATAATAGCTTCCAGAAAGACAATTATTATCTTGAATTGTCCTTAGAGGCAAGGTAAAGTAACATTATAAACAAAGCAGAGTAACATGGGTAGTAATATGTGACTGTGCCTAGAAAAAAAGTGCCTCATGTCTCCCGTTGTGAAACAGTAGAAAACAGCAAAATAAGTTTGTTTTTTTGGTGTGTTTTTCGTTTTTTTCCCCCATATTAACACAGTTCGAATGTTGAAGAAGGTTTGTATTCCAAAAGATAGTCGTTTTATAATCATTAAGTGGTTTAAATTACATTACAAAAACAGCTGTGTTTCTGTCGGTCTTGTGTGGGCGGAGAGTGGTTTTAACGTGCAGGGACAACGTTTGCATGAGTGGTTTTGGTTGGTCGTTGGCTTCATTGTTCTCCGGTTACAAGCCTAATCCCCGCCCATCAGTATCCCTCCTCTCTGTGGTGGGGTAAAGTAACTAAGTACATTTACTCAAGTACTGTACTTAAGTACAATTTTGAGGTATTTTTACTTTACTACTTACTTAATCCTCTTCGTGCTGGATAGCACATAAGGTCTTCACCAATGAACGCCAATGCTGTCTGTCTACTGCCCAGTGCTGCACTTGGCCCCAGGTCCATCCAAGTTCTTTCATCTCTTTCTCCACAGATCTTCTCCAGGGGCCTGTTCCTCAAAAGGTGAATTAACAAAGCCTGGCCTTAAGCCAAATCCAGGTTTGACAAAGTCGGGTCCGAAAAGCCTCGTTTATTCCGTTCCTCAGACGCCAAGCCAGGCTGAAAAGGAGCAACTTTGTCGAGCTAGGCTATGTCAAGACAGGCTGTGTCCAGCCAGGATAATGAAGCCAGGCTGAATGGGCGGGGATTCGCCGGCGACGTATTTCTATAAAAGACCATGAACTCGAGCACAGATTCCTTGAACTTGACCAATCACGGAGTCCAAAACCAGAGCAGCGTTCTTCTCTGTGGCTGAATAGCAGCACTGCAGCAGCTCATGAAATCATACAAGGAAGTAAAATGTATTTAAGCAAGAAAGGAAACGCGACCGCAATAAATAGATCCAGGGAGAAAGCATGGCAAAGTATTGCAAGCACACACAGTGTGTGTGTGTGTGTGTGTGTGTGTGTGTGTGTGTGTGTGTGTGTGTGTGTGTGTGTGTGTGTGTGTGTGTGTGTGTGTGTGTGTGTGTTGAGACGGACGGGCAACGGGACGAACGGGACGAACGGGAACGGGACGGGGGGGACGGGGGGGGGGACGGGGGGGGGACGGGACGGGACGGGACGGGTTGACCGCGACAGGGGGCCGTGACGGGATGAGTGGGGGGGACGGGACGGGACGGGACGAGACACGCAATAAATAACCCCACATTTGCAAGACCACTTTGGTAGAGGTTTGGGTTGTGTAGTTACCTTGCCATCATGATGTAACTCCAAAGGTGGACAAGAAATTAAAAAAAAATTCTCCATTGACTAGAAATTGATCATTTAAAATATGCTCCTCATTGACTTACAAAGAGGCTCCTTTAAACCCTTAACTAATAATTTATATATATATATATATATATATATATATATATATATATATATATATATATATATATATATATATATATATATATATATATATATAAATTATTAGTTACGGGTATATGTGTGTGTATGTATGTGTCAGACATTTTTTATAATATTTTTAAAAAAAAGTAATATATTATCAAACATCTAACAACAAGATGAACTATAGTGTTAACTATAACAGAGTGACAATTACATATCACATGAGTCATTGTGAAACAATTATGATTATGATTCATGGTCACACACTATTTCAGTAATTAATTTGATTATATCTTATTGTATTTATTTCATTTTATTTGAATGCAGGGTCATTAAAATGAGTCCATATACAAACACATGTTTTGAATTAACTGTGGAAAAACTTGAAGAACAAGGCACTAGATTAAGTAAGCTTGGCTGTTAGCCTGCTCCTGACCAGGCTAACTTCACAGCTAAATTGCCATGGTAACTAAGCTAGGCTTGCTTCAATTCTCTTTTGAGGAATCGGATAAGGCTAAACTTAGCCAGGGTGAACTGGCTAAACTAATCTTCAAGATAATTCACCTTTTGAGGAACCGACTCAGCTCTAATCCTGGCTAAATTAAGCCAGGATAGGTGGAAAAGCCAGGCTTTAGCTCTAATTCACCTTTTGAGGAACAGGCCCCAGGTCTCTTTGGGTCGGCCTCTTTTTCTCTTCCCTGGTGGTGTCCATCTCATGGCTACCCTTGGGATGGCACTTGGGTCCATTCTGCACATGTGACCTATCCACATCCATCTTTTGAGCTTGATGACACTTGACAGTGGGGTCAAGCCTGTGCTCCGGTAAAGGTTTTCATTGGAGACGGTCATGGGCCAGAATATTCTTAGTATTCGTCTGAGGCATCTTGTCTTTACTTTACTGAAGTAATATCCAGCTGGGTGAATATTCAACCTGAGGCTGAAACTAACTTCACCACGATGGGAAGCGGCCAGTATTGCGTTAGTCTTTTTCGGGACAGAATCTAGTTGTATAAAAAAATAGTATAGTAATAGTAGTTCCAGAATCACTTCAATAGTCACAGACAGTACGTAATCTGATTGCATATCATTTAATTATTATGTTATTATTATATTTATTATTTAAAATTTTAATTAGTAGTAGGATACAAAGATATACAGAAAACCAAGCCTAAATTAAAAAGTGCAAAATATAAATGGTATGGAAATGTAACCTTGATTCAATATAACTGGATTAATAGGTTGGAATTTATACAGTAGAGACAGATTATGACTAAGGAGCACATACTGTGTGTGTGTGTGTGTGTGTGTGTGTGTGTGTGTGTGTGTGTGTGTGTGTGTGTGTGTGTGTGTGTGTGTGTGTGTGTGTGTGTGTGTGTGTAACTTATGTGTCTTGCCAGGCACATACGTTACACTGTGCTTAATGACATAGTAATGAACAACCTACCTGAAGCATGTCTCTATGCCCCCCGACGTTCATCGTCTGGTTGCAGCCAGGATCCTCGCTATTGCTCTGCGTATCAGACGTTGTGCTGGCGGCGGCCGGGAGTCTGGACAGTCTATAGTGTCTCCGTTCAGTTCAGCTGATTCTATGGCTGCCTCTAGTGTAGTAGTAGCTGGCGACCCTCCCCATATTTCATTGCACAGCTCGAAGTAAAGATGGACCACGCGTCCACGGCCACTCCGCTTTTGACTGTCTACAGCCTGTCTGTAGTCAAAAGATACTGCTGCAGAAATTCCTCCAAGATGTCAGCATATTCTGACTAGCAAGACTCCCAATCTACACTTTCCTGAGCTCTGGAGGCTTTATAGTCCAGTGTAGTATGGAGTAACATCTCCACTTCTTCGTCCGTCCACACAATATTGTCTGCTTTGGAGCATTTCTTCGCCACATAGCCAGTTAGTTACACATAGCCGGGTTATTTACGCAACGCTTGTTTACAAAATTGCGCTGTGATAGGAAGTAGAACGGAAGTTGTTCTACGCATGCGTGACTGCTTTATATGGCAGCGAGTCACACCGGCACGCACCTTCTAGCCACCTGGCATGCACACTGCAGCGTTTTAAATCACTCTTGTATCTCTGTGTTAAAGCAAAAAAAAGTGACAACGCATCGGCACTGACGTTTCGTTGCCGTGTAAACGTGGCCTGATACTGTCAGTGTGACACTGTTGGCGACTCTGAGGGGAAGGAGATTAACCCATTAACATGGAATGTGTCTTGAAAACAGTGTGTAGCGACGGTGAGTTGCAGGATGCAGACCTACGTGTGTGTGGATAGCCTACTTTGTCTTGTATATTTCTCAGGTGAAGTGCAATTCATGAATGATCCAAACAACCAACGTGTGATGTATTGGGTTAGGGAAAGAGATTTAAGTTTATATACGTTAAATAGATAGTATTATTTTAAGTTATATTTACCTCACTGTGTGTTGGGGGCATACTCTTGGTTGTACACATCTTGTGTCAGAGGAGTAGAGGTTGAGGTTTCATGAACTATGTCTGATTTTACTCTCGGAGGGGAGGAGAAGGGTCTAGTGGAGGGTGGGGGCGAGGCCAGGCCTGTACTGGTACCGTAGCTGGTAACTGTACTGGTACTTTACTGGTACCTGTACGGTACCAGTACAGGTACCTGTACTGGTACTGTACTGGTACCTGTACTGGTACCGTAGCTGGTACCTGTACTGGTACTGTACTGGTAACTGTACTGGTACCGTAGCTGGGCGGGAAGGGGAACTGCAGGGGGTTGGCCTAGTGGATACAGGGGTTGCTCATACCTCCGGCCGAGGCAGCCATGTTGGCCAGCAGGTTGAGGCGCTGAGCTGGCATGGGCAATCTCCACACCTGCTGCTGCTGCTGCTGGTCCCAGAAGGAGTCCCTCTGCTCCTCCTCCTGGGCGAAGGTCTCCTGGACGAGGGCACAGGGCAGGAGGTGACGGTGGAGTTGAAGAGGAAAGACCAGACAGAGAAAACTGTTTATCCATTTGATTATGTAACCCAGTGGTGCACAAACTGTGGGTCAGGGCCCCAAACGTGTGTAGTGTGAGATGTGTCGGTGTACAACAACACATCACATGAGCAGAGAAATGAAAACATACTGTTAGTTAACCACTTAAACCCTATACATTGTTGACTGGATTCTCAAGGGCTCTACACTAGGGGCCAGTAGTAGGATCCTACCCTTACCGTGGTGTAAGTCAGTTTCTTCCTATGTGGCCTGTTTCTGTCTCTCTGGTCTCTTTCTTCTTCTCTGTGGCGTTTTTTCACCTTCAGTACCTTCAGCTTACTGTCCTCACTTGTTGGCACAGAGGAAGACAATGATGAAGATTAGTTAATTAGTTAATTAGGTTAGATAAGTATTATCTTTTTTATGTAGGCATGTAACGATTCAAACTGGTGACGATTTAAAGCGATGCTGTTTTTATCACAATGCAAACAGCAGAGGGCGCAATCTAGTTAGACTCCCTTCATTGTTCACTGTCTATTCTGCCTGCATTCCATCATCACTCACTGCTCAGACTATGAAATCTGAACAACTAGGAGCTAGCGCTGCATAAAGAGGGAAATGTGCATCACATGTAAACGTGTTTATTTGATTGATGAATGGCCTTAACTATAGCATTTACTGAGAGGACCCCCTCCCCCGTCTGATGACGTTGTCAACTGTCTGATTTAAACAGGGCACTGAGATGCTCCAAATGAGAGATTAGATAAGAATTAATTGATCAATATCAATGAAATTCGCTATATATCTGAAAAACAGTGTTGAAAGGAGTTTGTCTGATACAATTGTTAAATAATTCAATTTGATTATTATTCATTGAACTCTGAAGACACTGAATTTCCCTTATTACATAAAATGTGTTGTTCTGTGTGTGAATTCCTGTATGCTGAGAATGTAGCATAGAAAAAAAGAAAAAAAAACATGAAAATCCCAAACTTGGAACAAAGGCTAAGCCTTAGTTTGTTTATTTGAAGAGGTTTTAATTTCATTTCATTTTAAGACAAAATAAATTTAAAGTGATTATTTTACAAAGAAAAGTTTTTTTGTCCAACTATAACTACTATAACGACAATGATAGCCATGAACAATATCACATTCTTAGCAAATGTATGAAGGATAGAACCTCTGCCAGCCAGACTGCAGACTGTGAGCAGTGCATTTGTTTATAGAACGTTATACAGAACAAAGTGAGTTTATTTTACTAGGTGCTCGAAGAGCGCCTGAGTCTACAAACAGTCAGACTAATCATCATCATTCGACACCAAGTCGACACCAAGTCGCCACCTAGTCGCCACCTATTCATCATTGGCTGTCATGGCTGTCCTTCAGTCCTTTAACACTCGCATGACTGAGGTTTCATTATCCTCCACCATGCCTGAAAAACGATCATTTTGATCCCCAAATCAGGCTATCCTATTGGCCACTGTCTCCCCTCTGTGTTCACACTTTCTCCCCCAAACAGTGGGGGGTTCCATTGTCTTCTAAAAAGCTGAGAGTTGAAAATGGGTTGCCAAATTTTGAGAGAGAAATAAGCAGGCAGGTCTATGAAAGTGTTACTGCATGCGTTGTGCCCTGAGAAAACAGTGAGACATGAAGCAGTAGGCTAGTGTGTATTTCTATCTGTCTCCTATATGTCATCATGATTTGTGATTTGTGTATGTGGGGATCTCATTTTTACTTCCATGCAGTGTTGATTTCGTTAACGAAAACGATGAATAAACAATAACTGGGACTAAATCATTATGCAATTTCGTTGACTAATAAAGACGAGACGAAAATGTAGTTCACTAAATAAAGACTGGACTAAAATCTATGGTCATTTTAGTTCACGAACAAAGACGAGACGAAATATTATATCATATATTTATTATATGATTTTGTCACTCCCTGTCTCCTTTGATGCGCAGCGCAGGGCATGCTGTTCCTCACTCACACACACCCCCTTTGAAAGTTGCAGCCGCGCACGCACACACACACAGAGTCACACCACCGTCAAATGAATGGCAGGACGATTCAGATTTCAGAGCGAAACTTTACAAAATAAAACGGTAAAATGCTTTGCACGGGGCTCGGGAGAAAGAGAAGAGGTGATATGGACACATTTTCGCTACATCGATGTGGAGAACAAAACACAATGCTTGATTTTATCCAATGGCAAGCAATGTGGGAAAAACACAACAACTTGAAGAGACACAAGCGTTCACCACAAAGAGATCGAGTTATAAGTTAACAAAAGGTTTGGTGGTGGTTGTTTACAACGTAACATTAAACGTGGTGTTGCGTGTCGGCTTAATGTTCCAACAAAAACACTAATCCGACCCCAAAGTGCCCAAACTAATGCTGACGAACTTACGTTAGCGTCTTAGCATGTAGCGATAAACTTACACCTGGTGTTTGCACTTTCTCCATTTACAGCCCGTACATCTACACAAACGTTCAGATTTCAAATATAAAGTGCTTACCTCATGGCCAGGGATGTTACAATTCTATTCGGGTAACCCATAAGTACCCATATTTTCCGTATTGTCCAATAAAAAACATTTTAATCCGATCGGTGGCCATTTTCTCCGTATTTTCTCCATGCTTTTCAACTACGTGACCCTATCGGTTGGGAGGTGTAATTGCACTCTGATACACTATAACTCTATGAGAAAATGACCGCCAATCGGATTAAAATGCTTTTTATTGAACAATACAGAAGTTACGGGTACTTATACCCACCCGAAGTAAATTGTAACATCCGTTATCCATTATGTAGATGTACGGGCTGTAAATGGAGAAAGTGCAAAAAACAGGTTGAAGTTTCGTCATGACTGTCATAATATGACCGTCATGTAATGCTGCTTTAAATTTAGTAGCAGCAAGTGAACTATAGTAACTTGTAAACAACCCAGTGTGCAAACTGTGCACAAAACACGTGGGCAGCGATATTATTATTACCATTATAATGTAATTATATATATATAATTATAATAATAATAATAGAAAGACGTGAAAAACAAGCCCAAAGTCGCTTATAATAAGCAGACATGGCAACATAGACTCGCATAGACTCGCTGCGTATGCTCGTCTACGGGCCGCTCTGCGGGGGGTCTGGAGCTGTCAACTGCTCTTGCCTGGGGGAGAGAGGGGGAGAACGGTCAATTTAGCCGAAATATAACAGCTGGGATGGTATATATGGTATATATTTCATATTTATAATACGTTTCAGAAGAAAGAAAAAATGGAGATGATTTGAAACAAATATTTAGGAAAAGTCATGAAAGGGGAACTTTCTCAGAGCTTCATGAGAGAAGATAATCCACTTTAAATTCTCAAAATCGGTCATATTGATGGCTTAGTCATGCAAGTGTTAAGCCATCTAGTGGGTGTTATTTGCAGGTACAAGATCACAGATGTACAGTAGTGGCATAACAGATCAGTTCACATGAAATGATATTATAATTGTAATGGTCACCTTCAGCCACTAGATGGAGCTCCTTGCTCTTCTCCAAGATGTGGCATTCACATTGTGGACTTGATAACAGTTAAGGTGAGCTGCAGAATAATTTTAATATCACATTAATATTAATATTAAATGTATTTTTTTCTTACAACCTTGAAAAATTTGTTTTCATAGTGATAAGTAGGATTTACCAATAGTGGTGGGAAAAGTACTCAAATGTTTTTACTTAAGTATAAGTATCAATACCACAATATAAAAATAGTCTGTTACAAGTAAAAGGCCTGTGTTCAAAATGTTACTTGAGTAAAAGTACAAACGTATTGGTATCAAAATGTACTTAAAAGTACCAAAAGTAAAAGTACTAAAATGTTTGAAAATAGCAGATCACAACGTGTCGCCATGCGACGCGTTGTGAGCATGCGACGCGTTGTATGCTATTTTCAAACAGCTTAGGTTTAAAATAGGTCTAAAGTGGTTAATGTATGTTTTAAGATATAATAATTTATATCTGCATAGTAACTAGTATCTAAAGTTTTCAATTAATTGTAGCAGAGTAAAAGCACAATATTTGTACTTTTACTTGAGTTGTAGTGGAAGTACTGAGAATGAGAAATACTCCAGTAAAGTGAGAATTCCACAAAAGTGTACTTAAGTGCAGTACTTGAGTAAATGTACTTAGCTACTTTACACCACTGTTTACCAGCGTTTGCCTTTTTAAAAGCCAGAACACAATGTCCATTGATTGATCATTAAAATGCATGCGGCCGGGCCCACCACAGTTAAGGGGTCAGCTGGGTGGGCCACAAACAACTTTTGAGATGTTCAAGTATGACCCCCCCCCCCCTGATCCAGAACAGGTTGTGAGCATAGTGGACAAACACAGTGGTGGAAAAAAGTACTCACATGTTTTACTTGAGTAAAAGTATCCATACTGCAATGTATAAAAATACTAAAAATAAAAGTCGGAATAACAAATTCACGTGAGTGCAAAGGTATTGGTATCAAAATGTACTTATAAAGTACCAAAAGAAGAGATTACTCGTTATGCAGAATGTCCCATTTCAAGTATTCAAATGCATAAAAATCTTTTAGATCTGCTGTTTTCAAATGGCCGAAATGTAGCCTATATCAGGCTGAAGTGGTTAATGTATGTTTTGTAATAATAATCAAAATCTACAAAGTAACTAGTAACTAAAGTTTTCAAATAATTGTAGTGGAGTAAAAGTACAAGTACTGAAAATTGGAAATACTCCAGTAAAGTAAAACGTCCTCAAAACTGCACTTAAAGGGATATTTCACTTTCAAAAAAACTTTGGGTCATTTGATCGTCTACTCAGGCTTTTGTGAACCCCCAGACCGTTTTTAAGTTGCTTGATTTAGTATTTAAATATTTGATATTGATTTTATCAGACACGCCCCCTTCCTATACAAACCCATTATAACTTCAAACTCCCTTTTTAACCTGTTAGATTCATCAAAAACACCGTCCTTGGTTCTGCTGACTCACCCTGCCCTCCTAATACGCGAGGGGGCCGTGTTTTTTTTATTACTTTTTTCATTTAATTTTTGTATTGTATTGACATTTTTTCCTTTTCCAAAAAAAATATTTTAAAAAAAGTAATCGAAAAAACACGGCCCCCTCGCGTATTAGGAGGGCAGGGTGAGTCACCAGAACCAAGGACGGGTGTTTTTGATGAATCTAACAGGTTGAAAATGGAGTTTGAAGTTATAATGGGTTTGTATAGGAAGGGGGCGTGTCTGATAAAATGAATATCAAATATCTAAATACTGAATCAAGCAACTTAAAAACGGTCTGGGGGGCTCACAAAAGCCTGAGTAGACGATAACATGACCAAACGTTTTTTTGAAAGTGAAATACCCCTTTAAGTACAAATAAGGCTTCAGGTAACGTTTAGTATAAGCTCACTGAGACACAGTCATCACATAATATCACATCATGATAAATGCACACAGGATAGAATGGAGTTAACCATAGAAAGGACCTGGAGGCTCTGGAAATGCAGAAAATAAATTAGGCTAACAGCAGGCCTAAGATTGATATTAAAAAACCCTCTTAAAACCCATCCCCCTGCCCTTTACTGATTACAGCAGTTTGTAAGCCTATTTCTAGGTAAAAACCTCCTATGTGCATCTATGTAGATAGGAGGTCATTTTTGGGCGGTGAAACCGCCCCTATAAGTGAGATTTGGAAAAATGTACATTTTCCTGCGCTGTGATCTGGGCCCAGGAAATTAGTAGAATTATCCTGCGCTGTGATTGGCCAATCACAGTCTATTCAGGACTGTGATTGGCCAGTGTCACATGACACATGTGCATAGCCCTATATAAGCAACCATAACTTGAAAAAAACCAAAATTTTGGTTTTTTTCAAGTTATGGTTTCGTCCATCATAAAGAGTGTTTCAATAAATGTATTTATCTTTTGTACATGATTGGTTGACTCCATTCAGTATTGTGATTAGCTAGCAAGACACCGCCCACTTCACACAGGGTGTGATTTTTAGGTATAGATAGGAGGTTTTGGCATTGAACATTTTTGAACTTGTGGTTAGAGGTTGTCATTGCTGCTTAAATGTGAACGTCATTGTCGTGATTTTTTATTAATTGCAGATCAAAATCACACGTGAACACCGTGGCAGCCAACAACCCTGTGAAAATATTGTGGTGTGTCGGTTGGGGGGTATGAGGGTATGAGGGTGGGATGGGGTTTGGAGTTATAGGGTGTGGGAGGTGTGGGTGGTGGTTGGGGGGGTATGGGTGGGGGGTGCATGAGTGTTTGGGTTGGTGGAGTTTGGGGGTTGTGGTGTGCCGGTTGGGGGCATGGGGACCGGGGGTTCTGGGAGTGGGGGTAATGGGTTGGGTGGGATTTGGGGGTATGGGGTGGGATGGGGTTTTGAGTTATGGGGGTTGTGAGGTGTGGGCTGGCAGTTGGGGGGTATGGGGTTTGTGGGAGTGGGGGAGTATTGCAGGTGGTGGAGTTGGGAGGTAGAGGGTATGGGGGGGATTATGTTGAGGGGGGCATAGGCCAGTTAGGCCGGATCATACAGGATAGGGTCTTTGTGATAAGAAAGTGTGGTCTAGCCAACACCAACTCAGGACTCCTGAAGTGGGATGGGGTTTTGTGTTAAGGAGGTGGAGAGGTGTGGGCTGGCAGTTGGGGGGGAGTTGTGGGAGTGGGGGAGTATTGTAGGTGGTGGAGTTGGGGGGGTAGAGGGTATGGGGGGGATTATGTTGAGGGGGGCATAGGCCAGTTAGGCCGGATCATACAGGATAGGGTCTTTGTGATGCGAAAGTGTGGTCTAGCCAACACCAACTCAGGACTCCTGAAGTGGGATGGGGTTTTGAGTTAGGGAGGTGGAGAGGTGTGGGCTGGCAGTTGGGGGGGGGGGGGGGGGGGGTTGTGGGAGTGGGGGAGTATTGCAGTTGGTGGAGTTGGGGGGTATAGGGTATGGGGGGGATTATGTTGAGGGGGGCATAGGCCAGTTAGGCCGGATCACACAGGATAGGGTCTTTGCGATGCGAGAGTGTGGTCTAGCCAACACCAACTCGGGACCCCTGAAGTGGGATGGGGTTTTGAGTTAAGAAGGTGGAGAGGTGTGGGCTGGCAGTTGGGGGGGGGGGGGGGGTTGTGGGAGTGGGGGAGTATTGCAGGTGGTGGAGTTGGGGGTAGAGGGTATGGGGGGGATTATGTTGAGGGGGGCATGGGTCAGTTAGGCGGGATCATATAGAATAGGGTCTTTGCGATGCGATGTGTGAGTGTGGTCTAGACAACACCAACTTGGGACTCCTGAATTGCTGCCCTCCACACTCTCCTATCTAGCATCAGGGTCTTGAGCTCTACAGTATTGTTGGCTAAGCTGTTACGCCGAAGTGCATCTACGTAGGTGGTGCACTTCTTGTCTCTCCTGGCTTTGCCCTGGGTTGGCTCTCATAGTGTTAGTTTGCTTGCCACTAGTTATGGGTCCCTGACGCAGTGCCCTGCCTCATCCTTCTCTCTCTGACTTTGTCTGTGACCAATGGTAGGTTCCTGTAGAGGACCACATTTCTGATGTGGTCCGTCCATGTGACTCCTAGTGCCATTCATAGCATTCTTGTGTAGACTCCATCCAAGGCCCTTTCCTGTTGTGCTGTGACTGTCCATGTCTCAGCCCCATACAGCAGTACTGACTCCACTGTAGCTATACGAACAGCCGCCTCTTGAGGTCTTCACCCATGTCTGATTTTCACACTCTCCTCATCCCATGCAAGGCATTCCAGTCAAGTGCCCCCCGGACCTTCAGGTCCTGTTCCATTGAAGCAGTCCAGGCCCAGGTTATTAGAAGTCCTGGACTGCCTCGAGTAGCTTGTCTCCATCATCTGAACCATCTTCTCAGGAACTCCATAGGCCCGGAGAATGTTCATCAGATTCCCCCGGTGGATGGTGCCAAAAGCCTTTTGGAAGTCATCAAGGTGATCACCACTGAAAGATTCCGCTCCTTACTCCTTCCAGTATCCTCCTCAGCACCAGTATCTGCCCGAGTTTCTCATTACAGGGTCTAATATGGGTCTAAGACGGTTGAAGATCTTCCTGTTAGCCGTCTTGGCAACTTGTGAGCTCAGGCTAATGCCTTGGTGAGTTCGCCCGACTTTGGTACTGGATCGATGATCATTTTGCTCCACAGCTTCGGCAGCTTGCTAGACGTGTGTGCTTGATAAAATCCAACACCACCTCGTCTATGGGCACATACATCAGAACCTCTGCTGTCACTCCATCTTCCCCGCAGCTCTTGCCTCACTTGATAGTAGCCTTGGCCCTCTGGTACTCATCCATGGTGAACCGTCTGGTTTGGGAAGGTCATGGAAGACAGGAGCATCGGATCATCCTCTTCTTCGGTTGGAGGATTTCCTAGGAGTGTTTTGAAGTGCTGGTACCATGTTTCAACTCGTTCCTCTGCGCTTTCTCCCCAGATCTTGGAAGTCTGAGAAGAGCTTCTGCCAGAAATGTCATTGATGAGCTTCCAGCTCTTGCCATGTTTCTGGTTAACATGCACCTCTTTAATGTCCCTGATCTTTTGGGTCAGCTCCCGTTGTTCCAGTTGCATACACTTGATATAGCTCCTCCTTCCTCC
Organism: Gymnoscopelus braueri; assembly: GCF_963280865.1. Classification (NCBI taxonomy): domain Eukaryota; kingdom Metazoa; phylum Chordata; class Actinopteri; order Myctophiformes; family Myctophidae; genus Gymnoscopelus; species Gymnoscopelus braueri. The sequence continues at coordinate 8,979,513 of NC_137609.1, forward strand.
GCTTATATTCCTCCCTCAGACCCTCTCCTTTTTGGTCAGCGACAAAGTCCCTGTGTGCTGCTCTCATCTCCTCCCTGGCTGTGGTGATTCTAGGGTCAAGGCATCCGTCTTTCCTCCTTCTTATAGGCTCTTTAAGACATTCAATGATCTTACATACTATTCCACTATCCACACCAGACACAAGGTTGGTGATCCAGTTGTATGAGTTAGGGGAGTTGGAGGGCATGAGGGTTTGGGTGGGTGGGGTTTGGGGTGTGTGTTGTGCTGGTTGGGGGGAATGGGGGTTGTGGGAGTGGGGGGGTATTTCAGGTGGTGGAGTTGAGGGTATAGGGAGGATTATGTCGAGGGGTGCCTGGGCCAGTTGTTTTGTAGTCCACCTAATTGTTGTTGTTTTGGGAAAAAAGCATATACGTATGCGCTAGCGTATACCCACGACCACGTGCATCTCGTGCAGGGAATGATTATTGTATACCTCAGAAAACAAACCTAGACCACACCACTGATGCAACTGTTTGCAGCTGTAAATGTATTTATTTACAGCCTGTACTATTTATCATTATTTAGTTATGCAATCACTTAACATCACAGTGCAAAAGCTCCTATCTGCAGAATTATCCAGGAAAAGTGGGGAAAAACCTCCTATCTGCATTTGCAATATGAGATCAGTGTAATGAACATATAATATTGTAATATAATCCAGAAATCCAGAAACGGTGAATTATGTGATGGGTATCATAAAAAAATAGCATTGTGCAAAAAAGATACAACATTTTGTAGTTTTCTTTTTCATTTTCCCAACAATGTTAATTTTTCAGATAGGAGGTTTTGCGTTTTGGCCATCACAGCCTACTTCCATCTGAGACTCCGGTCGCAGAATCGATGACAGACGGAGTTTAATTTTTTCAAGCTACTAGGCAGGTGATTGGATGATCCCACCCCTAGCAGCCGCTGATTGGTTCGAACACGCAGGGTTCGGGCAGCTTTACTCCGTGAGCAATCCCAGACTCCTTCCTGAAATCAAATGCAAATGAGATTTCCGGAGGGAGGGGGGTTTACCAGGCTAGCTCATTTGTTGGCCAGTTGACGTTTTTGGGGGGCTAAACAAAGGCATCATGTGACGTTGATTAAATGTATAGTAGGATAATGAAGGGCATTGACCTGAACATCTGTAGCAGAGATTCTTCCTTAGAGCATAGCAGTGGTTCTCAATCCTTTGAGGCAGCGACCCCCAAAAATAATCATATGTGAACTGCAACATTTTGATATATGACATTTTCTCAGATTTACATTTATTAAACATTGAAATCTTACATTCTGTACTTTTTACACACACAAACACACACACACACACACACACACACACACACACACACACACACACACACACACACACACACACACACACACAGGTTCGATGCTCAGCTCCTCCAGACTTTGTATCAAAGTGTCCCTGAGAAAGTCTCTTAACCAATGTTTAGTTGAACTGGGCAAAACAAGAGTTAAGAAGAATACAAATACATATAATTAAAAGTAAAGCCTTCTCTGATTTAATCAAAACAAACACATGATTCCAGTTCATGTTTTAAAGTTAAAAATTTTGTTTAAGTACATTTCTAAAATCTTTGTGTCCTGAGGTCATAATAGTCAAAACATCATGTTGGTCATAGACACACCATGCGTTTAATCCTGAAACAGCCAATGAGTGTCCATGTAACATCATGTGTTTAATCCTGAAACAGCCAATGAGTGTCCATGTAACATTATGTGTTTAATCCTGAAACAGCCAATGAGTGGCCATGTAACATCATGTGTTTAATCCTGAAACAGCCAATGAGTGTCCATGTAACATCATGTGTTTAATCCTGAAACAGCCAATGAGTGTCCAAGTAACATGTGTTTAAATCCTGAAACAGCCAATGAGTGTCCATGTAACACCATGTGTTTAATCCTGAAACAGCCAATGAGTGTCCAACACCATGTGTTTAATCCTGAAAAAGCCAATGAGTGTCTATGTAACAACCAATCACCCTGTTGAAGTGTCCTTGAGCAAGGCATTGCACATGTCACTGTTCATTTGCTTGAAGTTGCTCTGGATGATCATGTCATAAAAAAGATAAGAGTTAAATTATGATCCAACTGCAACCAAACAATGTGTCCAACTTGTGTTTTCATCTAGAGAAAAAACAAAGATGCAGGACATAGATACTGAAGGGTACTGGGGGCAGAGACTGTCAGTAGCGAGTGGGCGGGAGAAGTAGGACGAAGGTTCTACGTCCTCCCGGTGGGGGGGGGGGGGAACTGATGTGCAGTTCTACATCAATCCAAGATGTTTAGAGAGGCACGTGTCCAGATCACAGAGAATCGATATCATGCTTGAACTTGCATCAGGTCCTTTGTGCCTCACTGTGTCGATGACGAAACGTGCCTTTTCTTTTCTTGCCTGCATCTCAGTGGCCAACTCCCGCTCAGCATCGGTTAACACCTCCTTTGTAAAAAGCTTGTCCAGGAGACAGTTGAGATTGGGAAGAGACACGCTGTCAATGAAGCGGCTCCTCACAGAATACAGTCTCTCTTCTACTGACTCTTCTGCTGGAAGAGTCAGTGTGCGTTGAACATGTTGCTTTCTAGCAGGATCTGAAAGGTTTACGCAGCGTTTCCATGCACAGTCAGAGGTGTTACTGTGTCTTAGAAGCACTGTAACAAGCTTAAACCTGCCCTTTAAAATCACATCAAATGTTTCAATGTAATTGTGATAGGATGATTCATCAACTTCAAATGTTGTGATATCAGGTTGAATTATGATGGAATCATCTTGAGGGGAAGTGGAGAGGGTGTATTCTTGCTTTGGGATTAGTTTACAGGGAGGGTTTCCAATGTAAATCTCTTCTCCAACTAGCATCCTCCGTCTCTTCTGCACTTCATCCAGTACAACGTTCCCAGGTAGCAGCAACACTTTCAGGGTTGATATGGTGTCATCATCATCATCATCATTACCATCAATAGGTGGTGTATAAAACAGTGACACCAATGCCTGGACAGGACTGAGCTGGACAGCACTGGGCTGGACTGGACTGGCCCCAAACAACTTCTCTTTGATGATACCTAATAAAGATAATCCAGTTACATCTATGATAACGTGAGTTTCTGTGATCATAAGGGGTTTGATCAGCTCAAAGCCATCATCATCCATCACATGGAGAACAGACAAGGATTTGCCTCCACCCATGGAGAGGATCTCACAATGTGGAAATTGTAACTGACACACAGACCCCTGAGAACCTTTGATGTCAAACAGTGGTCCTGCAGGCCTCTTCATGCCAAGCTGGGATAGAAGCCTTCGGTCCCAGTGGACTGTCCTGTAAGTCACATATCCCTCTGTCTTCATATTAAACACCAGGTCGGTCACATTGCATTTGAACAGTCCTGCTTGGGTGCAGTGGAACCTGTAGCTTTCCTTGTTTTCTACATCAATGATATCAGGTGTAATTTTCTGTATTTTGTCCAGTAGTGCAACATCATTTACGCTGTGGGACCGCTTGGCTCTGAAACCTGTCTTGTTCTCTAAACATGGAATTTGGCTCAGTGAGGGTAAGCTGTGAGAACGAGGCAGAGAGATGGATTCTTCTATCCTCAAACCACTGAAGCATGACCTTTGATCAGTTTCATCTTGGAGCATCATAAAGGGATGTAGAGAGGACGGTGATTCTGTAACAGGATGGTCTTCCATCTCACCATGCAAAAGAATAGTTCCCTAAAAAACAGAAAAAAAGGAAATATATTCATGGATATTAAATAAACACAAATAAAGAGTAACAAAATAAGACTGTTCTACAGCTCTTAAAAATGTAAATATCACTCAATGCTGACTGATTGTTGTGATTCCTGACTCTTTGCCAATGTTTTAACATGCCTTGCCTCATAGGTGTTCTACTAGTAGCGCTACGGCTACACAAAACCACAGCGATAAGCAGTACCATCGCTAGGCACACGCGCACCACACACTGTGCGAGTGGGCACCAAAATGAGCCAAGCCGATCATCTAAATGACTAAATGATTAATACTTTGTGTTAAATGTAACACACGCAACACAACTATGATTAGGCACCTAAGCATTCGACCATTATAGGCAATTAGATAACCCTATAGTGATATTTTCTCCACCTAAATAATCACAACGTGCGTGTGTCCTCAAGTTGCGTGTCCTCAAGTTGCGTGTCCATGGATGAGGTGGTGGATCTGCTCAGAGCTGAAGTGGCCCCTCCTCCTCATCCGGTCTGGCAGTGAGTGAGCAGCGTGCATTTGTTTTGAAATGTATTAAAAAAATTAAGAAGTGAGGGAAAATGGGCCCCAAGAGGCAACAAGAACCGGGGGGCAGAGAAGAGAAAAAACTATAAATTGGGAGATGAGGCTCATTAACAAGTGTTAATTAGCACTAACATCAAGACAAATGGCAAAAGTAGCCGATACACATGCTGAAACGTGTCACATCTGTTTGTCGTTTAGTTTTCGTTGTGGAAAAAACCTTTGAAAATGGAGTGTGAATGCCCGCGCTGGGCTCCGGTCTTGTGTTTATTGTATATTCCACTATTCCCTCTCCATTGCAGAGAAAATAGAAGGCAACATGCAGAAGAAACTTTGTAACAAGATACGCACGCACAGGAATGGCCAGCAGCGGCCCTGGAGATAAGCATTAATAACAAGAATGTTTAATTCTCATGTATTGTCCAGGAGGAGACAGTCAGAGACTCCTGTACTGACTGTCTTAGGAAGCATGTTTGTCTATCAGGCCCACAGACACTCTACCATGCCCTAAAACAAGCAGAATGGGTCAAACCCATAGAGGCCACCAGCTGAGCTTTGACTGCTCATACCTGCCTAAGATAATATAAGCCATGTGTATGGAGGATGCAACGCTCCATGAAGAGACAGTACATTGTGTTTTCATTCTCCTCCAGCCAGTAGGTACCAAGACAGAAACAAGACCAACAGCCCTGGTCTGTCTGCTATGGATGTAGAGAACAGAAGCACATAGAGTGGACCTATTCAGCCACAAAGCCCCTGAGCACTGCTGCTTTTTCAACTACGGAAGGATCTGCTGTCCCGTCTCTCCTCCCCTTCCACTGAACATGGACTCTGTCAGCCTGGTCAAGCAAAGGAGCTACTATACTATGTAACAGTATCAATTATAAATAACGTTCAGTTAGTATAATTACTGCAAAATGTTACAAATTGGTGCTTCTACCTGTCTTTGTTCTAATCTACATGGTTGGTGTGTATAATAATACATGCATTAGTGGTCACAGCTCCTTGTCTGTCTCCCATATAAAAGTCCTGCCACACCCCCGCCCGCCTCTTCCCTTTGTTATTTCCATATTGGAATGAGGTGGGTGTCTTTTGTTAACTTCCCTGTATAACAACATAACAATTGGAGTTGCAAATTACTTATACTGTGTTTGTTTAACTTCGTTTAGAGGAGTCCATGCACTAAAGCCAAACTAACCCAGAGATGTGTTTATGTCATTCTGAGTCAGAATAAACAGAGTTTGTCTCTAAAGAGATTCCTGGGTCCACCCATTCAACACAATGCAGAGAAATAGTTATATTGGTTACATATATCTGGACTGAGAGTTGAATGACACAAAGAGCCTTTACTGACACTAGAGCTTCTCTCTCCTTAGTCTGGCTATAGAGACTCTGCTTTATGGGCTCTGCTGGTTTTACATCCTACCAGATAGTTCATTACATTCATTTGAGTTGAGAACCTCTGGGTTAATAATGATCTCACCTCTGGTTTCTCCTCCATCTTCACATCAGGTTGACCTTTGACCTTCTTGCTCTCTCCCTCTGCTCCCCCCTTCCTCATCCTCCTCTTCCTCAATCTTGACCCCTGGGAGGTCATGGAGCTTCCTGTCTGGACATGCTGGGAGCTGAGGTCTGTACTGCTGCTGACTGATGCTGGAGTGTAAGTCTGTCCTTCTGTCATCATAGAAGAACTCTGAGACAGCTGTGATGGATGGATGGATGGATGGATGGATAGAGAAATAGAGAAAGATGATGAAAAAAACCCAGAAAACACTTAAACTAAAACTTTAAAGGCTTTACAAAAAGATAAAACATGCATGTATGCAAACTAGCAAAATTATAATCTCTCAAGACTGATTCAGCTAATCATCACTGCCTTAAACGTGTAGTGTTGCTGTTAGTAGGAATAAACACAGAAGCACCCGGGAGGAAGTGGACTAAGAAAGGGGAGGAGCCAAGCCGAGTTCCTGTTTCTATACTAAAAAGGAGATGGTGCCCCCAGATTTTTTCCCCCTTTTCTTTTATCAAATGAGTTCCCAGATTGGCAAAACTATAATAACCTTATCCCCAGGAGGAAGGGGAGGTGTTGATGTCTGATCCATGGACTTCATCTCCATCTGACCAGACTGTTTCATCTCTACAGAAGAACAACAAACAAACAAACATTCATTACACATGATGAGTATAGAAGACATGAGGTCTGTTTTATGACTGTACATAAATATCACTGTAAACTCAATTAACCACATTCACACAGCGGCCATTTTGTTCTGACATCATACTTGGAGGTGGCCCCTCCCCCTCCAGTATGAAGTAAGAGTTAAACGGACACAGTGTGAATATGTTAGTTTAAGAGAGAGAGAGAGAGAGAAATGGAGTGAGAGTGTGTGTGTGTGTGTGTGTGTGTGTGTGTGTGTGTGTGTGTGTGTGTGTGTGTGTGTGTGTGTGTGTGTGTGTGTGTGTGTGTGTGTGTGTGTGTGTGTGTGTGTGTGTGCGTGCGTGCGCGCGCGTGCGTGCGTGCGTGCGTGCGTGTGTGTGGCTAGAACCTTACCCATCTTCAACTGACTCTTCTTCCTCAGCTCAGACCTCTTCTCATCATTCAGTTTCCAGTATTCCTCCTGTATTTCACACATCAACAGACAATGACAGAGTGAAGCTACATCAAGTGTTAACACACTGTTCCTTAACCAGAGCTGACAACTCTCACACAATGAGCATGAGACACATATAAATGACCCTCTTCACACACGCACTCACACCAGACATCATATTTCTCACGCTGTCAAATCAGCCCAAGTGGAAAACTGCGTTAACTCATGCACCACTGAGACATCCACTTCTGCTGGTATTTGAGCGATAAAGTGAATGAAATTATTGTATCTGAAGTAGCCCCACCCGTTAACTGTAGGGAAAAGCAGAAATGTTAGGTGTGTGTGTGCGCGTCTCTTGTATGAAGGACGCTGCGCGCATTTACACTTGTGGCATTCCATTTAGCCTGGTAAACCCTCCCTCCGGAAATCTTCTATTCTATTTGATTCCAGGAGTGAGTCTGGCCTGATCGCCCATTCTGCAATATTGGCTGCAGGCTGAGTTGGGCGGAAGTAATACCGTTGACTGACAACCCCTTCAGCCAATGATATTTTTTCCCCTTCAGCCAATCAGCAGTTCACCAGTCTAATGTGACGTCAACGGGACTTTTGAGACAGCCAAGCCCAAAATGGGTTGCCTTATTCGGGTACATGGGTGTCACTGCCCACCCCTACCGGTTCTCTAAATTTTTATTTTTAAATAGGCTTTGTCATGATTAATTGACCACATATATGAAGTTAAACAACTAAATTCTATCCAAACGATATCTTATAAGTAAATTCCGTGCCTCAAAATAGAAGTTAGAGAGCTTTTTTAAGTCAAAAAATCGCGGAGATTATAGCGGACAGAAAAAGATGGCTGCCGTTCGTGTTTTGGGCTCACTCGAACTCGCCACCTGATTGGCCAACTGTCGCTGTCAATCACAGAACGATGTGCGACGACGCTGATAGGCTCGGTTAGCTGGTAATTCCACTAGAAACCCCCACAATGGGCTATCAGGCCAGACTCACTCCTGGAATCAAATAGAATAGAAGATTTCCGGAGGGAGGGTTTACCAGGCTAGCATTCCATTGATCATTACAGTGATATTCCCAGATGTCGCCGACAGGAGGATCAACAACATAGATCTTAAGATTAACTACATCCAAAATGTTACCCTGCAATTTTCTCTGTCCGGTCAAGTTTATAGTTCTATTGCTGAGGTGAGTGATTAAAGGGATTTGACTATTTAGAATAATTTGTGCAGTCTGGCTTGACTTTATAGCTATCAGACTTTTATGGAAATCAATGTGAATATTGAATAGGAAACATATGGTGCACGCATCAGTCAAGGTGCACCATCTGACCAATAGGAGAGTGAGAGTCACCATCTCACACATTTGAAAACTTGAAATGGGACATTCTGTATAATGAGTACTTTTGGTACATGTTGACACCAATATGTTAATACTTTTACTCAAGTACATTTTGAATTCCGGTCTTTTACTTGTAACAGAGTATTTCTATATTGCAGTATTGATACGTTTAACCCCATGTAAGTAGAACACTGTTAACCTCATGATCCCTAGCTTCCCTATTCTGAGGAAAACATTCCGTGGAAATAGCAGATCTACAAGCTCACAATAGTGTGTAGATCTGTAGAGGGCCAAGAATAGACCCCTGAGGAACCCTGTTCAATATAAGCATACAGGGTTTATATTGTTAACCCATTAAGACCTGAGGCCGATGCTTCCTACTGTCTTCTAAATCCTAACAGTTTTCTGAAAAACGTATGTTTCTACATCAGTGGTTCTCAAACTTTTTCATGTCAAGGACCCCCAAAATGATATATATTTGATCGATTTAAAATAATATAAATATATTAATTTGCACACAGTTTCTCGATTTTTCAAAAATAGCAGATCTACAAGCTCGTAGAGCGGCACTCGGTGCCGCGCTACGAGCTTGTATATCTGCTATTTTTTAATAGCCAAAGTGTAAAATAATACTTCTTAGCTCAAATCTAAAAATGACACAGATGCGTCCAAGGTCGTAATGGGTTAATAAAGCTAAACTACAAGTTCACAACGTGTCTGCTACGACTGTGGTCGTATTTGTGGTTGCGAACGCGGGAGGAGGCGCGGCGAAGCCGCGCCTCCGACCAAGTGGAGCTTACTATATCATCGTGCTTGCGGTGTGTGTGTGTGTGTCCCATATTTATGGTCTCTTTCCGTCTGTGTTCACGCTCTCATTCTCTCATTGGCTCGCCGGCGAGAGATTGCGCCTGATCCCATTGCTTCACCGATCTGTCCGTCAACCCCCGCCCCGTTAACACAACATTACGAGCGACGCCCACTGCACTCTGGTTGGTTGCGAAATGAAACACTTCCTCATACCGAGTAACCTCGCATCACCAGTCTTTCCACCTCCGAGCACACCGACCCGCTGGGCCAGGCTTTTATTTTTTAGCAAAACTAAGCAATAAAAGCCTGGAGATCGAGGCGAATCTGCGTTCGCCTCCAGCGTTCGCGCGTCTTACTTGTTATATTTAGTTATGATTTGGTTCTAGTGTGGAATGTGTGTGTGTGCCAGGTAGAGGTGAGACTGTGTGGGTGAATGTATGCAAATTCAGGTGTGCCAAGCCCGGAAGGTGATTGGTGGGGAACACTTCCAGGCCGGCCAGCGATTGGTGGGGAGCTTCCAGGAGTTCTGCCTTCCGAGTGGCTAATAGGATGGAGGCTCCCTATATAAGAGGAACGCAGACCTCAGAGCCCGTCTTCCTCCTCTTCCAACTGGCCACCATAACTTCTGTTTGTTCAGTTACTTATGAGTTATTTGTTTTGATATAGTTACTTTGAGTTGGTATAGGTTGCTTTTTAGCTGGTTGATCCTTTTGCTTATTGGGAAGGTAAGATATTGTTTTCTTGGTTCTTTTGGTAGGTCAGAGATATTCATTTACAATTAGTTATTTTGACTTTATTATTCATTTTTTGTTATTCCTAAACCCTTATGTACAGGGGTGCACATAACTTTTTAGGTCTAGTACTCAGAAGAGCACCTGGAGATGTGACTTGGTGCGCACAAAATAAATGGTCCCGTGCCGTTTTGTCAACGGGGGGGGGGGGGGAATTCAGCACGGTGCCCACCGGACAGTTTTGTCAACGGGGGGGGTGCACGAGAGAAAAGGACGCTCTGCTTCCAAATTCCGCCGCTTTTCGCCGTTTCTTTTTCTCTCACGCCGTTTGGTGAAGCCCCCAAGGTTGGTGCCCTGCGCTGCGCTGTTTTTATCCGTCAGATTGGGACGTTCACGGTCATTTTTGCACCATTACGGTGCGTTCATCATCGGTGACGAGTGCCTCTAACAGCCGCTGCTGGCTGCGTGCACGCAGCGAGGCAATGCGAGCCGAGGCGATGCGAGACACTCACACAATCACGTGCAGCATGCGTCCTCTCCCTGTCTGTGAGTGTGGCTTCAGGAAGTAAATTCCTAGCCTCGATCTCCAGGCTTTTATTTTTTATTTTTGCTAAAAAATAAAAGCTTGGAAATTCCTGTCCCAGCTGTTGGTACGCAAAAGCGCCTCGCGTCGTCTGATGTGGTGCGCATTATTTATTTTGGGTGCGCATGCGCACCTGCGCACCAGTTATGTGCACCCCTGCTTATGTATGACCCTAACTTATGTTAACCACTTTGTTATCACTACTTTTTGCACGTTAAACCCTTTTGTTTGTGTGGCTAATTGGGAGTTGGGGAAGGCGGGAACATATTCATGTTGTGTCTCAGGAACCCCTAGACTGGGGCATAACAGTGTCGCATTGTGAGCTTGTAGATCTGCTATTTTCACTACTTTTGAGTGACACTCTTGTATGATGAAATGGGGCATTAAGTTATGGGGGGGGGGATTGAAACGTGGAGATACAAGGTTTCTGCCCGACAACAACGGTAACCACATTAACCCTTTATATATAGTTGAACGGGGTCCCCCAGGGCTCTGAACTAGGTCTGATGCTTTATTCTCTCAACATCAAATCTGTTTGCCTAAAGTAGCCGATCTAAAAGCTCACAGCGGGTTGCATTGTGATGCATTGTAAGCTTGTAGATCGGCTATTTTCGTCGGATGTTCACCTCAGAAAAAGGACGCTAGGGTTCATGTGGTTACCTGGCATCCCTATTTTAGACACATTTTAAAACATTTATTATATTATTTATTTTTTTATGTCACTGAATGAGGAACGGTTAAATGTTAGACATGTATTTGGAACCGCTACATGTAGATCATGTATTTATTAGAACATGTAAATACATGTCATGGAGAGAATATTAGGTTCTTACCCTGCTGTCAGCTGACTTATACCAGTTCCTCTCTATGTTCTGAGCATCAGTCACCAGGTCTTTTATGTCCTCAGCTGAGTCTCCTGTTGACATGTTCTCTACACTGCTCACCAACACACAGAGAATGAAAGAGACAAAGTCAGATATCAGATTCAACTCATCATTAAATAAGTGATAATAGTTCAGCTGGTCTGGGGTCTAGAAGATGGTGAGAACACATTGTATTGGTTCTGCTTTCTGTGTGATGAACACTCACAGCCAGCGGACAGCGAGGTCATGGCTCCACTGTGTGAAGTCTTTATGCCAAGACTTCATCATGTCTGCTGCAAAGAGAGGGAGTGCTGTGATGGAGTCCCAGCTGAGAGAAAGAGAAAGATAGAAAAGACAGAGACATAGAAAGAGGAGGGAGAAATAATGAGGAACACATTATCATTATGATATGACATAATATTATATGATAATATCTGATATATATGTAACTGTACAGGTGGAAACATGACAGTTTTTTTTATGCGGGAGCCCTTCTAACCCCCCCCCCCCCCCCCCACTCCCTCCTCCCACAGACAATTATAATTAAAAATAAACAAGAATAATAATGATTATATTTATATATACACATATATAATGTACTGTATAAACATATATTAACCACTTAAACCCCATTATCCGTAATCGGGGAAAACTTTAAAAAGGTAGAAAATGGCAGATCTACAACTAATAATTAGTTTCAATTGTACTCTTATATTCTGGTACACTCTAGTATATTTTGATATCAATACTTTTGTACTTCTACTCAAGCATCATTTTGAATAAATACTTGGTATGGTATTACCAAGTATGGTGTGGTATTGCTACTTTAGTAAAAACAAACAAATCTGAGTACTTCTTCCTCTACTGGTAATAATAGTAGTAGTAGTAATTGTTGTGTAAACATATAAATAGTGACACATAAATCTACATCTACTCTGTAAATATAATGTTTTATATTTGTGATGATATTGAATGTTTGGTGTTATTTTATATGTTGATGAATTGAATACCTAGGACCCCAATGGAAACAAGACCGCAAGGACTTTTTTGGTGTTATCCTTTTAGACAAAGTGTTTGACTGTACTCTGTGCTGTTTTTACATTTCTGTCTGATACAATGTTCAATCAATCAATCAAAAGGTTTGGTGTACATATCCCTGATCACCTTTAAACATATTTTATAAATACATAAAACCATCATCATCATCATCTTCATCATCATCATCATCAGAAATAATTCAAATGTGAATGCATTCATTGTGTCTATCAGTTGAGGTTCACACAGATCAGATACTTTTTGTCTTCAGGTCCAGGTTCACAACTGAGGTTCAAAGGTCAATCCTTTGAACTGTCACTGTTCATAGACATGCATCTGGATAATCAGAAAAATGTTCACCAAAAAAGAAAGAAAGAAAGAAAGAAAAGACAGAAAACAGACAGACGGAGAGCCAACGCTACCTTGTGGATAAGCTCTTTGTCACTTTGCAGTTTCTGCATCTTAAATCCTCAGCAGTGTTCCTGGAGCCACAGCGTCTACATTCCCAGTCTTCATCATCAGGGGTTGGTTTTGCTGGTCTTTTCATCCTGACAAACAAACACAACAAGAGTCAAGTTAGTTGTTTAATAAATCTGTGTTAATTCATTCACATCCTGCATTCATGATAACGTCTTGATAGCTAAATAATGTTTTCATTTGAATAATTTGCACTTATTATGACATGACATTCTGATGTTATAGTGTGTATATGGAGGATTCACATACTTTGTGTGTGAAGGTCCAGGTTTAGTGAAGTCAGGAGGTTTTCCTTTAGACCGGTCACTCTTCATAGACACACAGCTGGATGTTGGAGACTCTGGTCTGTCAGATCCCTCCTCCTCTCTCTCTCCACACACTGACTCATCTTTAGGTCTTTATTAAACCTGTCAACGTTACAGTCAATGAAATACATCAGAAAACAGAAATAAGGGTTATGCTGAATGCATGCCCATTTCAGGGGGGGGGGGCATACCAAGTACAGAGCCAAATAAAAGGTCATGTTAAATGTCTATAAAAACACATGAACATGAATCCAACACGTTAATAGAAAAGATAATGTGTAAACAGACAAACAAAAAACATTAATTGACACAACAGTAATGATAGTTCTGTGAACAAGTCTATGAAACTATGAAATCTATGAAGAAGTTTAATCTTCAACACAAGCTACAAACTAGTTGTAATTATAATGGTTTAATGTCCTGATCTGACTTCTAAAAGTGTTGCACACACACACACACACACACACACACACACACACACACACACACACACACACACACACACACACACACACACACACACACACACACACACACACACACACACACACGCGCACACGCACACACACACACACACACACACACACACACACACACAATGAGGAGGGAGACAGAGACAGAGCGAGATATAGGCTACAGACAGACAGACAGGCAGACAGACAGGCAGGCAGACAGACAGACAGACAGACAGACAGACAGACAGACAGACAGACAGGCAGACAGACAGGCAGACAGACAGACAGACAGACAGACAGACAGACAGACAGACAGACAGACAGACAGACAGACAGACAGACAGACAGACAGACAGACAGACAGACAGACAGACAGACAGACAGACAGACAGACAGACAGACAGGGTAATAAGTAGAAAGTGAAAGTAAAAACGGTTCCATTGTTTGTTAAGTTTAGACAAACTTTGTAAACAACACTGAAGGTTTCTGGTATAAGTTATAACACACTTAAACAACATTAACTTTAACAACATAGAATAAGTTATAAAACACATTAAATTAACTTGTAGAACATAAATCTCTCACCCTATATGAACTGATGGAGGACTGTGTTTACTTCCTACTTCTGACACTGTTCAGTTCAGTCCAAGAGGAAAATAGCAAGAGGCGCATTCTCCGGTTTACTTCCCGTTTCTCCTAGTTTCTGCGTGACGTAGGTGGACACCTTTTTAGGAGACAGGAAGCAAGTTGGAGTCTATTGATTCCAATGGAAGAGTGAACGTGAACACAGCTTCTGAACCATTCTTTAGCTCCATGGTCACTGAACTAAATATTGGACCCGATCGTCACAAGACACAAAATATGTACGATTTTCATACAAAAATGGCTTTTTTTTTTGTGACACAAATTAGGAGAAAATCTACTTTGTTATCAACCTTTCTCTATCCTTGCAACACACTCTCGCGAGATCTGGGAAGATATCTGAAGAGTCCATCTGCAGTCTGACGGACGAGACATAGAGGGCTCTGTCTGTCCCTTATATTATATTGTATTATTATATTAGATTTGAACTCTATGCTCTGTCCCCATAAAATGTTCTAAAAACTAATAAACTGAGATTCTATATGTGAATGTGGTAGGCCTACGTGAAATCATTATGGACATTTCAAAAATTAAATAAAATGTGTGTTCCAATGCTCAATAATATCATTTTCCATTATTAACTGTCTTGGTTGATGGGTATGATTTGGGAATCATGACATTTTGCTAAACATTCATGCTAAACACATTATAGTCTATAGTGGTAAAATATATACCTTATAAATAAAAGGACCTGTTACAATGTTGAGCAGAATAGGAGCATATCTAGCAGAAGATAAGACTTTTTTGGGGTTTCTTTAAAATCATCTTTGCCAATAACAGTGCACTTGTAAAGCATTTATTTTCTTTAATAAAGAAAATACACAAATACACATCCACATGACGTTGTCAGCCAGGGAGAGGGGAGGGGGAGGGTGGTGGGATGGTCGGGGGAGAAGACAACCACGCCTACTGAGGAGACCATTTGTAGGATTTGTGTACTACTTCGCCTCTAGTGGCTCCAATGGAGAATGTGTATCTTTCTATATTAACAATCTTTGGTTCAGTGTTGCCAGATTGTGTGACAGAAACAAGCAGCCAGGTCTATGACAACAAGCCCAAAAGAAGCGACTAACACACACACACACACACACACACACACACACACACACACACACACACACACACACACACACACACACACACACAGCTAAATGATGTAATAATGTAGCACAACAGTCTTAATCATCTTGAGAAAAGAGAGTTAAATATTTGGAATATGGTTGAAACATTTTTTAACAAACTACATCTTATATGGGGGTCCCTGGCACAAAACATGTTCAGATGGGGGTCCGTGGACAAATACATAGGCTATTATTTTGGTTTTCCTTGAAAATGAAAATTAACATGAAAATGTTTGAGAACCACTGGTTTAAACGACAATAGGAAGTCCATATAATAACACTTTAGAAACAAGCCCAGCTAAAACCTCCAACAAGAGACTTTACAGAAAAAACAAGCCCAGAGTTGCTTATAATAAAAAGACATGGCAACACTAGGTGTTTCCTACTGCACAGCAGAGCCTTAAAGAGAGTTCTGACCATAGGTTCTGACACTAGCGTCGACTCCCATTGTAAGAATGGAATGCGGAAATGACGTCACCAAGTAGTGTGCCCGTAGCGTCCTAAAGTTCCAAACATTGCACTGTCCTCCGTTCAGCTTCATTCATATCTAGTCTTCCGAAGCCAGATCGCTGGTAAATTGACGAAATGACTGCATTTTTGGACATTTTAACGCATTAAGCAGACCTCTCTTCTATTTAGTGAATAGAGATTTTTATAAAACAACCTTAATTAATGTGTATTGTAAGAAAATAGTCTGTGTGTAGAAGAAAGATGATCCATTCACACTATATCTCTCTCTCTCTCTCTTCTAGGATACCATGATGAAGTGCACGAGCTGGATAATTGTGTGTGTGTGTGTGTGTGTGTGTGTGTGTGTGTGTGTGTGTGTGTGTGTGTGTGTGTGTGTGTGTGTGTGTGTGTGTGAGACTGACTTGGAGACCTTGTGGACGTCACGCTACATTGTGAATAAAATGTTTTATTGAATGCCATTATTTGCCTTGCATATTCTGTAATCTGTAGCCTACAATTGATAAATGTCCTACTTGGCTTAAATTGAGCAGTTGTTTTTATGATTGATGATTAGATTTAGTTTCAACTTTATTGTCACTGCACAGAGTACAAGTACTACTGAGACAACAAAATGCAGTTTCGCATCTAGAGCTGAGTTCCAGTGTGTCATGTCCAAGGAGCAAGAAACTGCAGGGGATTCTTCTTGCTGAGGACGAGAGAATCATGTGTTATCATAGCTCCATTAAGAACCGATCACTCCGAGCTGTATAGCGGAGTGAGAGGTTCTTAATGGAGCTAGTGTTATCTCTATAATCAATGCAGTGGTCCTCAAACTTTTGCATGTCAAGGACTCCCGAATTAATGTCTTTGGCCACGGACCCCCATCTGAAAATATTTTGCCCCCATACCATGTTTCATAAAATGTTTCAAAAATATTTCATTTTTTGAAAATAGCCGATCTACAAGCTCACAACACATGGGGGGAACAAAGTTAGCCTAAATGCTAGCGTGCTTCATTAGACCTAGTTTGGCTATTAAGTTATTATTTGGCCATGTTCACACTGACTTCAATCTTCGCTATTGTTGGGAAGACCCGTGTGGTGTCTAAAAATGTTGCCACCACTTATATAAAAAACATTATTAGCGTTTACCGTCGCGTTCAATGTTGCCAAGTTTGGCGAGAAACAAGAAATCCGAAAAACAAGTAATCAGGTCTATGAAAACAAAATCACACACACACACACACACACACACACACACACACACACACACACACACACACACACACACACACACACACACACACACACACACACAAGTTCGTTCTTGTTTTCTGATAATTGACTCTTAGTGACTTTATTCTCACCTGTTGCCTCCCAAGTTGCCCTGTGGACAGCGAATCATATCAGGGGAGCCCTGGCCCTGCTGCATCATGGGGGATTGGGGGGAGAGCAGGGGGCTCATACCTGCAGTGGAAAGACAGAGAGCAGTCAGCCAGGCTGAGGTACCACTCACTTTACTGAATGCTATCAACATGGCCACCCTCCCCTCCATTGAGTTCAATGGAGAGGTGGCGCCATCTTGTAAGGTGTGCAGCTATTACTTTTCAATGGTGTTACTATTTTACTATAGTTCCTTGGTTTTGACTTTATCTTTCATTTGACTTTTCAAGGGATATTGTTCTATTGTTTGACAATTTTCGGACTCTTCACATTCATGTACTTTCTATTTTCCTACAAAATATTTGGCACGCACTTTACACATAATAGTCAAAGATATGCTTAGGCTAACAATGTGACAAAATGGTAGCAAATGACCCATGGAGTGATTGTAATAACTTTATGATCATTAGTTTCACTAAGGAGATCATTATTGGTGCATTGGTCTGGGATGGTGGTTAGTGATAGTGTTTAACACCGGGATTCCCGGGAATCCGGGAATTACGAGGTTATTTACGTCCCGGGAACTGACTTTGGTTCCCGGGATCCCGGTGTTTTTTTTTTCTTGTTAGAAATGAATACTAATAAGTAGAAAGGCCTATCTACAGCGCAGAGGAATTACTATTATAATTAGCCAAGTTACTTGCCGCATTGCCGACCAGGGCAGGGTCCCATCGTCCCGTTGTGAACCAATGGGGGACACACTGAATGTAACAGTATTGAACTAAATAAAACACAAGTACCTGATGCCCCCTGCCTGCCCTGCGCACGCTGATTTCACCGTTTCCTCTGCTGTCAATACGGTAGACACCAGTTGACTAGTTGAGATTTAACATCAAGTGAAACGCTGCATAAACAGTGGGTAGGTTTGATTTCGAGCCTATATTCCAGCTTAAAATGCGCGCAAACCAAGCAATGCTTTTGATAGAGAGAGAGGAGAGACTGGAGAGCTGGAGAGAGAGCGTGCGAGAGAGAGAGAGAGAGGGAGAGAGAGAGAGAGAAAGTATTAGACCGATGTGGTCCGATTTTTTTATCATTATTAATGTAGCCTACCCTACTACACTTGCATTTTAGAACGTTCAAACTACTATTTTACTAGAACTACCCAGTAGAACAAGTGAACTGCACAACAGCTGTCTGTCTCATTGATTGTCAGTGGCTGCGCATGCATGTGCACATCAAAATCACACTACAAAACCCGACATTTGATCAACAACAAAATATAGATTAATACATTTGACAACATACAGCCAACATCACACAATTGAGTCTTAATATCCAGCAAGTAGCCTAATATAAATTAATAACTGCAAACAAATTACAAGTTTAGGCTATCAATATCCTACAAAAGTAGAGATAAGCTGTGACCTCACTGGCGCTCTGATGGACAATAAATAAATAATCCTTTTGCAAACATCCATGTTCTGTTCTCTTGTCAATAATGATACAAATGGAACGTTTATTTCAGCAGCTAGAATGTGATAGTTTGACATTGTTTGAGTGCGTTTTGGGTGCACAGCGCAGCTCCTCGTTTAAGTTAATTGTCTTCACCTTTTGCTGTGCTGCTGCGCAACAGGGCAGATCTCCGCCAGGCCAGGTGGCCCTACCCAGGCCCATGAAATTCATAGGCAGGCATAGTAGCAAATTAGAATGAAATCTGCTCAAACTGACTCATATACTGATACAGAACCATATATAGACTATATATTGTCGCTGTCGGGTGAAAAAACTGTTCCTTTTAAAAATGTAAAATGGTGAAAATAGCCAATCTACAAGCTATAATTATTCATAATTAAGAAATACTATATTTATTGATTTAAAAAATCAACATTATTAGTGCAAGTTCATAGGTGGACACAATAGTGACATTTGGGCACCTCGATGTAAAATTGTCTTTTTAAGTATCTACATATAAATGCATTTTAGTGGGCACTCTTTTTTTTTTATATCCCTTTAACGGGAATTCCCGGGAAGCCCTGGAAAAGGTCTGAAAATTCCTGGGAATTAAAATTATCTATTTCCCGGAAAATGTTAAACACTAGTTAGTGAGCATCTAGATTAACCTACATGAACATTAGTAGTGAACAGGCTAGGGACTAGAGAGTGACAATGAGGAGGTAACAGAGGAAAGTAGACAGAGTTCTCTTTATGTACCAAACATATAGTTAAAAATAATAGAGAGGGCACCGGATATCCCCTCCCATCCACTTGCATTGAGTTGCTCACCCAGCGCATGAAGCGAATTCACCCCTTCTTCCGGGTTGGAAATGTGGTGGGCGAGGCCTATTTGGGGCTTCTGCGCGTCACTTCTGTGACACGTTTTGTGTCATAGAGTTTATTTGTGAGCGCGCCAGGGCTTGACTCACGAACGAGCACCATCTACCATCGTCACCGCCGACAGTGGCCCCATCTGCAGTACCTCAAATGGCCAGCATGTCAATTCCGCTTCAATGAAACCACTGGGTTCTGGGGGCTTAGTACCAACCCACTGACTGATCAGATTAAGATCAAACATGTTGCTATGCCAACTCTGCAGGACAACGTTAGCATCCTAGATGATCAGATTATCTCTTGATTACACCCTGCGAGGTCAGATCATATTATTTGCCACTCATGAGACATGAGCTACATTCACAGTCAGAACAGCATTCAAGCGTCTAGCCTGCATCCAGAATATGACAAAGTGACCGATTGTGTCCAGTGGATCCACAACAGACATGTAATGTAATGATGTGCAGTCACAAGGCACCATTTAGACAACGGCAACATTATGATTGGATTTCAGGGATGATTACAAATATAAGTTGACTGACTGTAGTGTTATGATCTAGACGTTAGGTGTAGGATGTGCTACATGACTCGGACCACATAAAGGCTTCAATTAATGCAGTCAATCGATGTGCAGCATTACGAATCATATGAGCGAGACTATGAAAAATAATGTGACACTTTGTGACTGGAGACATAATATATCCACACAGACAGTGCAGGATGGTGAACTACAACTAACTGATTATTAACTTAAGATGAGGGGGGGGGGCAGGCTTTGGAGAGAGGGGAGGAGAAGGGTCTGGTGGAGTGTGGTGGCGAGACCAGGCCTGTACTAGTACCGTAGCTGGTACTGTACTGGTACCTGTACTGGTACCGTAGCTGGTACTGTACTGGTACCGTAGCTGGTAATGTACTGGTATCGTAGCTGGGCGGGAAGGGGAACTGCTGGGGGTTGGCCTGGTGGATGCAGGGGTTGCCGCCCAACATACCTCCGGCAGCGGCGGCTGCCGGAGGTATGTTGGGCGGCAGGTTGAGGCCCTGAGCCTGCATGGCCTCGATCCGCAGCTGCAGCTGCGGCTCCTGGTCCCTCTGCTCAATCTGCCTCTGGCGTTTGGTCAACCTCTCCCGCTGACGCTGGGCCTCCATCAAGGTCTCCTGAACGAGGGCACAGGGCAGGAGGTGACGGCGGAGTTGAAGAGAAAAGACCAGACAGAGAAAACTATTTATCCATTTGATCATCTAACCCAATGGTGCACAGTGGTTGCGACGAGTTGTGGGCTTGTAGATCTGCTATTTTCAGTGAATGTTATTTCCCTGCTAAATATTCACCTGTAAACATGATGCATTCAGAAGTTTCAGTGTTTAAACTGAATTGGCTGACAATAATCAGCCAATTACTGGTATGACATCTATCGGTCAACGGTATGTCAGACTTAATTTTTACTGGTATGGTATCTATATGAGAAGACCTAATTTTAAACAAAAACCTGAAATACTGTCTATCTGTCTGTCTGTCTGTCTGTCTGTCTGTCTGTCTGTCTGTCTGTCTGTCTGTCTGTCTGTCTGTCTGTCTGTCTGTCTGTCTGTCAGCCTGTCTGTCTGTCTGCATGCCTGTCTGCATGCCTGTCTGTCTGCATGCCTGCCTGCCTGCCTGCCTGTCTGCCTGCCTGCCTGCCTGCCTGCCTGCCTGCCTGCCTGTCTGTCTGCATGCCTGTCTGCATGCCTGCCTGCCTGCCTGCCTGCCTGTCTGCATGCCTGTCTGTCTGTCTGCATGCCTGTCTGCCTGTCTGTCTGTCTGCCTGCCTGCATGCCTGTCTGTCTGTCTGCATGCCTGTCTGCCTGCCTGTCTGTCTGCATGCCTGTCTGCATGCCTGTCTGTCTGCATGCCTGCTTGCTTGCCTGTCTGTCTGCATGCCTGTCTGTCTGTGTGGTCTGACTTGTCATAAAACCATAGACATATAAAGGACTCTGGGGCGTCTGTATCATAGACATATAAAGGTAGACGCCTCCTTCGGCTCTGAAGCGTTCGTATCTAGGGCGCGCTTCCTTGTTCCGCAGGGATAGCCTTCCACTTCCTTCCCATAGAGTTAAAAATAAACCTGTTAAAAATAGAGTAAAAATAAAACTGTTCCTTCCGCTTCAGCAGGGCAAGCTGGAAACTTCCGTGTGCGTCACAGAAGGGGGCGTTCGGTAGGCCAATCAGAGGCAGGTGGGGCGGGTCTTTTCTTAAGAGGCAGCCGCGCAGCAACTAGTCAGTTAGACGCGCTGTGATTGGCCAGTAGTTAACGCGATCTGATTGGTCAGTAGTCAAACAGCCCTGCCGAAGAGCCTTGAATTGAGATACCAGTCGCTACAATGAACTGCAGGCCAATGAGGTATCTAGGTTTCTATATCTATGGTCTGTATCGCGGCCGTCATATTTGAGGAGGCACACTTCCTGACTACTGGCCAATCACAGAATGTCTTGTGTTAACAGGTGTGACATCACTGGTGACAGTGACATCACTGGTGACATCACTGGTGACATCACTGGTTGACACAGAGAGACGGCACAACGGAGCTGAGCTGAACATTGTGGACTCCATTTGAACAGCTTAATGTAAAGTAAGTTCTTTATAACACGTGTTTTACTACAATAAATCATTTAGTCTGGTGTTCTAAAGACTCATGTTGGTGTCTTTATAACACGTGTTTTACTACAATAAATCATTTAGTCTGGTGTTCTAAAGACTCATGTTGGTGTCTCAGTCAGGTGGAAACATCAGATGTCCAAATCTGTTACTGTTCAGGAAATTAAAAAGAAGCTGTGTTCCTATGTGAATACTTTTCATTGGTTCAGTATTGGTTCAAACTTTAAATAAAAGATCTACAAGTTCACAACACGTCACGATGCAACATGTTGTGAGCTTGTAGATCGGCTGTTTTCACAGCTTTGGTGGGACACTGTTGTACCACAAAGTAAGGCATTCAATTAAATAAAAAGAGTAAATATGGAGTTCCAAGGTTTCTGTCTGTCAGTGATGATATACTAGAACAATGTGGTAACATCTATTGTGGTTTCTTACTTATGCTTTCTGAACATTAACCCTACCGCTCCCTTCCTCTAGCCTGACACTCAGCCTGAATTTTCATTTCGTTTCACTCCATTATTCAGTCTGAAAGCCCTCTCAATGCAGCGGAGTTCTGAGATGGGGGCGTGGCCAAAGTGGGACTCCACTATGAGCCAACGCGATTGGTTCATACTGGATTGTCCCGATCCCGATTCGTCGGTCAGATTTTCAACCGAGCAACACCCACCTTCGAAAGCGTCACCAGACCCTGAATGCTAGGCAAAGGATTCAGGGGGTGGAGCCAGGCTACCCTTCCTCCCTATCGCCACTCTCTCTCTCGCTCTGTGTGTGCCACATGCACACGCTCGTGCGTGCACACACACACACACACACACACACACACACACACACACACACACACACACACACACACACACACACACACACACACACACACAGTTTACCGTAAGTCACATGTCTTCAGGGGAAGTTGGATGGAGTGAAGTTTTCTTCAGGGTGTGGATAATTTTTTTAGTCCTTGTTGTATTTGTCAATGTAGGATTTTACATGTAAAATAAACCGGTTCAAATTAAACACATTTACAATAAATGTAATGTTTTGAACGGCTGAACAAGTCAACATCCATAACTTTGTTTATTGTATAAAACATCATTTTAAACATGGTAGAATATGTTAAAATAATAATCCAACATCCACCTCAAATACAAAATGACAACACAACACAACACAACACAACACAACACAACACAACACAACACAACACAACACACCAAGGGTGCGTTCGGAAATACTGCACTGAGCGCACTGGCCAATACAAACTAATAGGCGAGTGTGCTCCGGTGCGCAATTTCCGAACGCACCCCTAGTGTGGTCTCCCTGCTCTGTGGTGTGGTAGGACACCTACTGGCTGATAGAGGTATTACATCTACATCTAGTGTAGCATCAGTGTTGCAGGGAGAGTTGGACAGTGAGTCCTACAGTACAGTAAAGGTACATTAGGTATCGGTCATGTGCTTAATAAACCATGTATGTTGTGTGTGTGTTTGTTAGTTTTATAGTCTAGGCTAGTAGTTCTCCTAAGAACCAAATGGACCCTTAAAGGTCTTTAACTCTTGAGAGTGTACAAATGGAACCAAATGGACCCTTAAGCTGGACTGCTACTATTTTAGTTGATAATAAAACTACAACATGACGTCACTGATCCGCGGTGATAAGTGAGTCACCTCAGCTCATCTCTCTGCTTTTACTGACCAGACTCACCCCTGCCACTCTAGCTCGCTCGAGCGGAATTCCGGGCAATGTGATTGGTCTAGAACATACATGGGCAACTGGCGTTCCGGGGGCCCACATGTGGCCCCCACCTTCACTTAATGCGGCCCCACAGGTTAACCCATTAAGACCTGAAGCCGATTCTACATGTTTCCTAAATCCTAACAATTTTCTGAAAAACTTATGTTTCTATATCAGTGGTTCTCAATCTTATTCGTGTCAAGGACCTCCAAAATGATATGTATTTGGCTGCGGACCCCCATCTCAAAATATGTTGTTCAAGGGACCCCCATGAGCAAAGACTTGAGTTAAAAATGTTTGCTTTAAATATAAATATATATATATATATATTCAAAGTTAGTGCGTAAATGTAGTGGTTTTGCAGACAGGCAGACAGACAGACAGACAGACAGACAGACAGACAGGAGAGAACAAAGGAATAAGAATAGAGATAGTGACAGAAAGCCAGAGAGAGAAAAGGACTAATAAAGAATAAAATAGAAAAGGAACAGAAATGAATAGAATAGAGGCAGTAGGCAGTAGAAAATGGAAGAATTTGAAGCAATGTTCCCCAGCCTCAGCCCAGCCCTGGACAGCAGCCTGCACATGGACAACAGTCTGGACAGCAGCCTGCACATGGACAACAGTCTGGACAGCAGCCTGCACATGGACAACAGTCTGGACAGCAGCCTGCACATGGACAACAGTCTGGACAGCAGCCTGCACATGGACAACAGCCTGGACAGCAGACTGCACATGGACAACAGTCTGGACAGCAGCCTGCACATGGACAACAGTCTGGACAGCAGCCTGCACATGGACAACAGTCTGGACAGCAGACTGCACATGGACAACAGTCTGGACAGCAGACTGCACATGGACAACAGTCTGGACAGCAGACTGCACATGGACAACAGTCTGGACAGCAGACTGCACATGGACAACAGCCTGGACAGCAGCCTGCACATGGACAACAGCCTGGACAGCAGCCTGCACATGGACAACAGCCTGGACAGCAGCCTGCACATGGACAACAGCCTGGACAGCAGCCTGCACATGGACAACAGCCTGGACAGCAGCCTGCACATGGACAAGCAGCATACCTTCCCTCAGAAGCAACCGAGACCCACCACTCCATCCCCTCACTGGATCCTCAGACATACATGGCCATGCCCGCCCCGGAAAACTCCTCCACCAAGTTGACTACATCTCCAGACGTCCCTCCTCCTCCGAGGAGGAGAGCGAGTGCAGACCAATAAGGTGAATAAAGACGATACTATAGACCAATTATTTGTTTACAAACATTGAGACTGGACGCACAGGTGACTGTTTCATGTCATCAATTCCCAACAGATCCCCAAACCTGCTGTTTTGTGGATCTGCTGGTTTCACTTCATTCAACCTCCTCTGTGTGTTGGCTAGTGGTGAGCCTTAGGGTACGTACACACTGTAAGAGATTTGGTCCCATTATGCTGTCAGGGACCTTTTTTGGGGCTCGCCGACAAAACCCCCCGATCTGACGCAGAGGCGTGCGTGGCCGGATTTTTTTTTGCAAAAGCGCACCAGAGTAGTGACTGTATGCATTACTGTAGTGACTACAGTAATAGCAAGGCCTGCTATATTAGCAAGTAATATAAAGGCCTTAAAAACAAGGCTCCAGACATCATCCCAAAACAAACTGGTAAGGCTACTGCTTGGCCTCACATCTACAACCCATCTAACACCTGCTCATTATGCTAGGGTGGGATGGCTCAGGGTAGAGGACAGAGTACAGCAGCTTACAATGGACCTGGTCTACAAGATACACCATAACGTTAAGACATGTACCTGTCAA
The DNA here is from genome assembly GCF_963280865.1 of Gymnoscopelus braueri. Lineage (NCBI taxonomy): Eukaryota > Metazoa > Chordata > Actinopteri > Myctophiformes > Myctophidae > Gymnoscopelus > Gymnoscopelus braueri. The sequence continues at coordinate 9,005,113 of NC_137609.1, forward strand.
AGTACTTCAACCTGGTCTACAAGATACACCATAACGTTAAGACATGTACCTGTCAAAGTACTTCAACCTGGTCTACAAGATACACCATAACGTTAAGACATGATGTACCTGTCAAAGTACTTCAACCTGGTCTACAAGATACACCATAACGTTAAGACATGTACCTGTCAAAGTACTTCAACCTGGTCTACAAGATACACCATAACGTTAAGACATGTACCTGTCAAAGTACTTCAACCTGGTCTACAAGATACACCATAACGTTAAGACATGTACCTGTCAAACTACTTCAAAACCTTAAAGACGTTCACAATCACAACACCAGAGGAAGCTCCACAAATCACGTTCAACCCAGATTTGGCTCAAACAAGCGGTTAAATTTGTTCTAATGCTATATGCCACCAAAATGTGGAATGCCTTACCAACACCAACAGTCTTAAAAAGGTGTGAATCCTTACTCTCCTTCAAAAGCGCTCTAAAAGAGCACTTAAAGATGTCTGCAATTTGGAGAACTGTTTACTGTACATAGTTTTATTTTTGATTACAACTCGTTTATATGATTTTGCATAGTATTGTATATGTGTCTGTCACTAAATGTTCCTATGAATTGAGTACAAAGGACCACAATGGAAACACGCCACAGTGCTTTTAGCATTGTATTTGTAATAAACTGTACTTTGTGTGTTTTTGTTTGCAAACTGTTAATACATTATTCAATCAGTCAATGAAATGCATTCAGTCACACTCTGGTACAGTAGTGACTGTAAACTGCATTATTGTAGAGGTTCATAAACCTTTTGTCTTTAGACCCAAAAGAGAAATGTAATGACTCCACGGGACCCAGAACTAATGCAAATAGCCAATCTACAAGCTCACAATGCATTGCATCACAAGGCGTTGTGATCTTGATCAGCCGTGCAGCCGAGTATAAAACAGGCTTCAGAGAGACTCTGGTGTTGTTGTCACTTTGTAGAGAGGTGGCAACGTTTGTGGTCTGACTGTTGTCATGGAAACCATGTGGTGGTTCCTCAATGTGCTTCCTGTCAATTCAACTGTCTGTCTGTCTGTCTGTCTGTCTGTCTGTCTGTCTGTCTGTCTGTCTGTCTGTCTGTCTGTCTGTCTGTCTGTCTGTCTGTCTGTCTGTCTGCATGCCTGTCTGCATGCCTGTCTGTCTGCATGCCTGCCTGCCTGCCTGCCTGCCTGCCTGCCTGCCTGTCTGTCTGCATGCCTGTCTGCATGCCTGCCTGCCTGTCTGCCTGTCTGCATGCCTGTCTGTCTGAATGCCTGTCTGTCTGTCTGTCTGTCTGTCTGCCTGCCTGCAAGCCTGTCTGTCTGCCTGCCTGCATGCCTGTCTGTCTGCATGCCTGTCTGCATGCCTGTCTGTCTGCATGCCTGTCTGCATGCCTGTCTGTCTGCATGCCTGTCTGTCTGTGTGGTCTGACTTGTCATAAAACCATAGACATATAAAGGACTCTGGGGCGTCTGTATCATAGACATATAAAGGTAGACGCCTCCTTCGGCTCTGAAGCGTTCGTATCTAGGGCGCGCTTCCTTGTTCCGCAGGGCTAGCCTTCCACTTCCTTCCCATAGAGTTAAAAATAAACCTGTTAAAAATAGAGTAAAAATAAAACTGTTCCTTCCGCTTCAGCAGGGCAAGCTGGAAACTTCCGTGTGCGTCACAGAAGGGGGCGTTCGGTAGGCCAATCAGAGGCAGGTGGGGCGGGTCTTTTCTTAAGAGGCAGCCACACAGCAACTAGTCAGTTAGACGCGCTGTGATTGGCCAGTAGTTAACGCGATCTGATTGGTCAGTAGTCAAACAGCCCTGCCGAAGAGCCTTGAATTGAGATACCAGTCGCTACAATGAACTGCAGGCCAATGAGGTATCTAGGTTTCTATATCTATGGTCTGTATCGCGGCCGTCATATTTGAGGAGGCACACTTCCTGACTACTGGCCAATCACAGAATGTCTTGTGTTAACAGGTGTGACATCACTGGTGACATCACTGGTGACATCACTGGTTGACACAGAGAGACGGCACAACGGAGCTGAGCTGAACATTGTGGACTCCATTTGAACAGCTTAATGTAAAGTAAGTTCTTTATAACACGTGTTTTACTACAATAAATCATTTAGTCTGGTGTTCTAAAGACTCATGTTGGTGTCTTTATAACACGTGTTTTACTACAATAAATCATTTAGTCTGGTGTTCTAAAGACTCATGTTGGTGTCTCAGTCAGGTGAAACATCAGATGTCCAAATCTGTTACTGTTCAGGAAATTAAAAAGAAGCTGTGTTCCTATGTGAATACTTTTCATTGGTTCAGTATTGGTTCAAACTTTAAATAAAAGATCTACAAGTTCACAACACGTCACGATGCAACATGTTGTGAGCTTGTAGATCGGCTGTTTTCACAGCTTTGGTGGGACACTGTTGTACCACAAAGTAAGGCATTCATTTAAATAAAAAGAGTAAATATGGAGTTCCAAGGTTTCTGTCTGTCAGTGATGATATACTAGAACAATGTGGTAACATCTATTGTGGTTTCTTACTTATGCTTTCTGAACATTAACCCTACCGCTCCCTTCCTCCCTATCGCCACTCTCTCTCTCGCTCTGTGTGTGCCACATGCACACGCTCGTGCGTGCACACACACACACACACGCACGCACGCACGCACGCACGCACGCACGCGCGCGCGCACACACACACACACAGTTTACCGTAAGTCACATGTCTTCAGGGGAAGTTGGATGGAGTGAAGTTTTCTTCAGGGTGTGGATTATTTTTTTAGTCCTAAATTTTACATGTAAAATAAACCGGTTCAAATTTAACACATTTACAATAAATGTAATGTTTTGAACGGCTGAACAAGTCAACATCCATAACTTTGTTTATTGTATAAAACTTCATTTTAACAGCATACAATGAGGCGCGCGCGCGCCACGGAGTAGCCTATCACTAAACCAAAAACATTACATTACGTGGTCAACAACATACTAGACATGTAACTTGATTGGAGCTTTTAATGCAATGGTTCTCAACCTGTGGGTCGAGACCACAATGGAGCACCCAACGCCTGGCGAGCTTGTAGATCTGCTATTTTCACAATATTTATCTGTGGAACCGAGTCAAACAAAATGGGGGGGTCCCCAGTTCAAATGTGGTTATTTTGGGGGGTCATGAACGTAGCGTTTACGCTGGGGAATATAATAATAATATAGGCTAATATATATAATATAGGCTATAATATAATATTCACCCGCAGCATGGGTTTAATGAGACAGCAGCCAAAATGAAAATCACACTATGATCCGATCATCTTATAAAAAATGTAAGTGCTTAAGATTTTAGCCCAAACCCAACGGGACCCGACCCGGCCCGTCGGCACTGGCTGAGCCGGGTCTACGTTTTTTTTACATCCAAATTAGCCTCGATCTCCAGGCTTTTATTGCTTAGTTTTGCTAAAAAATAAAAGCCTGGCCCAACTATAGCCTGTACTGGGTATGAGGAAGTGTTTCATTTCCCAACCAACCAGAGTGCAGTGGGCGTCGCTCGTAATGTTGTGTTAACGGGGCGGGGGTTGACGGACAGATCGGTGAACCAATGGGATCAGGCGCCGTCTCTCGCCGGCTCTATACACACGCCCCTTTATACACGAAATCAGGAGGGTTGCAGCAGGCTACATCCAAATAAATTCACATATTAATTAATTTGTAGCGTAGGCTATTGTATTCACAATAAGCAACTTGTCATATTAGTCAGATCCCCAAGAGTATATGAAAGCCATTTAAAATAGTTATATATTCTTACACAGCTGATGCCAAATAATTAATCAACAGGGCAGCGCAACCAAAAGTAGGTCAAATCAATCAATCAGTCTTGTCATGACGGCAGCAGCCCCCTTTAAAGTTTAAACCATAACATGACATCTTCAGACTATTGAGCTTTCTTCATGTCTTTTTCACCTCAAAGTAAATGTTGGATTATTTCTTCAAATGAGACACTATGAGAGCACAGGCAGCGGGCATTAGAAGGTAACATTGGATGTGATTTCTCCATCGCAAAAATGATTACGGTTATTCTATGAAACATATATTTCATAGAATAACCATAATCATTTTTAAAATGGTTATGGGGCAGTGTATATTTATATAGCCCTATTTGCTCCAAGCTGTTTTTTAAATAAAATATAGACTGTTGGAATAGGGTAGAATGACTCCTGTTCTTAACGAATTACCAAGATTTAATGAGAAATAAGGCTTCTTTAGAAAAATGACTGACGGGCTGGGCTGGGTCTAATTTGTCAATTATTAGTCGAGCCGGGCTGAAATATTTAGGGGATATGAAAGCTCTAGTTAGTAGTTTGAAGTGCTCATGTGGCCTTATAGTTGCTTCTTTTTGTTTTCATAGACCTGCGGACTGCGGTTGCTTATTTCTCGCCAAGGCTGGCAACACGGCTCATGGTCCAACGCACAAAGCCATTGTAGTGTCTGTGTGCACTTGGCGGGTGATTTTATAAACCGGCGGGTGGTATTAGATTCCACTATCCCCCCTCCCCAAGCCGTACCCATGTGTGGGTTGAGAATGTCAATGTGGGGGATATAGCAACAACACGCCCACGGGCACACCTCCATGCGCAAATAACGGTGTCGGCATAATAGGGTAGAGCAGGTGCTAGAATAACCTATTGGGGCGGCGCAGCTCCATTATCCGGATTTAACGTGGTTTAGAGGGGGGGAAAACTGCCACAGAATAGAGCGGCTAGTGTGGTCTCCCTGCTCTTCTATGGAGACATTGTGTGGTGTGGTAGTAGGACACCTACTGGCTGATAGAGGTATTACATCTACATCTAGTGTAGAATCAGTGTTGCAGGGAGAGTTGGACAGTGAGTCCTACAGTACAGTAAAGGTACATTAGGTATCGGTCATGTGCTTAATAAACCATGTATGTTGTGTGTGTGTTTGTTAGTTTTATAGTCTAGGCTAGTAGTTCTCCTAAGAACCAAATGGACCCTTCTTTAACTCTTGAGAGTGTACAAATGGAACCAAATGGACCCTTAAGCTGGACGCATGCTACTATTTTAGTTGATAATAAAACTACAACATGACGTCACTGATCCGCGGTGATAAGTGAGTCACCTCAGCTCATCTCTCTGCTTTTACTGACCAGACTCACCCCTGCCACTCTAGCTCGCTCGAGCGGAATTCCGGGCAATGTGATTGGTCTAGAACATACATGGGCAACTGGCGGCCCGGGGGCCCACATGTGGCCCCCACCTTCACTTAATGCGGCCCCACAGGTTAACCCATTAAGACCTGAAGCCGATTCTACATGTTTCCTAAATCCTAACAATTTTCTGAAAAACGTATGTTTCTATATCAGTGGTTCTCAATCTTATTCATGTCAAGGACCTCCAAAATGATATGTATTTGGCCGCGGACCCCCATCTCAAAATATGTTGTTCAAGGGACCCCCAAAAGCAAAGACTTGAGTTAAAAATGTTTGCTTTAAATATATATATATATATATATATATATTCAAAGTTAGTGCGTAAATGTAGTGGCCCACCCCTGGTCTAGGAGTCCCCTTGGTTTTGCAGACAGACAGACAGACAGACAGACAGACAGACAGACAGACAGACAGGAGAGAACAAAGGAATAAGAATAGAGATAGTGACAGAAAGCCAGAGAGAGAAAAGGACTAATAAATAATAGAATAGAAAAGGAACAGAAATGAATAGAATAGAGGCAGTAGGCAGTAGAAAATGGACGAATTTGAAGAAATGTTCCCCAGCCTCAGCCCAGCCCTGGACAGCAGACTGCACATGGACAACAGTCTGGACAGCAGACTGCACATGGACAACAGTCTGGACAGCAGACTGCACATGGACAACAGCCTGGACAGCAGACTGCACATGGACAACAGTCTGGACAGCAGCCTGCACATGGACAACAGTCTGGACAGCAGACTGCACATGGACAACAGTCTGGACAGCAGACTGCACATGGACAACAGCCTGGACAGCAGACTGCACATGGACAACAGTCTGGACAGCAGCCTGCACATGGACAACAGTCTGGACAACAGCCTGCACATGGACAACAGCCTGGACAGCAGCCTGCACATGGACAACAGCCTGGACAGCCTGCACATGGACAAGCAGCATACCTTCCCTCAGAAGCAACCGAGACCCACCACTCCATCCCCTCACTGGATCCTCAGACATACATGGCCATGCCCGCCCCGGAAAACTCCTCCACCAAGTTGACTACATCTCCAGACGTCCCTCCTCCGAGGAGGAGGAGAGCGAGTGCAGACCAATAATACAATATGATGTATCATCAGCTAAGGGCTCCTTGGCCTGAAAAAACATAGAAGACCCTTATTCTACACATTCAGACCCCCCCACCGGATGACGTTTCCCTGCTATGGGACACGCCCTTGAGGTGTCAGGAAATATTGGGTGAAGTCCCTTTTTTTTGCTTTTACTCTCACCCCCCCCCCCATTGTTTGCACATATAGTGATTTTGTTCCTGTATTTTTCTGTTGATATTTGAACGGTTGGTGCCACTATATAGACCAATTATTTGTTTACTAACATTGAGACTGGATGCACAGGTGATTGTTTCACGCAATCAATTCCCAACCTGTTGTTTTGGGGTGCGCTGGTTTCAGCACACCCCAACCCCCTCTTGTGTGTTGGCTGGTGAGGCGCGTCCTAGCGAGACCTCATAGAATGGGTTTCATTGCGCGCATACTGGTTGCACACATACTGGTTCTTATCAGTGTGACGTCGTCTGTTAAGGGAGTCTATATGACCATGAATTGAATACCAAGGACCTCAATGAAAACAAGACTGCAAGGACTTTTTGAACGGACCTTTTAGACAAAGTATTATAAATGTAACTGTGCTGTTTTACATTTTTGCCTAATAAAATATTCAATCAATCAATCAATCAATCAATCAATCAATCAATCAATCAATCAATCAATCAATCCCCTCTGACTCGCTTCCCTGCAGTTGTTTTCCTGTTAGGATATAACAATTATAGATGTTGATGGTGTGATTATAACCAGAGAAATAATCACAGTTTTCAAAATGATCACAAATTGAGGACATTTCTTTCTGCAACTATATGGATGAACACAATCACATGTGCATTTGTTTCATTATATTTTCACCACAACATTTCATTTTTTTATTTTTTATTTTTTTTACAATTGCTGCCTTTCAAAAGACAAATAATAAATAATATTTATACTGTTTTATATCAGTGGTTCTCAACGTCAGGGGTCCCGACATGAGTTTTGGAGGGTCCCCAGATTGTCAGGATCTGTGTCCTTGTATCGTATTTTGTAGTATCGTTCCTATTGTTTCCTGTTCTCCTTGTACTTTTATTGTGTAGTTATGTTCCTAGTGTTCCTGTCTGCTCTAGTTACTGTTACCTGTCTTGTCTCACCAGTATGTCCTTGCAATTGTAGTTCACCTGTGTCTTGTTCTGTTCCAGCCAATCATGTGTTAATTGTCCTTGGTTCTCACCTGTGTCTTGTTCTGTTCCAGCCAATCATGTGTTAATTGTCCTTGGTTCTCACCTGTGTCTTGTTAGTCCTGTGTCTATTTAATCCCTGTGATTGAGAGTGTTCCCTTATCAGATTATAAATGTTGTCATGATATTCGGGGTCTTCACCTGCCTTGCACCGTGACACAGATGACAGTAAAGTGACAATTTAAGGACTTTTAATACGTTTTTAATACCTAAAGAAAAAAACAGACTATTACTGCGTCAAAAGTAAACAACAAACATAAAAAACATTGGCCAAATTGTCAAATAATATAAGAAAGAGGCAAATATTTTGAAGCCGATCTACAAGCTCACAACACGAATATTTATCTGTGGAACCGAGTCAAACTAAATGTAATGGCTCAACTCCTACAATTCCAAGTGTTTGTGAAGGTGGGGGGTCCCCAGTTCAAATATGATTTTTTTTTTTGGGGGGGGGGGGGGTCGCGGCCTGAAAAAGGTTGAGAACCACTGTTTTGAATAAGGGTGTATAGCTACGTCACCACATTACCTTGAAGCCGGTGCATTTGTCGCATCTGTGCAGGTCAGGTCATTCCTATGTTAATCCTATGTTCATTCATGCTGGTGTGACAACCGGGAGTCGGCAGCCTTTGTTAACTTTGTTGAGGTGTGAATTTAAGGTTATTTTAAATCTATGCATCTGCGTGCTCCTGCTCCTGCTCAAAAAAGAGGTTGCACGGCGTGTTACCGCGTCCCAAGACCAATGCATCCTTGGCTACACAGGCTCGCTGCCAAAATGACGTAGGGCATTTTCTATGATCCTTGAGCTCTGGAGTGACGATAATTGTATATGTGCTTCTCCTCTGTGAGATTGTGACCTGTACATAAGACAGGTAAACAAAACAAATGCCATGTGTTATTTAGATGTGTCACAGCATGTTTTGGTATCATTTAAACAGTATCAGTGCTCACATTGCCATTGTGTTGGTGAGAGAGAAGGGGGGGGGAGGGTAACATTGTATGTCATATAGCAGGATAAGAAAGTTAACTAGATAATTGTGAAAAGAATATTATATATCATGGCAACTGGATCACAGGATCACAAAAATCCCTGCAGTACAGAAAAGATAGAATCAGTTATAATACTCTTTTTACTGTCATTTCTCTTCCACATATGGTACCATATTAACTTTTCTTTATCAATAAGCACAGTTACCCATTTTAAACCCATTAATCATGGATATGAATACTGTTCTGTGCTCCATATAATAAGTCTGTTAGACTTGAACAGCAGTATTAATTGGCAAAACAAATTATAACAACTTCACCTTTTCCAAACATGAAATAAATGAATGAAATAAATGACATCCATTAAAGGATTCATATTTTTTTGCTTCAATTATGAACTGTAAATTATCACTTTTTAAACCACATGAAATGAATTATTATTTTAACTTATCCAATGAATAAATGAAATGCATCGATTGTTCCCTTTAGCAGCATGGCATGAATGCAGTTCTACTGCACTAGACTGAACCATAGACTGTACAAATGAATGGACAGAATGACACCATTGGTTTCTATAGACTGTAAATGAAGCCTATTTTTCAACGATTTCAAATCCGCCATCTCTTTATATCCGGTCCGAAATGCTAACGGAAATGAATGCTATTGGCTGAAACCGCAACGAGGGCGGGTCTTCACTCTGTAGAACCAGTAGAAACCCTAGAAAACATACCCTACTTTATCATACATTTACACATTAATGGGACCATCATTTACTAAACACATATCATGATGATTTAAAAAATACTTTAAACTAGTGATTAAAAACAAAGTGTTTATGAAAAGGTTTAATAAGGTAATAAAATCATGTGTAAAGTTTGACCCAAAACCTCATTGACTTCTATCGAGATTATAATGTATCACCAGGAGAAGGTGAAATAGCGACATCTGCTGGGCCAATAACACATTCCCTGCCATTGATGGAGATCTCTGTCAATTAAAAATAAATCATGTTTTTAGTGATTTTTTGTTTTTAGCTCTTCACCAACCTATGAATGTCTTCATCAACCTATGAATGTCTTCACCAACCTATGAATGTCTTCACCAACCTATGAATGTCTTCACCAACCTATGAATGTCTTCACCAACCTATGAATGATCCCTTTACTGAGAGAGAAAGCTAGAACCAAGAATCAATTTAATAGTCGAATTATTGTTGGTTGAAAGACTGGCTGGCCCCGCTACAATCATGTTTAGTGTGTGTGTGTGTGTGTGTGTGTGTGTGTGTGTGTGTGTGTGTGTGCAGGCACGCACGCACGCACCTGTGTGAGTATTTGTCTATGCCACAACTATTACTGCTACTACTAGCAGTAATATTCTTTCATAATCTTTCTAAAGATAATATTTTGGTATTTTCTGCTGTATTTTAACAGTGACAAAGAGAAGAGACAGAGAGGATGCCCTGCAGCAAGGAGCCTGGGGTGGGATTTGAACCACGGCCAGCTGTGGTACGTTCTCTACCAGGTGAGCTACCGGGGCACAACCCTCACATTGTCTTCTAATGATGTAGTGACATGTAGACATGATCAATGATGATCTAATGATGTAGAGACATGTATACATGATCAATGATGATCTAATGATGTAGAGACATGTAGACATGATCAATGATCTAATGATGTAGTGACATGTAGACATGATCAATGATGATCTAATGATGTAGAGACATGTATACATGATCAGTGATGATCTAATGATGTAGAGACATGTATACATGATCAATGATGATCTAATGATGTAGAGACATGTATACATGATCAATGATGATCTAATGATGTAGGGACATGTAGACATGATCAATGATGATCTAATGATGTAGTGACATGTAGACATGATCAATGATCTAATGATGTAGTGACATGTAGACATGATCAATGATGATCTAATTATGTAGTGACATGTAGACATGATCAATGATCTAATGATGTAGTGACATGTAGACATGATCGATGATGATCTAATGATGTAGTGTCATGTAGACATGATCAATAATGATCTAATGATGTGACATGTAGACATGATCAATGATGATCTAATGATGTAGTGACATGTAGACATGATCAATGATCTAATGATGTAGTGACATGTAGACATGATCGATGATGATCTAATGATGTAGTGTCATGTAGACATGATCAATAATGATCTAATGATGTAGTGACATGTAGACATGATCAATGATGATCTAATGATGTAGTGTCATGTAGACATGATCAATAATGATCTAATGATGTAGTGACATGTAGACATGATCAGTTGTTGTTTATGTGCAGACATTCAGTTTGATAATGTCTCTGTCTCCCTCAGCTCACCTCTTCATCTGACCAGCCAATAGAAACTATTTGATTATCATCACTTCATCTGACCAGCCAATAGAAACACTGACTTAAATTCAACAATCAAAGTTCCACGTCCACCGACCAGGACCACTGACAGACATCCGGCCTCAACATGGGCGGTCGCAAGATTTTCCCACATTTTCTTCTCGTCCTCCTGTGTATTACGGATTCGTACCTTAATTCACCACGGAATTTACACCAGATGGAGATGGAGAAAAATGTACTTGAAAAGCAGGAATCCCATAACGATTTCTACCTGCACACCGGTACGGAGCGGAAACATCTTGGTTTTGGTGCTGCAGCGATATACTCCACGTTGACCTCAAACCCGGATCGTAAGAATAAACCCCCCAATGGTCGGATGGATCGAAGGTGTATGATCTTCCTGTATCTACTGCTTTCAGGAGACATTGAGCTCAACCCTGGTCCTGGTAGGTTTTGTGATCTGCACGGCCTCTGTCAGCTAATTACCCAACCCACAAGGGTGTGTGATTTTACTCAAACCACCATAGATCTCATTCTAACACCGGACAGGTCCAAAATCTCCAAGAGTGGGGTTATTGTATGCAGACTAAGTGATCATGATCTTTTGTACCCGAAAAAACGAAATCCTCTTGGGAGACCTTTCCTGTGCTTTTTATTTTGCAAACTGCTGATAAAGCATTCAATCAATCAATCATGGCAGGTAAACATAGTGTACCAGCAAATAACTTTGTGATGTTGATTAGTAATCCTCCCCAGAAAGTCTATATGCATGTTTCATGAGTGTTTTAGGAAAGGGAGAAGAGTCTGGGACGTGTGGAGCGTTGTCCAGGGTGTTTTAGAGAAGAGAGAAGAGTCTGAGACGAGTGGAGTGTATTCCAGGGTGTTTTAGGGAAGAGAGATGAGTCTAGGACATATGGAGCGTTGTCCAGGGTGTTTTAGGGAAGGGAGAAGTGTCTAGGACATGCGGAGCGTTGTCCAGGATGTTTTAGAGAAGAGAGAAGAGTCTAGCGTTGTCCAGGATGTTTTAGAGAAGAGAGAAGAGTCTAGCGTTGTCCAGGGTGTTTTAGGGAAGGGAGAAGAGTCTAGCGTTTTCCAGGGTGTTTTAGGGAATGGAGAAGAGTCTAGGACGTGTGGAGCGTTGTCCAGGGTGTTTTAGGGAAGGGAGAAGAGTCTAGGACGTGTGGAGCGTTGTCCAGGGTGTTTTAGAGAAGGGAGAAGAGTCTAGCGTTGTTCAGGGTGTTTTAGGGAAGGGAGAAGAGTCTAGGATGTGTGGAGCGTTGTCCAGGGTGTTTTAGGGAAGGGAGAAGAGTCTAGCGTTGTTCAGGGTGTTTTAGGGAAGGGAGAAGAGTCTAGGACGTGTGGAGCGTTGTCCAGGGTGTTTTAGAGAAGAGAGAAGAGTCTAGGACGTGTGGAGCGTTGTCCAGGGTGTTTTAGAGAAGAGAGAAGAGTCTAGGACGTGTGGAGCGTTGTCCAGGGTGTTTTAGAGAAGAGAGAAGAGTCTAGGACGTGTGGAGCGTTGTCCAGGGTGTTTTAGAGAAGAGAGAAGAGTCTAGGACGTGTGGAGCGTTGTCCAGGGTGTTTTAGAGAAGAGAGAAGAGTCTAGGACGTGTGGAGCGTTTTCCAGGGTGTTTTAATGAAGGGAGAAGAGCGTTGGATCATGTGTTGAAGGTATGGGTTTTCATTCCTTTGGTTTCCTTGTCGGCCAACACCAGTGGTTTATACTGGTGTTGCCAGTATACAAGCGGAAGCCATTGTTTAAATGCTTCATATTGTGTTATGATTGTTGTTATTAAATGTTAGAAGTATTTATTAGTGCTTTTAACTATAATTATACAGTGTTCCAAAAACTTTATGAAAGAAAGAAAAGGTTTCACCAACAACTCAATCTTCATTCCTCTTAGATCCAACAAAACACTTTGTCGACCAACACCGGCGTTTCTTGATTCAGAGAGTGACTGCAGTGGATCCCATCCTGGATCTACTCCTTGAGAAGGACGTCATCACCGTTGAGGGTTACGATTATGTGAGGTCTAAGTCCACCACTCAGGAGAAGATGAGGGAACTCTATACATTCTTGAAGTCCAGCAAAGCCAAAGATCTTTTCTACAAAGGTCTAGAGGAAGAGGAGAGGTTACTTCTCAATGATCTGTAAGTCATTTTCATTTAAATTCGTTTTCAGTCCAAACATTGCATTAGTAGAAGAGAACGTATACCTTTTCAGGCCATGATGCTTTCAGTGTTAATATGAATCATTATCATGTATCCTCTATTTCCAAGAGATTGTTGTTTTTATGTTTTTATTTTTGTGGTGCAAACATAACATGAGCTCTAAGTAAGGTGATCTTCAAGAGACAGAGATTTTGTCTTATCTAATACATTCGTTTTCACTTTGTTGATTTTCTGTATACTCAGTAATGTATGCCAGAGTGCCAAAAGGCACATTCACATCTGATGGAAATCTAATGGATAATCAAGTTTCTTTATCTGTGAATAATTTAATGTATTAACTGACATATGTTTGGTGCTATATGGCTATATAGTATTTATATAGTATAGGTAGATTTATATATAGTATTTATATAGTATAGGTAGATTTATATATAGTATTTGAATAGTATTGGTAGATGTAAATGCGGTTAGTATAACATGTTTTACATTTCACAGCAGGGACGCTCAGCCTTCTGATCCAACACAACCTAAAAGAGCTGCATCATCTGTCTCAGGTGAGTGCTGTCTGAAATTGATTCAATCTAAATGGAGACTTTTCATTTAGATTCAGATCTACAGTGGTTCACTATTCATTCTGGCGCGATCTTCAGAAAGCTGCCCCCGGACGGCCGTGGGTGGCCCTAGGTAGTAGTAGGTACCTCTCTCAGTTAACGCCCCCAGATTCTCAGCACCGCCCCATTGAAAATGTGGTTTTATTTCAACGTGTAGTGTGGCCGTTCAGCCATGGTGTGGCGATTCTGCAGCTGAGCTGCTCTCTCTCTCTCTCTCTCCCTCCGTATGTCTTGAAGCCAGAATGTTTTTTTTATCTGGTAGTTAAATGGTGGATAGAATAGAATAGAAGGGTTTGTGGAGACGGCCAGGGAGCACAGCGCGCACTTCTCTCTACTTGGCTATTTATTGTCATAAATATCCTGTCCGTGAGATGATCTACTTCTGTTCTTTCTTAGGTTTTCCTAGTTCATTTTGTATTTTTACCTCAGAATATGTTGAATTTAGGGGAATAAAATAGACCTGTCTGGGAGCTCTCGTTCTACACAGCCGCTCTCGCTGGTGTCATACCGGAAGTCTTCAGTCAGGTTCTTGGTTAAACTAAAGGAACATTCACCTCTGCTTTTCAGTCAGGTTCTTGGTGAAGCCAGCAGCAAGTGGTCAGCTTGACCTCAGAGCTCTGATTCATTGAGGGATTTAAAAACAAATACAAGTTTAAGGGTCGGCCCCATTAGATCGCCATGACTACTGTGGTATCTGAAAACCACAGACTTAAAGGTTCTATTGCACTTTGGTAGTTGCCAACAACGCCATATTGTAGTTAGTTTGTTGTTCCAGTGGTGAGTATGAAGGGTTGTAGAATGAATTTGAGTCTTCACTAGTCAGTGAGGTTAGATTCTTCCAGTTTATTTAGCACAAACAGCCAGCCACAGCCTCACGGCCTGGCGTGGCACACACACTAAGTCACATTTCAGTATGGTCTTTATAACAGATTCAGAGAAAGAGGAGGTACAGGTATGGGTGTGTCAGACTTCAAAGGTGAGCCCCCACCCGGCCCAAAACATTTACAACCGTATGGGGCAGGAAGGGGGGATGGGAGACACATGCTCTGTCTCCCAGGTAAGACAAAGAAAATGCTAGTGTACCCCACACCCAGCTCAGACAAACCGGCACCTGTCTGACTGTAGGCTCCTTGTGAGTACAAACATATGACTTAGATTTGCATCCATGTTTATGAAATATACATCAGACCCCCCATGGGAGACCTTAAACGTCTTCCACAAACACGTATATTTCAAAAGAACCACAAAGAACCGCCCCCCATGAAAAGCGACTGGAACCCCAACCAGGAAAAAAATAAAACATTCAGGAAGACCAAAACAGCAAACAACATCAATACAGAAATAATGCACATACAAGAACCAAGATTACATAGTACAGCGACACGGTGAATTACACAGCCAACCCAGAGATCCCACCAGGTTTAATACAATTCCAACAACCCCATCACATAGTTCCTACACCGCCACCCCATGTACTACCATGTACCTCGGCACGGGAGTCGCCCGGTCTTCTCAGCACACAAACAAAAGGCGGGCATTAAAGCAATTACATCACTCGATATGAGAACCATGGAAAAAGAAGTCCAAACTCTAAAAAAATATCAACTTAATCCAACATCGCCACCCTATGTACTACAGATAAACAAAAGGCGGGCAAATCAGTGATTACATCAGTCGATATTGGGACAGTTAATTCTAGTAGGTATTCCCTAATTCACAGGTTAACCCACCATTAACACAAAAATATAACCTCAGGTCCCGCATGCTCAGTGTCCCGCTCGATAATGTCGCTCTTGTAGTCTCCCCCAATGTCATCTCCTCACCCCAGCCGTGCAGCCGAGTCACAAAAGGGTACCTCACCCCCCATGTTTCTCCCGCTGTTGCGGAACCCGCTGTGTGGACGAGTCGAGAAGTCATCACAGTGAGGTCCACTCCTAGTAGATCGTTGAAAAGTTGTCGTCATGTCGTGCCGATGTCCACAATTAACCTTCACGGTGGTCCCCCCATGTCTCAGGAGGAGAACACGATCCGTCCACCCACCGCAAGGCAAAAACTCAGACATCTCCGCCCGCCGCATGTTCTTTCGACGCCTGGCTCAGTATCCCTGGAGACTGACGTCCCCAAAAAAAAATAAACAACGCGACTGCCGACTTAAACGCCATATGTGGTATCTGAAAACCACAGACTTAAAGGTTCTATTGCACTTTGGTAGTTGCCAACAACGCCATATTGTAGTTAGTTTGTTGTTCCAGTGGTGAGTATGAAGGGTTGTAGAATGAATTTGAGTCTTCACTAGTCAGTGAGGTTAGATTCTTCCAGTTTATTTAGCACAAACAGCCAGCCACAGCCTCACGGCCTGGCGTGGCACACACACTAAGTCACATTTCAGTATGGTCTTTATAACAGATTCAGAGAAAGAGGAGGTACAGGTATGGGTGTGTCAGACTTCAAAGGTGAGCCCCCACCCGGCCCAAAACATTTACAACCGTATGGGGCAGGAAGGGGGGATGGGAGACACATGCTCTGTCTCCCAGGTAAGACAAAGAAAATGCTAGTGTACCCCACACCCAGCTCAGACAAACCGGCACCTGTCTGACTGTAGGCTCCTTGTGAGTACAAACATATGACTTAGATTTGCATCCATGTTTATGAAATATACATCACTACTCAAGATGTTAGAGCAGGGATATTCAGCTGCCACAATTTAAAAAAGCTAACAAACTTTTCATCATTGTTTAACTGGTAACCATTAAAATGGTTCATTTATTATTTCATTAATTACTTTATATACTTGTTTGGCATAAAAGTACAAACTCTTTGGGTTCCTGTTTCACAACTGAAAATTAAGTCCTGGCAGGTGTTAAATTGGGGCCCTGAGTGAGTCACAGACATGCTGTCATTCTAAATAGTGGCCTACATTTTGTATTAATCGATTAATGCTAAATTAACTGTTAGAGTTTTGGTTAATTTCATAATAATAGTTATGAAAAACATCTAAATGGTCATACCTATGTCATTGTTATTGCACAACCCACCATCCAAAAAATATTGTTTTTCACATTTATTTTTACATTTGCCTAATTTCATATTTAGAAATAGTTTCAGATGGAGAAAAAAAACTTCCTTCCTTCTTCTCAACAAGGAGATCAGTTCAGAATAACCTGGAAACCCTTCTCTCTCTCTCTCTCTCTCTCTGTCTGTCTGTCTGTCTGTCTGTCTGTCTGTCTGTCTGTCTGTCTGTCTGTCTGTCTGTCTGTCTCTCTCTCTTTCAGATGATGATGATGGAGAGACTTCAGGAAGGGTTGAAAAGAGAGGAAAGAAAGGTAAACTGTTTTAGTTCAATAGATTACAATAAATCAGGATTGTGACAGCTAGATAATTCCATCTTCATATCTCACAATTAAGATTTTCTTTCTCACAATTGTTTTTAAATCTAAGAATTTGAGACACAAACTCAGTATTCTGAGATATAATGTAGTATTCTTTTATAATTCTGGATGAGGCCATGTTCACACAATCCACATTGTATCAGTGGGCTGCCGTAGCTTAATGAGTAGAGAGGCCTTCTGGGAAACAGAAGGTCCCTGGTTTGTATCCCAGCCCCAGTTTACATGTAGAATTAATTGTTACTTCAATACTAGAGAGACACTTACTTATATTATATGTCTAGTAAGGAGAGACCTCATGGTACAGACACTTCTATACTAGAGATACTTATATTATATGTCTAGTAAGGAGAGACCTCATGGTATAGACACTTCTATACTAGAGATACTTATATTATATGTCTAGTAAGGAGAGGTCTCAGACCAAAATAAAGCAAAAGGCAGATCTACTGTAGTTGTTAGTGAGTAAAGAGTAAGGAGAGGGCAGGAGAAAATCAAGACATGGTTTTCATGGTTTCATGCTGCTGTCAGCTACAGAATATAATAGGATATGAAGATTGATGTATGACTTAATATTAACTTGTTCTATTAGAGTATACTTAATGTTTTATTGTGCTGTAGTTACATTATAACTGATGGATTATATAGAATAGTTAATATAATATTACTCATAATCATGAATACTTCTAGAATTTCACCAACATCTTTATACCTGTAAACCTGTGATATGACAACAAAGCTGATTCTGATCATAGGTTGTTTCAGCCTCATTAAACACATCAAAACACAAAACATTATTTAATGTTGAGCTGAACATTGATAGATGCTCAACTTGAGCTTAATGTGAATATCAAAGTAACAAAACAGACCAGGATTTTATCATGCCTTTTTATCAGCAATAGAATTGTAGATTTCACATTTAGATTCAAGTGTTACATGTTTCATTATTACAGATTTAGCGGTGAAAACACAAGAGGATGCAAAGCTTATTGAATTCTACCAAAACAAGCTCCAAACAAATGTTGAGGACCCATTCACATGTTTACCTGAAGGGGCAGTCCAACGGTCAGATAAGAAGGATTTTGAAGATTGCTACACACATGTCAGCATCATATATGTGGACGACACAGAGATCAGCTGTGAGCATGAGGTCAGACAGATGCAGAGGAAGAAAGCATGGCAGGAGATCCCGCAGAGTGAAATGGTGATGAAGAAAGCAGGGCAGGAGATCCAACTCAGTGACATCTTTAAACACCCTTCTGGAGAAGACAGACGCATCAGAACAGTGATGTCTATTGGTATTGCAGGAGTTGGCAAAACCTTTCTCGTACACAAGTTTGTCTCTGACTGGGCCAAGAAAAAACATCAACATCCTCACCTCACATTTGTGTTCCAATTCCGCCACCTAAATTTACTGTGTGGACGAAGGTTCAGTTTAGCACAGCTAATTCACGAATGCATTGATGCAACCAAATGCATCCCAGAAGAAGATCTTAATTACATCTTCACCAAGCTGCGGAAGTCAGGAATCACAAATTACGACAAGAGCCTCTTCAAACTTCTGTTTGTATTTGATGGTTTAGATGAAAGCATCCTTCCGCTGCACTTCGAGACTAAGCCTAAGTCCAACCATGACTGCTCTGACGACTTCTCCCGACCCGTCCCACTGGAAGAGCTTCTAGTAAACCTCATGAAAGGGAAACTGTTTCGCTGTGCTCACATCTGGATAACCACCCGCCCTGCTGCAGCCAAACAGATCCCTTCTGAGTTTGTTGACATGTTGATGGAGGTGAAAGGGTTCACTGATGCCATGAAGGAGGAATACTTCAGGAAGAGATTCAGTGATGAGAAGCTGGCCAGCAGAATCGTCTCACACTTGAAGACATCAAAGAACCTCCACATCATGTGTGAAATCCCAGTCTTCTGTTGGATAACTGCCACCGTTCTCCGTGACATTCTGAGAGACGAGACAGGACAGCTGCCCAAGACCCAGACTGAGATGTACAGCTCCTTCCTGATGGTCCAGACAAAGAGGAAGAAGCAGAAGTATGAAGAGACACATGAAGGAAAACATGAAGCAAAGGGACGGGAAAATAAACCAAAGATCTCTCTTCGGTCACTCTTTGATCGTTTCTCTCTCTCAAAGAGAAAGAGAGAGGATCAACAGCAGCTCATGGAGACTGACAGGGAAGTTCTTCTGAAACTGGGAAGGCTGGCATTTGAACATCTGGAGAAAGGCAGCATCATTTTCTACCAAGAAGACCTGGAAAAGTGTGATCTTGATGTGAAAGAAGCCTCACTGTACTCAGGAATGTGCACAGAGATCTTCAAAGGAGAGAATGTGAATTTCCAGAGAATTGTCTATAGCTTTGTTCATCTGAGCATTCAGGAGTTTCTGGCTGCAGTCTACCTGTTCCACTGTTTCACACAGAAGAACAGGAAGAGGAAAAGGAAGATATTGAAGACATTCCTGGGAGGCAGTGTCAGATCCTTGGATGATTTCCTGCAGAGTGTCATGGAAAAAGCCCTAGAGAGTGAGAATGGTCACCTGGACCTCTTTGTCTGCTTCCTTCATGGTCTCTCACTGGAGTCCAACCAGAGTCTGTTAGGAGGCCTGCTGGGTCAGACAGAAAACAGTCCAGAGAGCATCCAGAGAGCCATCAACAACCTGAAGAAGATGACCACTGAAGATTACTCTGCTGAGAGAATTATCAACATCTTCCACTGTTTGATGGAAATGAACGACCACTCAGTATTTCAGGAGATCCAACGGTACCTGAAGTCAAAGACACAACTGTCTCCAACCCAGTGTTCAGCTCTGGCCTTCATGCTGCAGATGTCAGATGTTCTTGATGAGTTGTACCCGGACACATACAACACATCAGGGGAGGGGCGACGGAGGCTGATCCCAGCTGTGAGGAACAGCAGAAAGGCTCGGTTAGTAGTCATGTGGATAGAAAACGTATTAGAACAGAGTCAATCTACCTTCACACCACTACACTCTAACTAGAAATGATGGTTAACGTAAAACATTGGACCCCACTTAGGGTCCTTGAGGAGTTCTAGGCGGTCCCCATCAAAATATGGAATGGTTTAAACACTTTAAACATACTTTATACTTCAGCTATTTGAAAATAGCCGATCTACAAGCTCATAATGTGTCGCGTTGTTTGTAGATCAGCTATTTCTTCTTTCTCTTTTTTTACTTGAATAATTGAGAAAAATGTTGAATAACTTTTAACAGCATATTATCTTCTCTTATGGGCTTACTTACACAAAATATTTTCAGATGGGGTCAAATGTCAATTTTCTTGACATGACAACGTTTGAGAGCCACAAATGTAAAAGATCCAGGCACACACACGCACACGCACACACTACAGAGAAGCATAGACTAATAACCATAACCAACCAACTTCAGAGACAATAAGTAGCGTAACACAAACTCATTGAACTCTGTCAGTGGGACTGGCAGCTGGCATGGCAGTTTCACATTATGTTATGTTATGTTGTTTCAAAATGAATTGCTTTTATGTATTTATTTTAGCAGAGACTAAATATCTCCATTTTCTTTGTCGTTTCAAGTGACAATAAACTTCAGGGTGCTGGTTTACAAAGAAGCCAAAAAAATCCAATGCTACTGACGAAAACCCCCTAACATAACCCCCTAACATAAATAAAATACAATGTACTAACCTACTTACCTAAACTAATAAAAACAGGAACAAACCAGGAACTGGATAAACCAAACAAACGTTCCAAACACCCCTACATAGTGATTAATCAAGTATTGACAAAGAATGATTTCAAAATATAAACATAACTGAAGGACTCAAAGTTAACGAATGGCAAAACTAGCAAACTAAACAAAAAGGTTACAAAGGCTGGAGGACACGAGGGCTTGAGTCTCTGTTGCTCTTAAGCTGCCAACTATCAGGATAGTATCAGGTTAATTCACAGCTGAAGACCGCTGTGCGATGGTTGACAAGATATTAACGTGTGGAGCAGGCACGTGCAGAGGGGGGCACCAAGCTTTCGCCTCTGATGCCCAAAGTGCCCTTTTGCCCTCTTCTTTTTTTTGTAATAGCCTGTGCAACACCCGTGGCCCTTATCAAGAAGAACATTAGACGAATAATTTCACTATCACAATTATTATTTATATTATTATAATTTAAATGAGCTACCTGCCATCATTCACTTTTCATCTAATATAATTCAGTGATGTCATAGTGCCCCTCCCACCTCATTAATCTCGCAGCTTCATTGCAAACAACTTGAGACATGCACTCCACAAGCATGGTAAGTTCACTCCTCCATCAATACATTGTTGCTTTTACACTTCACGTTTTGTGCGGATTAGCTACAACTCTAATCCAATATCATAAATGTCGGCCGTCATCTTTATGATGCGGTTGAAATTATTAATAATTGCGGTGCAGGTAAATAGACTATTTGACACTTCCAATGTGATCAAGTGGCCTAACTTGATGCACACCTGTGACACTTTGTATCTGGCAGAGCATTTAGTTAGTAAAATAGCAGGTGAAGCAAGCCGTTTCCACACCACAACAGGAGTCTTGACACCACAGCTATGATTGCGCCACCTACAGGGCTCTGTGGATTTGTCTATAAATAAAGACCAGTAAAAGCCAGGTAAAAAACAAGACTCTAAAACCCTGCTAGTTACACCCAACTAGACCAGCACTCACTAGTTTGTTTAAAAAGAAAGAACTAAGTAAAATAAGTAACATATGTCAGGTAGCCGATCTACAAGCTCACAGTTGTGAGGTGCTCATTAGTCATTACTTCCGTGTAACCAATAAAAAATCTGGCTTTAGAACCCAGCTCTCTATGCAAAGAATATATATATTTTTTTGTGCCAGGTTTTATATTCTATATTCACTGAATATTCACCTGTATTGTAACCAACAGCTTTAATTTTTGGGCGGTGAAACCGCCCCTATATGTGAGGTTTGGATATTTGCACACCAAATCCTGCACTGTGATTGGCCACAAATGTACCCCCCTAACCCTGCACCGTGATTGGCCAATCACAGTCTATTCAGGACTGTGATTGGCTAGGGAAACATGACACATGTGCATAGCCCTATAAATAGGACCATAACTTTAAAAAAAACATAAATTTGTTTTTTTTAAGTTATGGTTTCTTCCATCACTTCTTCCATCACTTCTTCCATCAATGTGATGACCACTGTGACCACACCGCCCACTTCACACTGGGTGTGATTTTTATTATAATAAAGAACATTTAAAACAAAAAGATACAAAGTGCTTTTTGGCCATAGGGTGGCACTAGAGGAAAGGTTGTGGGGTCACTTAATCAGTAGGGTTCATTCAGGGAGCATCAATGTGCTCCATACGTTTCATGACAATCCTCACTATGGAAACTATCTTCGACTGACTCGTTAACCAGATCCAAGGCCACTTTGAGAATATGCTTTAGGCTGTGCTAACCAACTGGATTCTCTTTGATGCTTCTCGTCCTGTTAGTGATGAATCTCTCTCAGAGTAGCTGCTGGAACTGAGCTACCGAGGGGTGTTGAGCCCCTCTTATAATGCTGGATGCGGTCCTGACATCACCATAGTCATGGTCCCATATTTGGGACCATGACGTCAGTCCTGGACGTGATGGTTATGTCTATACATAGAGTTTCTGGGAAGGGTTCGCTGATGTCAGACTCCGTACATATGGCACGTTTAGGTCTCTATGACGACTTTGCAGGTATATCGTCTCCATCTATGGGGATCTCCATATATAGGCTATTGCTGGCAAATATGCCCTGAATGTTTTCTACAGCCGCCCCATGGATTTCCGGTGGAAATACGTAAAAATCCGAAAACATTTCCTTGCATATGCCGCCAGTATTTGTCTGTGCCACCCTTTTTGTCTGACCCGTCGTACATCACCCGCGGTATTGATGAGGCCGCCGCCCCCTGAGGACATTCGGGTGAGTTCCTTTGTTATGAAGTTTGGATAATATATCCTCTTGACAGTGCCTTCCACGTTCTAAACGACGCTTTACCTGGGGTCGGCCGCCGCCCCATGAAGCTCTGGCATTCTCAAATTCACTTGTCTAACTGTAGGCTCTTGTACCAGAAGGTGAAGCAGCGGTGTGCTCAGTAGGTGGAGCAGCAGCGTGCTCAGTAGGTGGAGCAGCAGTGTGCTCAGTAGGTGGAGCAGCAGCGTGCTCAGTAGGTGGAGCATCAGTGTGTGCAGTAGGTGGAGCATCGGCGTGCTCAGTAGGTGGAGCATCAGCGTGCTCAGTAGGTAAATATTGAACTTTCTGGCCATCAGGCTGAGGTAGTGGACCACCTTCCACTCACCTCCCTTGACCTCCCGAGGTAGTGGACCACCTTCCACTCACCTCCCTTGACCTCCTGAGATGGAGCAGCAGCGTGCTCAGTAGATGGAGCAGCAGCGTGCTCAGTAGGTAGATATTGAACTTTCTGGCCATCAGGCTGAAGTAGTGGACCACCTTCCACTCACCTCCCTTGACCTCCCGAGGTAGTGGACCACCTTCCACTCACCTCCCACTCACCTTCCACTCACCTCCCCTCCTGAGGTAGTGGACCACTTTCCACTCACCTCTTTTGACCTCCTGAGGTGGAGCAGCAGTGTGCTCAGTAGGTGGAGCAGCAGCGTGCTCAGTAGGTAGATATTGTACTTTCTGGCCATCAGGCTGAGGTAGTGGACCACCTTCCACTCACCTCCCTTGACCTCCCGAGGTAGTGGACCACCTTCCACTCACCTCCTTTGGCCTCCTAACTGGGTTGTAAGGCCAGCTAGTCGGCCAGCTAATCGTCCTGGTCTATGTGATCCGTGATCTTGACCTCCTGAGGTAGTGGACCACTTTCCACTCACCTCCTTTGACCTCCTAACTGGGTTGTAAGGCCAGCTAGTCGGCCAGCTAATCGTCCTGGTCTATGTGATCCGTGATCTTGACCTCCTGAGGTAGTGGACCACTTTCCACTCACCTCCTTTGACTCCCCCACGGGAAACCTGATCTTCCTCTTCTGGCATTACGCTGCCCCATGTTGAACTAAAGGACTGTATCTGACGTGCCTGGAAGGATGAGATCGACCAGACTGCTGTGCCCTAGGCATATCAATCTCACAGACGGTCTTGGATCCGGCTCCTCGGAGGACCAATATAGAAACTATCTTCGACTGACTCGTTAACCAGATCCAAGGCCACTTCGAGAATATGCTTTAGGCTGTGCTAACCAACTGGATTCTCTTTGATGCTTCTCGTCCTGTTAGTGATGAATCTCTCTCAGAGTAGCTGCTGGAACTGAGCTACCGAGGGGTGTTGAGCCCCTCTTATAATGCTGGATGGCGGTCCTGACATCACTATGGTGATGTCAGATAGTGTCAGACGTCTCTATATATGGAGCTGCCTATGTTAGTTATGCCCAAATATGGGACCATGACGTCAGTCCTGGACGTGATGGTTATGTCTATACATGGAGTTTCTGGGAAGGGTTCGCTGATGTCAGACTCCGTACATATGGCACGTTTAGGTCTCTATGACGACTTTGCAGGTATATCGTCTCCATCTATGGGGATCTCCATATATAGGCTATTGCTGGCAAATATGCCCTGAATGTTTTCTACACTCACATTAAATGTTCACACATGTGTGAAAGTGAACATTTTGGTCTAAAGGTGGCGCTAGAGTAGAGGTCATGGGGTCAGTAAAAGCAGTAGGTTTAATCCTGTGGGGAGAATGAATGTGATCAGTTTCATGACAATCTGACCAGTACATTTCTAAATGTTGTGTGACAGTGAACGTTTTGACCTAATGGTGGCGCTACAGGAAATACTATTTGGTCACTAAAATCAGTTGGTGTCATCCTCTGGGAAGCATGAAGGAGAACAGTCTTTATTTATATTATTTTTTCAAAATATGTAGTTTATGATATGTTTATGTAAGCTCACAATGTTCTGGGTTGCGACGTGCTATGAGCTTGTAGATCTGCTATTTTGGTTGAATGTTCAGTAGAACAGGGTCACCTGACCACATGGTGGCGCTCTACCTTACAATATGTGCAACATTTCTTACTAGATAGAAAATCTCTTTGAGTTAATTTCATTGACAGTAAATGTGGACTGATTTTACATTTAATCTTTACAGACTTGATGGCTGTTACCTCCAACAGACACACTGGGAAGTTGTGTCTTCAGCTCTCAGCTCTAATCCTTCACATCTAACAGAACTGGACATCAGTGGGAGGGAACTGGAGGATCCATTCATGGAGATTCTCTCTGCTGGACTGAAGAGTCCACATTGTAGACTGCAGATTCTAAGGTCAGATTAATTTACCACCATTATTGTTATATTTTACAATGTATTATTATTATTATTATTATATTGTTTTATATATATGTTTTGGTGCTTTTCATGCCTTTATTTATTGCGGTTCTAAAACGTTTTCATGTCAAGGACCCTCAAAATGATATTGTATGTATTTGGCTGCAGACCCCCCATCAAAAAATTATTTTGTGCCAAGGATTTTTCAAAAATAGCAGATCTACAAGATCATAGTAGATTTACAAGATCATAGATATCTAAATAGCAGATCTACAAGCTCATAGCGCGGCCGCGCTATGAGCTTGTAAATCTGCTATTTAGATCTGCTACCCCCTGGTACCCCCCCCCCCCCCCCAAAGGACCCCTGGGGGTCCCTGGACCCCACTTTGAGAACCAATGACGTATAGTACAGTAGGTAGACAGGAAATGGGGAGAGAGAGATGGGGAGTGACACACGGCAAAGGCTGTCGGGATCAGGATTTGAACCCGCGATGTGCTGTCAGGCTACATTGGAGCCTAGGGACTGCTACACCAGCGGCCCAGGACTGTTTTATCATTTATTATGTGATTATAACATGAATACTGTGGTGAGACTTTATTTGAAGAGTGTGAATAAGGTTGACATCATGGTAACCCACACTGATTAGAACAATGATAAGGTACAGTGACAACAGTATGTGATCCATCATGGCTGCTAGGGAATGATCACATCCAGTTATGTAATCATTTGAGTGTCAAACTGGTGTAAACACAGACTGGAAGGTTTGCTGGTTCCTCAGCCCACCAGCACCAGCAGTCTGATCAATTATGATCACTGTTGTGTCTGGAAGAGTTTAAGAGTAAAACAGTCCATTACTCTGAAATGTTGAAAACTGTCTCCTGTCTGTTTCCTATGAGTTAAGTTTTTTTTTCACATTTCTAACAACACAGATTTTCCACACATATTTAGTGAAAGTCACAGAAATCAAAACTGCTACATGCATGTTGTTGAGAAATGTATTTTACATTTGATAAATAAATTCATAGGCTATATAATATTTATTAAATCATTTGTATTGTTTGTATATCTATCTATCTATCTATCTATCTTATGTGTGTTGTTTACCACAAGGCTTACCACACTGCTAGTTTTGCAACAGTAAGCTGACTGCAGTCCTTTTAACAAATCATATACTTTTGTAGTCGATGTTTCTCGACAATCGGCCTGCGGTTCTCATAGTTAATAGTTTTCCATAACACCTGGTGCTAGCTTCAGGCTAAAGTTGGCTTGTTAGAGCTAATGTAAATTGATTTGCTTGTTATGAGTAAAACATTCAGGATGTCTATAGATGAATCCACAGACGCGCTGCCTGTAGGCAGCCATAGCTGTGGTGTCAACGCTCCGCACCGCGACACCGCAGCAATGGCCGCCTACAGGCAGCTACAGGCAGCGCGTCTATGGATTCGTCTATAGGACTGCGTGTGTACACACGCAGTCCTATAGACAGCCCTTGAAAAAGGGGCGTGCACTTCCGTTTACATTTATTCCCCCACCCAGGAAAGGGGGCGTGGCTGTGGAAAGGGGGCGCGCCTGTAAAAAACACAATCTGTGTCATGCACAACACATACACAGTCCAATTGGATGTGTTTATATCCAATTAATTCTTGTTTGACTGGACAGGGGAAGCCAGTGAAAAAGTGAAACGTACATGCAGAGAAATTTGTTTTTTCAGACCTGTTGCTGTCATAAAGCTTTATAAAAAACGTTTGCTTGTTCCCAAAGGGTATGTCAGTGACGTTGTTGTGTAACCTATTTAGACCTGAGGCCCATTCTAAAAACGCCTTCTAAATCCTGACCTAAGTTTTCTGAAAAACTTCAAATATGTATTCAAAAATTACAAAACATTATAGCAACAGGAACCCCAAAAGGGGTTCCCGTCCTGAAAGGTATTGTATATTTTCCATAGTGAAAGGGCTGAAACACAAGTTTCCCTGGAGGAGGCTTAAGGAGAAAAGTTCCAGTCAAGGTTTTGAAGTCAGGGCATATTTTATTCAGCCCGACCCATGGCGGTTGCCCATGATGGCCGGATTAGCAACGCACACATTCACATGGCAAGCACATTACTTTATACACTGTTTACCTCCTGCTCACATGGGGAGGGGACAGGTAATTAAGCGCACCTCTAATCCCTGTTTGGCCAATCACACACACAAACAGAGTACTGAAGTTTCGTGACCGAGCCCCCGGCAACATCCCCGGCAACATTAGCATGTATTCCCTATATGACATATACAAGTTATCAATTATACTTAGACACAGTATTTCAAAATATAACCTGTTTGATAATACTTGTTCAACATCTCTCAAGCTTTAGAATAGGTCCACACACATTATACATTCCTGATTGTAAACAGCAGTTAAAATACAATGAGTCAACAAAGACAACAGTTACTTTAAGACTGAATATTTTCTCCAAATGACGTTTCTCTTTGTTAGCCACACAAGTCATAGTTATCAGGACTTTAATCATTTCAACTTAAGTATATGTTTTACCCAGAAATATACCATATAAAAAGTAACCTTCTGTTTTAACCCAATGATTTAAATAAACGTTAAAGGCTGCACAGACAGGTATGCAAAATGAATCCATGCCTGACACTCTGTCCCCCATGGGGCCAAGCTTCAAATAGACTGGGGCTTCCTGAGTACAATAGGACAAAAGCTCATTTTCTATAGGTAAACACAAGTCCCCTTTGTTAATCAATTTGAGGTGTTGTATCTGCACTTTCCCAAACACCCACTGTGTCACTGTTGCCAACCTTGCAGACCACTTGGCCCTGCTCTTCCTGTTGACTCACATAAGGAGAGATAGCAGAACTTAACAAACCTGTATTGTTTTATATCCTAGTTTTCATACATGACTGTCAAACAAATATGGGGTTCCCGCCCAAAATTTGTTAAAGGATCTACACCATGAATTAATTTTGGTTTTTTTAATATTTAATATCATATTGTTTATGTCCCTCAAACGTTTTTCAAAAGGTTTGAGCCTAAATCAACCCCTAGATATACTCATTCCAACTAACTTCTCTCTGGCTTATAAAGCACTTTCACCTGCAATACCACATTGTCCTGATTTGTGGCGCTATTGAGACAGTTTGTATGCATGTTTTCTCCTGGTTCTGAGTGGAAAAAGTAAATAAAAAAAATAGAAATAAAACATATATTTATTAATTTTCTAAGTTGGAACTGAAAAACGGGGGGTATTGTACCGCTAGTGACGTCACTTTCGGGGCCAAATCAGTTTGGCCTGTTTTTAGACCAATTTACATAAAACCCCAGATATGCTGTGAAAGCCTGAGTGTTCAAACTGGGGTATTTTTGGGGATAGAAGAGAGGTAGGGGAGACCAAAAACACAAAAAAGAAGGAAAAGTAAAAATTCATGGTGTAGTCCCTTTAATGGTTGTTTGTGGTGAGTGACAGTGCGTATGACTGTGACGTCACGAGGAGATCCTTGGAACTCAACACTACAGTAGATACAGTGATACAGTGGTTCTCAAACCTATTCATGTCATGGACCCCCATTTGAAAATATTTTGTGCCAGGGACCCCCATACAAGATGTGTTAGGGCTGTCATACAAATAATTGTGATTAGCGAGAAAATTGAAATTTTCATTCAAATTTGAATGAAAACCTTTCTCAACATGGAAACGATTATGAAGATTATGCAAATCAATTGTGATTATCCCAAATAATATTGTGATTAGACAATTATGTAATAACAGGAATATTTGCCTGTGACAGGCATAATTGTGTCGTATTCTTTTTTCAAAAATATTCAAATGTTTTCACATTTCACAGATTTTTTATAAATGGCAGATCTACAAGCTCACAATGCATCACTATGTGACACATTGTGAACATATAGATCTGCTATTTTCAAATAGCCTATGTGTATAGGGCTCAAGTGGATACACTGGGGACCCCCTGAATCCCCCTCACGGACAGCTTTGGGTCCCCGGACCCCACTTTGAGGACCAGTACAGTACGAGAACGTGGCGTCACACCATTGAAAGTAATATCTGAAACCCTCTCAAGATGACGCCAACCTGTCTATTGAACTTTTTTTTTTATTATTATTTTTAAGCTTTTGCAGATACAGGCTTTATGAAAAAAACATTCAAAGAATCTATCACTGATCTGCAGCTACTCAGTCAGGGGTATATATATAAACTGAATGTTTGATGATTTAATGTCCTTGAGCTTCATGGGATTACAGTCACATACTACTGAGGAGGTGTTTGTTCAGCCTCTTCTTAAAGGCATGAATACTACTTGATGTAATGTCTCCAACAGCCGCAGGGGGAAGGCTGTTCCATGTTGTGATAGCAGATTGGAGAAAGCTCCTATCAAGGCATTTGGTGTTTGACTTGAGGATGGTCAGAGCGTGGCTTGGTAGGACCCTCCGTGTGATACGACCTGGGATGTGAGCTTGGGGCAGCAGTGCTTTGAGATCCACTGGACAGCTGGGAGTGTGCATCTTATAAAGAACAGTTGTTGCTGCAACTGTTCGACGATGACTCAGCTTACTGATGGCATATTGCTGTAGGGCAAGGTCCTCATTCACCCGATGATTTTTAGAGCCTTTTTTTGGATGATGTCTAGCTGCCTGAGAGTGGTCTGAGAGGCATTCATCCAGGCTAGGCAGGAGTACTCCATAATACTCCTGACCTGGGTCTTATAGATGTTGGCTCTGCCTTTAGCATCAAGCTTGTTGGCCAGCTTACGTAGTGCTCCAAGACGTTGTCCAGCACGTTTAGAGATGTTTGGACAGATGGCTAATCCACGTCAGTTTACAGTCTATGCAAAGACCCAGAATCTCCATCCGCTCGCTGAGTTTGATTTTAGTGGTCCCAAAGAAGAGATCTGGGCGAGATGGGTTCCTCTTTCTGGACAGGATTATAGCCTTGCACTTGCTGGGCTCGAAAATGACCTTCCAGGTGGCAGCCCACTTTCGGATGTTTTCCAGGTCTTTGTTTAGGGACGCAGCCACCTCAAGCCCATTTGATGATGTTACAGGTGCGAAAATGGTGGAGTCGTCCGCATACAGAAATATGTTGTTCTCACACTGTTCCACAACATCATCTATGAAGATGGAGAGTAATAATGGTCCGAGAATCGATCCCTGAGGTACAGATGCGTTGATGGGACGTGGCAATGAAGACTGACCAGAAAGCACAACTTTGATGGATCTTCCTTGAAGGTAGTTCTGTAGCCAGACATGCAGTCTTCCAGTTACGCCCTTTGAAGAGAGCTTTGCACAAAGGCCATTGTGCCATACCTGGTCGAATGCTCCCTTTATGTCCAGTGCGACAGTGTACACTTCGCCACCTTTGTCAAGGATGTTGTTCCACGTCTGGGACAAAACTGTAAGGAGGTCGGCTGTGCTGTGGTTTGGTCTGAATCCGTATTGTTTATTGGAGATAAGGTCATGGCGGAGGAGATATCTCTGTAGCTGTTTGTGGACAGAGGATTCCATCACTTTGCTGATGACAGTGAGCAGGGATATGGGACGGTACTTCGATGGATCTGATTTAGAGTCCTTTTTGTGAATAGGGATCACTCTATTAGTTTTCCATAGGTCGGGGAACAAGCCATGAGCAAAAAGGAGTTGAAAGAGACGGCTGAGGGGACTGGCCAGTTCTGCGGCACACTCTTTGAGAATTTCATCAGGCCCTGTGGCCTTTCCTGGGTCCAAGTTGCGTAGGATGTTCCTGACATATTTGGGTTTGAAGTGCACATCGCCAAAATAAGAGGATGGTAGTGGGCACTGGAGCTGAGGTTGCGCAGATGCCCCTGGCAATGTACACTTGACCGCAAAGGTTTGGCAGAAGATGTTGGCCTTTTCACTTGCTGTGATGTGGGGAATGCCCTGGTGTTCAATGACGGGTATGTCTGTAGAGCCACTTCTCCCTGAAAGTGAATTTACAATACCCCACCATTTCTTTGAGCTAAGTGAGTTGTCCGATAGATCTTTTTTCAGTTTGTTGTTATATTGTCTCTTTGCTCGTTTTTCAGTTTGATTGAACGCTGCTCTTGCTTCAAGAAACTTTAGTTTTGCAGCCAGATCGTTAGAAGTCTGCAGTCTTGTGATAGACCTGTCGCTTTTTCATGGCTGCTCTTCTGCAGTGTTCGTTAAACCAAGCTTTATCTCCAGGCTTTCTGGTGATGATCTTGTTTGGTATAAATGCATCCATGGCATCTTGCAGTAAGTTGGTAAGATTGGTGCAGATTATTTCAGGATCTTCTTCTTTGAAGACACTGGACCAATTTATGGAAGTTATGTACCCTCTCATTTCCCAGAACTGAGCTTTGTCATATCTCAATTTTTCATGCTTTTTTTTGTACATAGTGGTATTTTTTTCCCTCTGTATTTTTATGTTGATTTTTTGAACTGTTTGGTTGCTACATATGTCTATGAAATTAATTCAAGGACCCCAACGGAAACAAGTCTGCAAGGACTTTTTTGGTCGGACCTTTTAGACAAAAGTATTATAAATGTAACTGTTGTTTTACATTATTTTGCCTAATAAAAATTTCAATCAATCAATCAATCAATCCATACTCTACGCTTGTATGGCTTATCTCTGAAGACTGGTATTTACCAGCTGCTAAGCAAAGCTAGCGCTGGTCTATATTCACTCTACCTAATCATCATCAGTTGACACCTAGTTGACACCTATTCATCATTGGCTGTCCTGGCTGTCCTTCACTCCTTTAAACCAATGGGGACACTTCTCCATTGTGTCTGTCCTTTAAAGGAGCATTTCACCCCTGGAAGAAACTGCAATCAGTCAATGGTAATAGTATTTGTAGTAGATAACAGTAGCACAATTTAAAATTTGCACCCTATGGCCAGAAAAATAATGAAATCTGTGTGTTTGACTAGGGTTTGACTGGACTGCTGCATTACTACAATGACCATAATGCTTTGGTGCACTGCACCTCCTTGTGGCAGGGGAGGTTGCATGTGGGTGTGATCTCCAACAACAACATCCAAACAGCATGCCAGTGTTGCCATGTCTGCTTATTATAAGCGGCTTCTTTCTAAAATGTAGTTGATATTTGGGCTTGTTTCCAAATGTTTTGATTGTTGTTTAAACCAGTGGTTCTCAAACATGTTCATGTATTTTTCCACAGACCCCCATCTGAAATTATAATTTGTGCCAGGGAGCCCCTAACAAATATGTGTCAAAAATATTCCACATTTTGCACTTTTTCCCCCTCAAGATTTTTTTTGTAAATAGCAGATCTACAAGCTCACAATGGGTCACGAAGCGTTGTGAGCTTGTAGATCGGCAATTTTCAAATATATAATATCCCATGTCTAGGTAAAGTGCTCTTGGCCTAGTTATCTTCTTTTGGGCTTGTTTTCATAGACCTGGTTGCTTATTTCTCTCACAATATCTGGCAACACTGGCTGAAGAACGTGTACCTCGCACA
The DNA here is from genome assembly GCF_963280865.1 of Gymnoscopelus braueri. Taxonomy (NCBI): domain Eukaryota; kingdom Metazoa; phylum Chordata; class Actinopteri; order Myctophiformes; family Myctophidae; genus Gymnoscopelus; species Gymnoscopelus braueri. The sequence goes on from NC_137609.1 coordinate 9,038,010, forward strand.
CGTTCATCTAGTTACATATATGTCCAAGGATTCGTTAGTGATGTCATATCACTGACAAATCCTTGGTATCTTTATGCAGTTCTACTTCCGTGTCGCATAGTCATCACTGTCGAATCCTTGGTATTGTGATCCTAGCCTTTCGCGACGGTGTTTGTTTACCAGCGCTGCCACTCCACGCTGTATTTTTTTTCACGCTTGCGCTTATGAAACACTACACAGGATTATTATTTCATGTCAACATTCAAGTACAACTATCAGAAGATAACTCAGGTAAAGTAATGCCTCACTCTGCAAGGGGGGTTGCCCGCTGGCCGCAGCTAATGGGAGTGGCCGAGTGGGGAAAGAAGTTTGAACAAAGTGTTACGGACACCCCATTGGGGCTGTCTTTGGAGCTGGTCTGACTGAGACGCGCCGAGACATGTAGTGCGGAAAGGAATGACGTAACATCTCGTTACGTAAATAACGTCACGAAACCTTCGAAGATTACTATATATCTAAAAACACAGATAGATTATACACAAACAACCCCAGGATCTTGTTTCTTGAGTCCTAAACTTCATTAAAAGAAGATGTGGTAGCAAAATCGGCGAAATGTCCCTTTAAGCCAATGGGGAGACGGGCCGTACTCCCATGCTATGGGATCATACGCCCCCTCCCCTGTCTAGCGCAAGCAACACAAATGAGCTGACCTACAAGCCCACACCGCTTCCATCAGCGACGTGTTGTGGTCTTGCAGATCGTCTGAACAGCTCCGCTCGTCTACCCCTCTCCGTAGTTCCTCACAAACACACACACACACACACACACACACACACACACACGCACACGCAGTCACGCACACACCAGTTCAGTTGAAAACAGCTCATCTACAAGCTCACAACGGTTGCATGCATCCCATCCGCAATTATAGCCTATATGTTTGTTGTTGTTTTCCTTCTGAAGGAAACGTTGCATTCAACTGTCTGTGCTGATGCGTTAGCTACATGCTAACACAACACAGTGCCGTTCCTTCTGCCTCTAAGGGACAGATCGAGGGGCTGAGAGTCATAAAGTCATTTAGTCATAAAAAGTAGGCCAGTTTTAAAGCGCAGCATCTACTAATCATCTGTGATTTACAACAGCCGTTCTACACGCTCATCACAATAGACATCGCAGTCACTTGTCAACTCTCAATAGTGTTAATTTAACTCTGAAGTGCCCTTCTCTACATGTAAGACAAGTCCCTTATTAGAGCAGGGGTCTTCAACAGGGGGTCCGGGACCCCTAGGGGGTCCTCAGAGTGAGTTTTACAATAACCACTAGCATCCTATTTCTGTGGAGAACTTTAGCCAAAAATAGCAGATCTACAAACACAACTGAGCTTGTAGATCGGCTATTTTTGCCAGAGCAGACCAAGTTGGAACAAAAAAAGTTTAATCTGCAAGCACAATTTCATACAATATAGAGGGGGTCCCTGCTTCATCTCTCTCTCAGCTAGGGGGTCCTTGGCCTGAACACGTTGAAGACCCCTGTAGTATATCTGTAGGCTAATTTTATTTATTTATTATTGTCCATATCATTTTCTTGCTTAATATTTTATTTTCTTCATTAGATCATTTACTGTGTATGTAGAACAATCTGTGGTACAATTTCCAACAACATTTTGCTGCTTGGATCTTTATAAGTCAGTAACAAATAAAGCTTCTTCAATCTTGCATTCAGCACAATTCTAATATTGTAATTCACTGCAGAAGGATTTATGTTTTGTACCACAATAGGTAGGCTATAGTCCTATACATTTATGCTTGAATGATTAGGCTAGCACTTTATAAATAAAAAATATTGTCTCATTGAGGTATGCCATTTTTCTTTGTACAGCCCCAGAATTCGCAAGTAGAAAGTAAAAAATACACGTTAAATTGAACGGTAATAAAAATGTTGCTTATCCTTTTATAATGGATGATTTACTCTTCGGGCAAGTAAGGCAAGACCTGTGGGCAAGTACAACATGACCTGTACTTGTGCCTCAGAGACCTTAGTGTCAACCCATGATTTATATATTTACATTATATAATATAATATTATAAATATTTATATATTACATATACATTTAATATATATTAATGTGTATATATATATATATATATATATATATATATATATATATATATATATATATATATATATATATATATATTAGATGTTATAACAAAAAACATCACATGGATGCACCTGGGACGTATCATCAGTGTTGTAGCCTGGGGTCATAGGATGTTTCGGGTCTCGCAACATACACCCTCACCCAGGTGACCCAGCCAGGGTTGATCAAGCCCCGACTTACGTCCCAGGTAGCTACCCACGGTCAGTCCTAAATAGGGAAAGACAGGGCCACTCAATACGCTTGTCCGAAACTACTCTGCCAGGAATGGGGGAGAGCGGAGGCTCTGGCACGTGGAGGGGCTAGGCTCTGTGGTGGCCTCCTGGCCGGGCTCCTCCTCCGTCTCACCAGGTCCAGGACCTGAGCGTTGCACCAGACTCCCCCGCTCCAAACATTTCATTCTGGTGTGATGGTGTCTTGGCCCGTGGTGGTACTGCAGGCTCCCTTTGCGTCTTGCTTGAATGGTCCTCCTAAAGGCCTCACCGTGGATTTGTTGGGCTTCTTCCTCACGGAAGACACAGACTGGGGCGCCAACCCAAACTGCTCCCGGATGCCGTCTACATTCCGGCTGTCACCCGTCTCTCCGGTGGTCACCAATCTATTCCTGGTTGTCACGTAGTCTATAAATTCCTATGAGCCACTATAAATAGAATAACTATAACGAAAAACATCACATGGATGCACCTGGGACGTATCATCAGTGTTGTAGCCTGGGGTCATAGGATGTTTCGGGTCTCACCGATGTTATATATATAACATAATATTTATATATTTAAAAAAATATTTATATATAAAAATATATATATATATATATATATAATATATATATAATAAATTAATATTTTCATTGAAACAATGAGAATCTTCTTATAGAATCAATTCTTATGCAGGAAAATCGTCATTCACATTTGAGCAAGAATCGTGCAGCACTAACACACACACACACACCACTCGTTTGCCATTTTCAACCCTAAACCTGAAAACTATACCTGTTTGTGCACCGGTGACTCACACCGGAATTAGCTGATCTACAAGCTCACAATACTGTACATCGTGAGCTTGTAGATTGGCTATTTTCGGCGCACGAAACTGGCGCGCAACTAAGTATTAAATCAGGCATAACTCTAACCCGCACTAAGGGTGTGAATCTTTTGTATCCCACAGTTAAACTCGATTCCAAAATTCATTCATTAAAACCTTTATCTATTTTCTCGGAAATACATTGAGGGCAGAGCCCTCATTTTCAATGATGCCGAGATTACAGAAGGCATAATACGACAAAAAATATTGAAATAAGAACAGCAGGATAAAATAAGTTGTGTATTGTGAAAACAATAATAAAGACACCTTAATTAAAACAAAAACAAAAAAATTTAAAACAACAAGATTGGCGAGCAAGTTTCTAAATTGCACCAGTGAGATCATGGAGTCAATATTTAAAGTGCATTACAATTCATTCCAGGTAAAGGGAGTGCTAAAAACAAAGGCTGTTTTACCTTAGCTCGGTGTAGGCCCTAAGGACAAGTAATTCGTGTTTGATGAATGAAAATCTATTTTCGATGCAAAACTATTCTCGATTCAAAACGATTCCCAAGAAATGTTATGCTCGTTAATTGTCTCCGCCAGGCCGAAAGGCATGGCGAGAGAGTATGTTTTACCCCCTGTCCGTCCGTGTGTCCCGCTAATCTCCGAAACCGTTGGCCCGGTCGCTGCGAAACTGTCTGATTTTCCATATTCCATCCTGATCAATCTGGGAACCCATCGCCAACTGAAAATGAAAAACAGCGCCCTCTGCTGTTTGTTCTATGTCTGTTGGCTCTGGGCGGAAGAAAACGTAACGCCAGTGCACAAGGAAACCGGGGTTTAGGTCTGCCTTCAGCTTTCACTTCCGGTGGGTGCCGCTATGTTTTCATTCCCACTAAGAATATTTCTACACGGAACACTAACACCACTTCTCCCAGAGAACATGGATCGTTTTGGTTATAAGCCCACTTGTTTCTATGATGAAAGAGTAAGTTAAAATGTGAATATCTTTCCGTGGTTTTGTCTGCTCCGCGGACGCTATTGTTAAATTAGTTTGGGTTTGTTTCGAGGGGGAAAGATCGACGGACATGTGAATCCCGCCCACTACATTTGATTGGGTAAAGCGCGGCCTGCTTCCTGATCTGAAGGCACGCCCACTTGTAGCCCAGTGTGTACATGTTATGACGAGCCTTCACGACAGATTCCAACGCAGTGCAGAATCTGTTCTTGAGAGATTACATCCTGATTGGCTAAGGTTGGCTTCCAAAGTTTGCAGGATTGGTCCATTTTGAACTAAATGCCTCAAATCATGAACGCAGCTTGTGATTTCCGTGAAATTTCACACGCACATTCCCGTTAGGCCGAGGAAGAAATGCCACTTGGAAATGTTCAAATCAGCCTCATGGTGGCGCTATAAAAGGCCAAATTGCGTTTTTAACTGTAACTGCACCGATCTGCGTGAAACTTTGCACGCATAATCCCTAAAGGCCAAGGAAAAACATCTGCCCTGCATTTTTTTACATTAGCCTTTTATAGCGCCACCAGGAGGCCGACTTATGTAAAACACATATTTTGAGATTAAGCCTTCAGATTTCTTCCAAATTTCATGCAAATCGGTACACATGATCTCTATAGTCATGTGATCAAGATGGATCTGTTTGATTTTTCATATTCCATCCTGATTGGCTAACATTGACATTAAGGTTTGCAGGAGTGGCCCGTTTTGAACAAAATGCCGCAAATCATGAACGCAGCATCCGATTGCGGTGGAACTTTGCACGTACATTCACACTACGTTGAAGAACAAACGCCACCCTTTTAACATTGCCCTATTATAGCGCCACCAGGAGGCCGATTTTTCTTTTTTATATTACTCCTACAAATTTTGTCCAAACATCATGCAAATCAGTACACATTATCTCTATAGTCAAGTGATCAAGATGGTTCCGTCCGATTTTTGGGCGGTGAAACCGCCCCTATAAGTGAGATTTGGAAAAATGTACATTTTCCTGCGCTGTGATCTGGGCCCAGGAAATTTATACAATTATCCTGCGCTGTGATTGGCCAATCACAGTCTATTCAGGACTGTGATTGGCCAGTGTCACATGACACATGTGCATAGCCCTATATAAGAAAACATAACTTGAAAAAAACCAAACATTTGTTTTTTTCAAGTTATGGTTTCGTCCATCATAAAGAGTGTTTCAATAAATGTATTTATCTTTTGTACATGATTGGTTGACTCCATTCAGTATTGTGATTAGCTAGCAAGACACCGCCCACTTCACACGGGGTGTGATTTTTTATATTCCATCCTGATTGGCAAATTCTGAACATTGCTGGCCCACAATAACCTACCTGACCTGGCGGAGACCTGTGCTCCGAGGAGCACTTTTTCTAGTTTTATTTCATTTTACTTGAATATCACCCATTTTTTTTACACCTTTAAACCTTGGGGATCCAGTCAGATTGGGTGAGGAGGGAGAATGAGAGGGTTCCAATCAAGTGTGGCTGTAGATTTGTGGGCTATATGAATTAATAATCACGTCAACCAATTGCCCTTCCAGCATCACCAGGACTTCGATAGATACGTGTCCACGAGGAAGCAGCCAATAGGGTGCAACTATACCCGTCCGGGAAATGGGATGTACAGTTCCTGACCGTCAGATGCAAGCATGCATCTAGCAAGCATGCATCCTAGTTAATAATATAAACACATAAGACACATATTTCCCAGTGAATCTCTTAGTTACACCAACATTTTCTTGTCAACATAGTTTTGTTGTGAGGAGATTTCTATTTTAACCATATAAACCATTTCTCTTGTGAGGACCAGGGAAATTTTCCTCACAGTGGCCATTTCTCAAATTATACTATGTTTGTGAGAACATTTGACACACACACACACACACACACACACACACACACACACACACACACACACACACACACACACACACACACACACACACACACACACACACACACACACACACACACACACACACACAGAGAGAGAGAGAGAGAAAATACAGCATGCAGCTGGTAATAATGACTTGTCATTTATTCTTGTTTTAACTGTACAGGGTTATGGTCCGAGGAGCCTAGATTTGCCAGGGTCTTTGTCGTAGCTGGAGTGTCTGATATAACCAGATCTAGAATATTGTTGCCTCTAGTTGGTTCAGTGACAATCTGATCCAGTCCTAGGCAGTTGGCAAGTTGCAGGGCACGTCGTCCAGCAGCATCCGTGACATTACTCCCCAGCCACTCTTTGTGATGTGCATTAAAGTCGCCAATGAGCATTACAGACTGGGCTCCAAACTCGTCCATCACTGAGAAGGTGTTTCTGTCGAGGTAGTCCAAGACTTCATTGGAGGCACTTGGGGGGCGGTAAACAGCACCTATCAGCAGTGTCCTGGTCTTCAGAGCAACAGTGAACCACATGAGCTCGAAGTCTTCAGGGTCTTTGGATGGATTATGGTAGATGGAGACACCTTCTAGACAGTAGACTGCTATACCGCCTCCGGTCGCTCCAGTGCGATCTCTGCGACAGCTGAGTGAGTAGCCAGGAATCTGTATCTCATCTGCCCCATCTGGAATGGTGGAGTCCAAGAAAGTCTCTACTAAGATGACAATTGAAGGCTTCTTCACTGAGCAGAGCTTGGAGAGGTCCCCAGTATTGGTGCGTAATCCCCGGATGTTCACTTCAAGGATTTCCAGTTTATTTTCACTAAGTCGTAGTCGAGGTCGGTGCAGAGGTCGGCATTGGGTGGGCTGATCATTTGGAGGCTTTCTTATAGGTTTCCTAGCATAGGGGTTGTCGGCACAGGGGGAGCTGGCCCCTGTGCCCTTGAAACACCTGAGCAGTGTGGCAGAGATCAGTGCATACATGACCTAATCCGAAAGCATCATGCATGTGCAGAGGACTCATAACGGATCGGGTTTCAGAAGAAACTACTCGGTCAAGGACGGGGTGATCGCACTATTATTGATCTCTACTACCCCATATGGTGGTCACTCGTTCTAAATGGATACATTATAATTTTGGCCATTGCTTAGAAAGAAAGATCAGAAAGCTAATAATACAGAATACCAGTCATGTGGTTATTAAGCTATTAAGATGTTTTTCTTTATTATTTGTTTGTTAGTCTAGACAGGCTATGCTATTTTCTGAACATGCAGTATTGTGTGTGAATGATGTGTTGTAACACAAGTTGTATTGTGTTATAATCTAATTTGAATCTTCAAAATGGGATATATTTTATGATAATACTGTTAGCACAGTCATATCTTAAATCCAATACCTGTACTGACCTAATTAAATTAGTTTAAATACATTATTTTATTGTATTTGTTTGACTAAAACTAATGACTGAAACGGGACTTGAGTTTTCGTCTTCGGTTCTTTCATCTTGACCACACAAACTGAGGTGGGTGTCTATATTAAAATTGCCTAGAGGGTGGGTGGAGGGTGCGCAGCGCACTGTTCCTCTGATCCGCACTAAACTTGGCACCAACATTGATTAGGGGTCTGGCATCACAATAGCCACACCAGGGGCCCCTAACGTGATTTGCGCCGTGTAGCGGCCTGAAAATCTAGTTGAGGAAAATAATCCATTATTACATATCTGTGTGTGATAAAAGTATGTGAACCTTTACTTTCAGTAAGTGGTGTGACCCCCTTGTGCAACAATAACTACAACTAAACATTTCTGGTAACTGACGATCAATCCTGTACATGGGCTTGGAGGTCTTTTATTCCATTCTGCTGTGCAGAACAACTTAAAGTCAGGACTTTGTCTTTGCCATTCTATAAGACATTAACTTTATTCTTCTTTGTTCCGTCAATGATGGTGTGATGAGGAATGCTCCCTTAGCATTAAGTTCTAACACCCTGGTGCAACTTAGACACATCACGAGTGATGTATCCTGGGGTGATCAGGTGTTTGGTTTCTTTCAACATCATACACCCTCGCCCAGGTGACCCTCTGTGATGACCCTCAGCACCTGGTCATGATGCTATCGGTAGTGCCCATATCCCATTGCTTTTGGACAACAGCTCAAGATGTTCTCCAGTCATCCTCCTCTCTGGCAGAGTGGGCACAGTGGAGTATCTGCCAGGCCCCAGTGGAAGAGGTTGGACGGGCTGGGGAGGACATCGTAGATCCACTGAACCAGGAACTTTCATCATCATCATAACCTTTATTTCAACTCAGAGTACAGTTGAGGGCAAGCCCTCATTTTCAATGTAGCCGAGATACAACATAATCAACATAATCAACAGGAATACATTTACATACATCAATATTAATTCATAATCAGAGAATAGAAAATACTCAGCATTTCAAAGAAAGAACAGGAAAATTAAATAAAACAGTTACAGTCTGGTACATGTGCTGGAAACCATTGCTCTATATGGGAGGGTAGGTAGTCAATTCAGGCAGCAGAGAGCAGCAGAGCAGCAGAGAGAAGCAGAGCAGCAGAGAGCAGCAGAGCAGCAGCTCCTAGGCCCTAGCATTAACCTGCTACCACCAGGCTCCACTTGGTTAGTAGAAGCCTGCTACTCCTGGATATCACCAGGCCAGCAGCAGCCTGCAATCACCGGGCCCCACCAGGTCCACCAGGCCAGCCGGGCTCCACCAGGCCAAACGGGCTCCACCAGGCCAGCCGGGCTCCACCAGGCCAACCGGGCTCCACTAGGCCAGCCGGGCTCCACCAGGCCAACCGGGCTCCACCAGGCCAAACGGGCCCCACCAGGCCATCCGGGCTCCACCAGGCCAGCCGGGCTCCACCAGGCCAGCAGCTGCCTGCTACCTTCGGGCTCCACCAGGGCAGCCAGGCTCCACCAGGCCAGCAGCAGCCTGGTACCACCGGGCTCCACTCGGCACCACCAGCAGCCTCTGGAGAGGACCAGGCTACCACCAGGCTCCAACAGGCTACCAGCAGCCCCTGGGAGAGGCTAACATCAGGCTCCACTAGCCTAACAACAGCCCTTGGGTGAAGGTCAACAGTAGCCAGCCACCACCAGGCTCCAGCAGGCCAGGTACCAAGTAGCTAGTACAGGCCCAGGATTATCTGACATTAAAGTAACAGGCTAAGGCAGTGTGGTTTGTTTTTAACCTAGATCTGCATAGGCTTGTCAAGTCAAGTCAAGTCAAGTTTATTTGTATAGCACATTTAAAAACAACATCAGCTGACCCAAAGTGCTTTCCAAACAAAGAACGGATAGACCTTAGTCTATTTACAAAGCAGAGTAAAAGGCATAAAGAGACAAAATGCAGTAGAGACAATAACAAAACAGAACAAAACAAATAAAAACACGGCAGGGACAAATGAAACAACAGACAGAGAACCTCAATCTACGTTAAAAGCAAGAGTAAAAAAGTGGGTCTTCAGTTTTGATTTAAAAATCTCAATAGTGGGACTTATCTTAATGTGAAACGGGAGATTATTCCAGAGTATAGGTGCAGCCACGGAGAAAGCCCGGTCACCTTTGGTAATGAGGTTTGTTGAGGGAACTGAAAGGAGTTTCTGGGTGGATGATCTGAGTAACCTAGTGGCAGGAGGTTTATGTAGCAGATCAGAGATGTATGGAGGGGCTAGGCCATTGAGAGCTTTAAAAACAAAGAGCAGTGCTTTAAAATCAATTCTATATTTTACTGGTAACCAGTGCAGTTGAGCCAGCGCAGGGGTGATGTGTTCTCTTTTTTTCATTCCAGTGATGAGTCTAGCAGCTGAGTTTTGAACCAATTGTAGCCGGGAGATGGTGGACTGGGGTAACCCCAGATATAGGGAATTGCAATAGTCCAAACGAGAGGTGATGAAGGCATGGGTTATTGTGACTAGGTCGGTGTGTGTTAAAATGGGTTTTAGTTTGGCTATGGTTCTGAGCTGGTAAAAACTGCCCTTGACAACACTACTAACCTGTTTATTAAAATTAAGGGCTGGGTCAAAGAAGACACCTAAGTTTTTTATAGGGCTGTTTGAATTTGCCTTAAGGGGGCCAAGTGCTTGAGAGAGACGAGCGGTTGAGGTTGGAGGGCCAAAAACGATTACCTCAGTCTTGCTCTCATTTAGCTGGAGGTAATTAGCTGCCATCCAGCTTTTTATGTCCTCCAGGCAGTTAAAAAGATTGGTGAGTGAGCTGGTGTTTTCGGGTGTGGCTGGTACATAAAATTGTGTGTAGTCAGCATAACAATGATAATTAATATTGTGCTTATGGAAGATGGCGCCAATGGGGAGCATGTACAGAGAGAACAGAAGAGGTCCTAAAATTGATCCTTGAGGGATGCCACATGTAATGGGGGCTGAGGATGAGGGGCAGTTACCAATTTGTACATTAAAAGACCTGTCCTTGTAGAAGTGTCTGTTGTGTTGAAAGGTCAAAATGGCCACAAAGGAAATGAAAAAAGACATTGAGGACTTAAAAGCATCAATGAAGGAAATAGAAGAATTAAAAGCTGCTATGACTTCATTAAATGCTGATGTGATGACCGTATCAAACCAGCAGCGTATCATAGTGTCCCTGATGAGTGAAATCAAGGATCTTAAAATACAGAACGCAGAGCTGGTGAAGAGAGCTGATTCCCTGGAAAACAGAGTGTCTGACTTAGAGCAGTACTCACGAATGAATGACGTCATAATAACTGGTCTGAAGATTAAACCACGGTCATACTCACATGCCCTGACAAAGGACAAGAGAGTAGACAGTACAGATCATGAGGAGTCAACAGAGGAGCAGGTAACTGCATTCCTTCTTGGCAAAAACATACAAATTGACAAAAGCAGCATTGAGGCCTGCCATACTCTACCAACAAGGAACCAGAAGGATAATCCTCCTGTAATTGTACGCTTTGCAAATAGGAAGTATAAAGTTGATCTGCTTAGGCAGGGCAGGAATCTGAAGGGCTCAGATGTTTACATTAATGAGCATCTCACAAAGAAAAATGCTGAAATTGCTAAGCAAGCAAGGTTCCTCAGGAAACAGGGAAAGATCCAGACTACTTGGTCTGCAAACTGCAAGGTGTTCATAAAATTGAATGGGCAAGCAGAGCAAGCCAAAGTAATGTGCATCAGGAATATTGAGCAGTTGGATACATTTGTCTGATTCTCAGTCCATGGTGAACAGTGGGTAAAAACTTGGTGACATTATCAACCCATAATGATCAGTATTGACAATAGTCTTTTTTCAACTGGTGTGTTCAACCAACAAGCATTGATAACTGAATATGAAGAACTTGGTTTGAAAACTTTTGATTTCACTGAACATAAAGGACATGACATGGAGAATAATATTGACCCTGTGAATAACTTTCTCATTAACTACACTCAAAGGAACTGTGAATACTACACTGTAGATCAATTTACCAAGAATATATCAACAAATGGAGCAATATCAATTATACATTTTAATAGTAGAAGCTTGAAAGCAAACATCTCTAAGATTAAAACATGTTTAAAAGAAATGAATAATCTTTTCACAGTAATTGCAACTGAAACCTGGTTAAAAGAGGATCAATCTGAGGAGGTTGACATAGAGGGGTATGAGAGGTTCTATTTAAATAGGAAGGTAAAAAAGGTGGAGGAGTTGCTCTATTCGTAGACAAAAACTATAAATGTAAAGTAGTGGGAAGTATGTCTCAAGCAATAGATAATATCATGGAATGTATAACTGTTGAAATACAAATGGAAAAATCAAAAAATATATTAGTAAGCTGTGTATACAGATGTCCAGGGTCATGTATTGATACATTTAGTAACATACTATCAGGGATGTATGAAAGCAAAACTAATACGAAAATTACGTTTATTTGTGGTGATTATAATATAGATCTCTTGAACCCACTTGAACTAACACCGATAACTGAATGTATCAACCTAATGTACAGTATGAGTCTGTACCCCTCAATCACCCGCCCGACTAGAATCACATCTCACAGTGCAACATTAATTGATAATATATTCACAAATGTAATAGAAAGGAAAGTAACAACTGGACTGATAATAAATGACTCAAGCGTCCACTTGCCAGTGTTTGCAGTCATCCAGACCTGTACAAAGAAAAACAAGGAAGCTATACAATTCAAAATATGTAGAAAACAATCTGTTAATGCAATCAACTCCTTTAAAAATGATCTTTTAAAACAAGACTGGAAAAACGTATATGTGGAAGATACAGACGAAGCTTATAATTCATTCATGTCCATTGTATCAGAAATTTATGACAAAAACTGTCCTCTTGAATAGAAAGTAATTAAACAAAAAGCAGCGGAAAAAAAAAAAAAAATCTACAAAAGGCTAGATGATTTTATCACCAACCAAAATATTCTGTGTGACCAACAGTATGGATTTAGAAAAAATAGGACCACCACATTAGCATTATTGGATTTCGTAACAGAAATAACAACTGCTATTGAAAACAAAGAATATGTCGTAGGTGTATTCCTAGATTTAAAAAAAAGCATTTGACACGGTTGATTATCAAATATTGTTAACAAAACTTCATAGATACGGGATAAGAGGTATGTCACTAACTTGGATAACCAGTTACCTAAAAAACAGGAATCAATACGTACAATTCATTAATTGCAAATCAAAACTAATGCAGGTAAAGTGTGGGGTCCCTCAGGGATCAATACTAGGCCCATTGCTGTTTATTCTATATGTAAATGATATGTGTAAGGTTTCCACATTACTGAAGGCTGTAGTGTTCGCAGATGACACAAACTTGCTCTGCTGTGGGGATAACCTGGAACAACTCCTGGATACTGTAGGTCATGAAATGAAGAAGTTACAGAGTTGGTTTGACTCAAATAAACTTACACTAAGTTTAAGCAAAACAAAACATATTATATTTGGAAACCGACCTATTAATTCAGACAAAACACTTATGATAAATAATATAGAAATAGAAAGAGTAAATGAAATAAGATTTGTTGGAGTGATTATAGATAATAAATTAAGTTGGAAGCCACATATAAAGTATATTAAATCAAAAATATCAAAGTCATTATCAGTATTATATAAAGTAAAAGATATTATAAATCAGTCATCATTATATACCTTGTACTGTTCCTTCATACTCCCATACATTACTTACTGTGTGGAAGTGTGGGACAATACGTACAAAACAAACACAGATCCAATTTTCATTCTCCAAAAAAAAGCAATAAGGATAGTAAACAAAGCTGATTACAGAGAACCAACAAACCCACTCTTTATCAAACTAAACACACTGAAATTTAAGGACTTGGTTGATTTCAAAACCATCCAACTCATGTACAAAATAAAAAATAGTCAATTGCCAAACAGTATCCAGAAATTGTTTGAATGGAGGGATAGTAAATATGAATTAAGAGGAAAGTATATATTTAAAAGGAAAAAGGTTAGAACAAATTCAAAACTTCACTGTATTACAGTTAGAGGGGTTGAATTATGGAACACCAGTGGTGAAGATCTGAAAAATTGCAGTACAATACTCAAGTTTATTTTTTTTTATAAATGCAACATATTGAAAGGATATTGTAGTAAGCTCTGAAGATGAACACCAGAAGCTGTTTTTTGTTGTTGTTTGTTCTGTTTTTTGTTTCTGTTTTTCTGTTTTCATAGTATTTTACATAGATTTTAGAAATTGTATTTCTAAATATTATTTGGAAAAGTAATAAGGGATAGGACTAGATAAGTTTTCAACTTCTTCCTATGCCCTTTTCGAACACCCCAGAGTTGTATTTGTTTTCCTATTTTTATATTTCTTATTTTTAAGTGTATTATGTTTATTTTATGTATTTCTTTTGTCTTTTAACAGTGTTCGAAATAAATAAACAATCAAATCAATCAAAATCTAATATTGACCCAATGAGGGCAGTAATCAGATTTTTAGGGACTTCTGAAGCTCATTCCAGGCAGATGGTGCACTAACAGAGAATGCTGCATTGCCTAGCTCTGTATTCGCAAATGGAACCTTGAGCGTCAGGAAGTCACTCGAACGGGTCTGGTGGGTACTAGGGTTCTGATCCAACATATCACAAATATATAGGGGAGCATTCCTGAGATAGCTTTAAAAATAAATAGATGCCAGTGCTTATCACGCCTCACAGAGAGAGAGGATAAGCCTGCGTTCTCATAACTTTATCCAGTGTGGCACAGACTTCCATAGCTCTGTCCACCATATCTATCAATGCAGTCTCAGTCCTGACTCCTCTCCAACCAGATTTAACTCCTCCCGCCCAACACTCCCTGCTGACAGGCTCCGCCCCCAGCCCATAGGATTATGTGCAGTGACAATTATTACCGTCCCCGCCCGGCTTCCCTCCCCCTGAACACGGGCCAATTGTGTTCGTATAGACGCTTGACAAAGCCGGATACACCACGGTGGTGGGCAGGCACATTACCACTGTGCTACCCGAGCACCTGAGCTTGACAAGTTATGTAAATGTCTAGAAAACTATAGTTTGATTATTTTTCTTGGCAGTTTGTGTAATATGTTTTGATCAACTCTTATCATATATGTAATCTGTTATTACAGACTTGTTGGCTGTGAAATCACCCAGACAGGATTTGAACTTCTGGCTTCAGCTCTCGGCTCTAATCCTTCCCACATAGAAGAACTGGACCTGAGTTACAGCAACCTGCAAGAATCATCAGTACTGGAGCTGATCTCTGCTCTACTGAAGAGTCCACTTTGTAGACTGGAAACTCTAAGGTCAGACAATTTGTAATAATTTCTCAACAATTGTTTTATTATTAATGTGATCATAATTATATATACACAATGCAACTGTGTTGAATCTTTATTTGAAGACCATGTATAAGGTTTATATCATGTTAATCCACACTGACTAATAATAAGGTACTATGTACAGCCAAGCTGAAATGCAACATTTAAAACTTAATCACCTCTGATCAGATTATAGGTTGAAAGCTTAGTTAGATCATCATCTCCTAGTTTGGAATATTATTTACATTGATATTAATTTCAAATGTAAATTCAAAATGTGTCACATTAAGACCATTGTGTCCCAGTTTCTCTTATGCTATACATATATTTATTATTTATACAGTATATTAAGAAAAAAACAGAACATTTACTTGACCGATGGTCCTGTAATTATAAGGTACAAAAAGATAATCTGTTATAATCTGTCTTCATCTGTCTATTGGTAATGGTTCCTAAAATCCTATTGGTAGTTACAGTTTCCTGTCTGTTTGGTGCTTGTTGAATAATTAAAAAAGATGATTTTGATCATATTATTCCTGGCTTTCTACTATTTCCAGACCTTGGATCCCTTCTTAAAAAGACCCTAGCTAATAAGCCTTATATGCCTTAATACATTATAACTTCCTTCTGTAACTAAAATTGAAAACACCTTAAATATTGTATTTATTTTAGACACGGTTCATCTTTTACTCAAGTTGATGATGTCATTTGACAAACATGTAATTTGAAAAACAGTTACAACGTCGGAGGCGCGCCGTCTCTAGTGGACTTGAGCAACGAGAGGCACCGCCGAGCGAGCCGCTAGGCGAGCGAGGTCCACTAGAGCCGACTCAGTAGCCTGGTAAACCCTCCCTCCGGAAATCTCATTTCTATTTGATTCCAGGAGTGAGTCTGGCCTGAAGGCTTGCATGGGCGTTTCTAGCGCATTACCAAAAAACCGAGCCTATCAGCGTCATCGCTCATCGTTCTGTGATTGACAGCAAAAGTTGGCCAATCAGGTGGCGAGTTCGAGTGAGCACGAATGGACCCGAGTGCAGCCTGTGGGCAGTTTTCTCCGCTATTTTAGAACTTCAAAAAGCTCTCAAACTTATTTTTTGAGGCACGGAATTTACTTATAAGATATCGTTTGGATAGAATTTAGTTGTTTAACTTCATATATGTGGTCAATTAATCATGACAGAGCCTATTTAAAAATAAAAATTCAGAGAACCGGCAGGGGCGGGTAGTGACATGCATGTATCCGAATAAGGCAACCTATTTTGGGCATGGCCATCTCAAAAGTCCCGTTGCGTCACATTAGTCGCGGAGGTGGTAAAAATGCACTGCAATTGGCTGAAGGGGAAAAACGATCATTGGCTGAAGGGGTTGTCAGTCAACGGTGTTACTCCCGCCCAACTCCAGCCCACAGCCACTATTGCAGAATGGGCGATCAGGCCAGACTCACTCCTGGAATCAAATAGAAATGAGATTTCCGGAGGGAGGGTTTACCAGACTACCGACTCAGCACCGTTCAAGTAGATTGATTGGGCGATAAAAGTGTCAAACTCGTTAGTGCTCTCTCTAATCAATGAATGCATCAAAGACAGCAATCACTCTGAGACCTGTCAGAGAGGGGAGGGGGGAGTCTGTGTGTGTAGTGTGTAGACACACAGATATGAAAAGCTACCTAGTCTGCCTTTAAGGCACATAAGGCTTATTAGCCAGGGATCCTTTCAAAAACCCAGACAGTCCATCAAGATATTGAATCTGTAATTACAGACTTGCTGGCTGTAACATCACACAGACAGGATGTGAAGTTCTGGCTTCAGCTCTCAGCTCTAATCTTGTCCGTTTGAAGCAACTGGACCTCAGTTTTAACAGCCTGCACGATTCAGGACTGAACGTGATTTCTACTGGATTGAAGAGTCCACATTGTATGCTGCAGAGCCTGAGGTAAATAATGTGTTTTTTCTCTGTGTAGATCTCTACTTGAACATCAACAGCAGTTTAAATATGTTGCTTTAAATATGTATTTATCTGCAGCTTGTCAGGCTGTGAGGTCACAGAGGAAGGCTGTTCTTCTCTGGCTTCAGCTCTGACCTTCAACCCCTCCCATCTGAAACAGCTAGACCTGAACTTCAACCAACCAACCAGGCTGAAGCAACTCTCTGATGTAGTCAAGAGTCCACATTTTGGACTAGAGACTCTCAGGTGAGTAGAACTGGACTGTGTCCATGTTTGTTTGTGCAGTGTTTCCCTTAGAATGGTTTCATTGGTTGGGAAAGTGGGCCAGTGAATCAAGAGGATTTTATTTGCCAATAATTTATACAAGTACTAGCATGGGATTTGATGAGTTGATGGGACTTGTTCCGCAAAGTTGTGCTAACAAAGACGTATAAACAATAATGTACATGTAATGATATATTACTGGATGTAATGTAAACAGAGTTAGGGTCAGGCTCTTGTTATAGACAGGTACATTAGCTTTTATTTTAGTAGTGCAACATGTGCAGGTATAATGTGAAGATTCAATATCTAACCAATTGTGGCAGTGTTCAATCAAATATGCAAAAGAAGGCATTTATATACATATAATGAGAGTCACTGGTCTGTTCCATTAAGTTATTTTTTGTTCCTACGTTTCAGTTTTTGTCTGTGTCCTCATTTAGTGCTCTGACAGCTGCCAGGAGGAAAAAACCTCTCTAAGCCTTAAACCTTTGGCTGTAAGGCATCAGTCGTTTCACATCATCACAAACAGTTTGTTGCTAGGATGATGTTTGTCCTTCATAATCCTTGTTGTCCTGCTCAAGCACCTGCTCTCATAAATGTCCTGCAGAGACGGTAGAGAGGTCCCTGTGGTTTAGCTGACTTCATACCTCTCACAGCAATCATAATCATGAGCTCTGTCCATACCATATGGTCATGCCACCTGCTTGATTGATTGACTGGATACCTTATTAACAGTTTGCAAAAAGTACAGAGGTACAGTTATACAATATTGCTAAAAGGAAATCACAAAAAGCCCTGAGGGCTTGTTCCCATTGTGGTCCTGTGTATTCAATTCATCAAGACATATAATGACTTACAATACTATGCGAGAGATCATCAATAAGGAGATAAATAAATTAGCAATAAATGAGCAAAATAAATTAATAAATTAGAATTTTCTGTTTTCTTGGTTAATGGCCTATTTCAGTAGAATCAGAATAACAATATTGAATTTGGTAAACTTATTCGGAGGAGCGCGAGTGTGTTTGTGTTGTGTTTGTTGCTGCACTGGCTGCTCTGCGAGTGCAGTCCAGTGTTGCCAATTCTGTTAAAGGAGCATTTCACCCCTGGAAGAAACTGCAATCACTCAATGGTAATAGTATTTGTAGTAGATAACAGTAGCACAATTTAAAATTTGCACCCTATGGCCAGAAAAATAATGAAATCTGTGTGTTTGACTAGGATTTGACTAGACTGCTGCATTACTACAATGACCATAATGCTTTGGTGCACTGCACCTCCTTGTGGCAGGGGAGGTTGCATGTGGGTGTGATCTCCAACAATAACATCCAAACAGCATGCCAGTGTTGCCATGTCTGCTTATTATAAGCGGCTTCTTTCTAAAATGTAGTTGATATTTGGGCTTGTTTCCAAATGTTTTGATTGTTGTTTAAACCAGTGGTTCTCAAACATGTTCATGTATTTTTCCACAGACCCCCATCTGAAATTATAATTTGTGCCAGGGAGCCCCTAACAAGTGTCAAAAATATTCCACATTTTGCACTTTTTCCCCCTCAAGATTTTTTTGTAAATAGCAGATCTACAAGCTCACAATGGGTCGCGAAGCGTTGTGAGCTTGTAGATCGGCAATTTTCAAATATATAATATCCCATGTCTAGGTAAAGTGCTCTTGGCCTAGTTATCTTCTTTTGGGCTTGTTTTCATAGACCTGGTTGCTTATTTCTCTCACAATATCTGGCAACACTGGCTGAAGAACTTGTACCTCGCACACGTTCATCTAGTTACATATATGTCCAAGGATTCGTTAGTGATGTCATATCACTGAAAAATCCTTGGTATCTTTATGCAGTTCTACTTCCGTGTCGCATAGTAGTGACATCACTGTCGAATCCTTGGTATTATGATCCTAGCCTTTCGCGACGGTGTTTGTTTACCAGCGCTGCCACTCCACGCTGTATTTTTTTTTCACGCTTGCGCTTATGAAACACTACACAGGATTATTATATCATGTCAACATTCAAGTACAACTATCAGAAGATAACTCAGGTAAAGTAATGCCTCACTCTGCAAGGGGGGTTGCCCGCTGGCCGCAGCTAATGGGAGTGGCCGAGTGGGGAAAGAAGGTTGAACAAAGTGTTACGGACACCCCATTGGGGCTGTCTTTGGAGCTGGTCTGACTGAGACGCGCCGAGACATGTAGTGCGGAAAGGAATGAGACCAATCTCTCGTGACGTAAATAACGTCACGATGTATTCGAAGATTACTAGATATCTAAAGACACAGATTATACACAAAAAACCCAGGATCTTGTTTCTTGAGTCCTAAACTTCACTAAAATAAGATCTGGTTGGCGAAGTGTCCCTTTGATTATAAGCGACTTTGGGCTTCTTTTTTCTGTAAAGTAGCTTGTAAATATTAGGGGTCCATGGCATGAAAATGTTATAGAATCACTGCTCTAAAACAACATTAGACAATAAAGTTTGACTGACCTGCCTTATTTGCTTATTTTGGGCTTCTTTATGTAGACCTGGCTGGTTGCTTGTTTCTTTCGCAAGATCTGGCAAGAGCGATTTTGGCTAATGTTCAGACCCTATTGGCTAGCTGGCTCCGTCTGTGTCTCTGTGATCATAGTTCAGTCAGATAACTCACGAATAGTTTGAACCAATATTTTATTATGAATGTGAATACAAGTGTGTATATAATAATTTATCTTGGCGTTCGGCTCTGCAATATTTGTTCTCCCTGCTCGGCACAATCATACAGACATCATTAACCATTAAGAGCAGGGAGATAGATATACATACATAACAACCCCCCATGGGGAACAGAACCAATAGCAGAGCCCACTGGTGGTGCTGGGGTGGTGGTGGGAGTAACAGTTGCATTCCAACAACCAGGGGTACAAATGACAGCAGAGAATGAACGAAGACCGAGGTGAGCTTAAATAACCCGCTGATTGGTCAGCTGATTGTCATGTCAGCTCTGACGACAGCTCTGACGTAAGACTGCGTAATAGTATTGTAATAACTCTGTATGCACCCGCATAGCCGCAGTATGTAACCTCTCGAGTATATGCTGCCTGAACTAACTCGCAGGCTACGTCTCATTTCAGTCAGATAACTCACGAATAGTTTGAACCAATATTTTATTATGAATGTGAATACAAGTGTGTATATAATAATTTATCTTGGCGTTCGACTCTGCAATATTTGTTCTCCCTGCTCGGCACAATCATACAGACTTCATTAACCATTAAGAGCAGGGAGATAGATATACATACATAACAACCCCCAACACTGCGGAACCACGAACGCCCTACGGTGAACACTCACCGATTCATCCAAGCATGATATCCCACTGACTCCTTATGGAGACAGTGACGAATATGCCACTAGCAATTCTGGATCATGCTAGGATATACTAACATTATGTGAACGTCTATGTGAGGCCATGACTGCGCACCGCAGTTTAGGCAATTCCTCTAGAACCCTCCAGAAGAATTATTCTATATGATGGGAAACACTATGTGTGTGGTGATTACCTCGAACCAACTGACCAAGCCGATATCCCATCTTTCCCCCCAAAACACTGTGACAAGCGTCTGGGATCGGCTAGGACATACTAACTTTATATGAACTAAAAGGCCTTAGCTGCCATGGCATGACAGCACTTAGCCATTCCCCTAATGCCACATAGAGGAATATGCTATTTAAAACTTAACATGAGCTCTGTGCATGAGCCACTCTACTGCATCACCATGATGCTAACCAACCGCATCACCCTGATGCACCCAACCAATGAGAACACTGAACCTTGCTGCCATTCCCCATTAATACCACAAGAGAACTATTACATGAATCTGTGATAATGCCACCAATGAACTCACCAGCGACCACCATATATGCATAGTAACGACAGTTTTATTACTACTCAGATGCAGCAATTACAACACACTTGCACTCATTAGATTCTGAGCTAGAATGATCTCTCCCCGGTTTAACCGCACATATCGTTCATAGGCAGCTGAGGACCACCTGCCCAGTGATTTTAAGGTTGCGACCGGCACTTTCAAGGCTGCAGTAGTGGCTGCTCCGATGCGAAGAGAATGAGGAGAGTAGAGTTCTGGAGACAGGCCGCAGTACTGGCACAATGACTTTAGTTTCCCAGCAAACCAGGATCTCGTCATAGGTTTGCCACCGGGGATGAGAAACAGGGGATCATGTGGAAGATGCCGGGCTCGGCATTGCAGATAAACAGACATAGACGAAAAGGGGCAAAACACGGTATTAGTCTTAGATATGATGACAGATACTCCTTTTTTAAATTTATCAGATTTTGAATGTTTCAAGAATAAAGTAAATAGATTCTCTTCAAAAGTTAAATCAGAAATTGTGAGGTCATGCTGGGGATCAAAAGAGAGAGACCGAGTTGTGAATTCCCCACACCTTAGGAAACCATAAAAAGCGGTGAGAATTATAGCTTCCAACATTTTGTCCTCATAATAAGAAAAACACCCTTGCCTAAGTCTCCCCACCAACTGGTGCACCAAGTTAATTGTAAGAGGCAATCTTTTATCTTTCCCTTGAGGTTGAGCTTTTTTGAGCCCGTTGAGCAGTAGCCGAATGGAAGGATGACTGAGAAGACTGCATGATGAAGGGTCCAGGCACCGCAAATGAAATTGAACGCCAGCTAACATAGCTTTAATTGAAGATGGTTGAAGTTTACGGGATTCTGAGGAATGCACTATGAAAGCACACACTATGGGAATATTTACTGGAATAGGGTTAATAGAAAAACTTAAAGGTATCATGACATTCATTTTCACTTTTTTTATTTTCAATGTTTTATTTGGGGTTTTATGACCTCAATTACACCCAAAAAAACTGAACTTAGAACATTCAGTGGATTTTCTGTGGTCTGGGGTTTTCTGAATAATTAGGCTGAAAAGTAATCTGAGCTTGGCCCTTCGACAGTGAGGTCACAGTCGATTAATCCCGCCCACTCTCCTCCTCGCCCCTCCCCTCCTCTATCCTATCCTTTGGGGGGGGCGGAGCAGAGGCGATGATTGACAGGCAAAATCCCTCACCAGCGACACCCGCAGGCAAAGATTTCTTTTTTCATTGCAGTTGAAAAGGCTTTAGAAATGTGAGAGAAAAACACCTGCCATTGATCACTGGAATGGAATTTTCACTTAAAACTTTTTGTACACTTTTGAAGGACCAGGACAAAGACTTTGAATGTGGTGTAAAAGTGAATGTCATTAAACCTTTAAACAAAAAGAGGAGAAGAAAACCCAAGCTGAATCATAGCTTTTTAATGTACTATTTGACAATCCTTTCCTCATAATCTTAGCAGCTGAGCTCAAAAGACCTTGTAAATAATCATTTGATCCTAATTGAGAATCGCTTGACAAAACGGAGGGCACGGCAGGCTGGTTGGCTCGGCGTTGGGGCACATCGCTCTGAAATCCTGAAATTTAAATCGGGACAGAGCATCAGCTACTGAATTTTTATAGCCCGGAATAAAAGATGCACGTAGAATGAAATTATCGTTAATGCACGTCCATGATACCCTTCTGATTAAACTGTTAATTATAGGAACGGACGAACGACCTTTATTAATTATAGTGACTGTTGCCACTGTCGCAAAACACTGTAATTTGTTTCCTTTTCCATTCCTTCCCCCATATCAAGCATGCCATGACAATTGGGTAAAGTTCAAACAGCGCGATAGATTTAAGACTGTCTGCCATTGAGGTTAACTCAATCGGCCAAGGCTTTGCAAACCACTGGTTATTGTAAAACCCTCCAAACCCGACAGACGGGGCGGCATCTGTGAAGAATTTTAGCGAATTGGAAAGTCTCAACCAAATCATTGAAGAAAAAAGAGACACCATTCCACTGGTCCAGTAGCGCAGACCAGAATCGAATGTCAGATTTGCATCCTTCATCCAATAAGATTACATCCTGTAAATTAGGCACAGATTTTGCCATATCTAGTAGACGCGAAACAAAGGAGCGGCCCTGGGGAATAACTCTCATAGCGAAATTAAGATGGCCTAACAGAGAGAGAAGTTGACGTTTAGGCAGCGAAGTTAAATCTAAACAAAGTTTTAGAAATTCTCTGATGCGAATTAATTTCTCTTCTGGCAGAGAAGCTTGCATTAAAACACTGTCTAGCATAATTCCGAGAAATTCTAATCTGGTGAGGGGGCCTATCGTTTTCTCCTCTGACAAGGGAACTCCCACAGAAGAGAATAAATCTCTTAGAATTGAAATACACCGCGCTGGAGGCGAATAGGAAAAATCCACAACCAGAAAATCATCTAAAAGAACAAACGGTAGTTTGTATGTGTTAGATAAAATCCAACATAGCGCCTCTGACAGAGAATCAAAAATACGAGGGCTACTGCGACACCCGAAAGTTAATTTCACTGCGAAATAATATTTTCCACGCCATTTAACCCCGAACAGATGCCACTGTGAAGGATGAAGTGGCATCACTTTAAAAGCATCGGTTATGTCTGCTTTGCCCAACCAAGCTCCTGCGCCTGCAGCTTTGATCATTTGAATGGCATTATCAACAGAGGCATAATAAAGGGAAAACGGATAAAGAGGAATCAAATCATTAATGCTTGGGACTGAGCCATTATGTGGAGCGGAGAGGTCAATAATCATACGCTTTTTTCCAGAGTATTTTCTTGTAGCTACTCCTATAGGGCTTACTCTAAAAAGGGAAAAAGGAGATTTACTGAAAGGCCCGATCATATGACCTTTGGTAGTTTCTTTTACAAGAAGCTCATCTACTACGTTGGGCTCTCGGAGCGCAGACTGGAGATTTTTGCAGACATAAGTTATTTTAGGGAGCCAACACAACCCAGCCATGAACCCTTGGACTAAACCAGTTAACAAATAGTTCACAAAAGATCGAATAGGATGGTTCTTGAGGGCCTTGGACAAAGCAGGAACATTCACAGGCGTAGATGGATGGTCCTTTATTATTTCGGAGATTTTATGGGGCGGGTTCTCCGCGGGCAGACGGACCTCGGGTGGCTGTCCCCGCACCAACTGCAGATATGCATAAATTTACAATTCATGAATGTGCATACACCTTCATTAAAACTATTACAAGAATTAATGTTTTTTCCTGGCATATACCGCACCTGTTTCTTTGGTTGCCAGTCGGAATGAGACGGGGGGTTCATATTTGCCTGAGGCTGCTGAGTCACCCCGTGTTTAACCACGGTTTTGGGGCATAAGTTAGCAGAATGGTTAAAAGAACCACAGACTGAGCAGCATAGGAATTTATGCCCAGAGAAGTGTCTACTGACGATAGACAAATCGACTACGGACCAATCCAGGCGCTGATTAAACTTGTTGATGAGCATGGCAGCTTTGCAAGAAAAAGCTTTATGGTACTCATAAAATAAGGACCCGCCATAGGATAAAGCCAGATCGGCTATAATAGCCATGTAAGTGGCTATTATACGCTGGGGGTGTACCTCACATATGCAGTCTCTATAGACCCCAAAGGCCGTAATAAATTCTGCTAAAGTTAGCGTTTTTGTTAGCCTCGGATCCGAATCCTTTAAGACAAAAGAGACCTCCCCACAGTCCACCAATCTTCTATCGGTCGCATCTGCGTTTATCAGTATCTTGACCAGATTTACATCATGCCCTGTCGAAAAAGCGAACAATTAGATGAAGCGCTTTTCATTATTATAGCTAAACATCTCAGATCTCTTTTTACCTGCGATAATATGCTTCCTGAGGCTCTCAGGGATGGCAGCAGCGGGAGAGAGGAAAGAAGAGCCTGTGGCGGGGCCTGGAACTGCTGTTCCCCAGGTTTTCTGAAGTGACGCGGTGACCACAGCGGCTGCTGGGGGATCTGCAGATCCCGCTGGGAGAAACACGTTGGTTGTCCCTGGAGAAAACCCCGTAGATGGCATAGAAGAACCGGAAACCCCTGGACTGTTGTTGCTATTTTCTAGCGCGTTGATCCTGATGTTGACCTGGTCGAGTGTAGATTTCATACTTTGCAAAGTAGACACGATGATGTCATCGTTACTTTTACCTACAGACGGAGTAGTTTTGCTCTTTTTCGAAGCGGCAGCGGGACCAGCGGGGCGACCTGCTGAGCGTCTTTTAGCTGGGCCTTTGCCTTTACCGACATACTCGGTGGTGGGTGTTATTGCCGAACCAACTTGAACATGCACCTCTTCTGAATTTACCATAAATTGCAGAAGTTCCTCGTGGCTTAGACCTGGAGACACGGGAACGCTACGGGCATAGAGGCTTTTTAAGATTCGCTCAACAGGCCAGTCAGCTATTTTTCGAGTACCGCGAGCACTACGTCTATTCTGCACTTCAGCAGTAGGGGGGATTTCATCCTCCTCGTCTGGATTATCAGGACCTGGACCATTATCATCGGGATCGGACAGTATGCCGTCGTCCGACTCGGAGTGAGCAGAGGACATGACGACAATAAGGCTAGACACAAAAGCTAGAACAGCCAACAGTTGCATTCCAACAACCAGGGGTACAAATGACAGCAGAGAATGAACGAAGACCGAGGTGAGCTTAAATAACCCGCTGATTGGTCAGCTGATTGTCACGTCAGCTCTGACGACAGCTCTGACGTAAGACTGCGTAATAGTATTGTAATAACTCTGTATGCACCCGCATAGCCGCAGTATGTAACCTCTCGAGTATATGCTGCCTGAACTAACTCGCAGGCTACGTCTCATTTATAATATATCACCTGTGATCCATGCTCTGTGGCTGCTATCAACAGTCCTGGCTGGAACGGTGGATAGATCTTTCTGTTACAGTAAGATCCATCTAAAAGTACCACACGTAGGCCGTCCTTTATCAACGGAGGGTAAAAAAACGGCTTATATTTTTCCATAAATGCGGGCGTACACCAACGTCGAAGTCACATTTATCAACGAATCCTATACAGCCAATCCTAGCGTACATTGGGTCGGAGCCTTGAAAAATCTCACGTCTTTAAACGAGCGTCATTTAAATAACACGCCCTTAAATATTCTCGAAACACCCCGATTTTACGACGTGAAGAACCAGAATACGACCAAACAAAGTATGCAAAGCCAATAAGAAAGAGTTTTGCCGGCTCGCCTCGCTGCCTGTCAAGTCACACACACACACACACACACGCACACGCCTCTCTCTCTCTCACTCACTCACACACACACACACACACACACACACACACACGCCCAACTGTGTCTTTCATGTAATCCGTTAACGTACAATCTTTGTCACGTAGGCAGGCTTGTAGCCTACATGAATGACATATTATGATACCAATCACATCGCCATGAATGGAATACGTTTGTATATTTATTTACCCCATACCGAGCAGTGCGCGTTCAAGTTACACTAAAATAAAGCAGTCATGTAGGCTATTCCCCATGAGACTCGGGCGGGCTGCAGTGATCCCGTGTCGCCACGTTAATAAGAGTTTGGAGCGTCGGGTTTATATCCTTAACCCAGCCAGGTTGTAGCCTTCATAACTCTCTATGACATAACTCCATACCATAGGACAAGCTACTGTAAGTTTGTAGACCTCACTGTCCATGAAAATATGGTCGGCAGTCCCGACTCCTGGAAAATGCTCTCGCAAAAGCGCTCGTATATTTTGAAAATAGCAGATCTACAAGATCACAACGCGTGACGCTTGTGAGCTTGTAGATCTGCTATTTTCAATGTAGCCAGATCTGCAATCTTGTCTTTATGACTGTTAAAGCAGTTTGTTTAAATTACTTTATAAAATGTTATATTTTCACAGGGATTATTTATTAGTGTAGATATACATTTTGGAGTGGATATATGTGTCCAGATGCCTGTCAGACTGTCAGACAATGCTGCGTCAACGTCAACAACTGCTATCGACCAGACGTGAGATCTCAGCGTACCGTAGGCTGAAACCAACATCAGGATATATTGATAAATGCCGAAAGTTGTGGTGATCTCGCCGTACGCCCATTATTTGGTCTGCACCGCGTTGATAAATGAGGGCCACTGACTGTGACCACAAGTTAGAAACTCAAAGTGGGTATAAGAGGCACAGCTGTTTACAATGCAATGCAAATTAGCAGGAGTTTGGCTGTGGTTACACGCTATGTGTGTGTCGCATCAAAGCAGCACGCATTTGTGTTGACAATATATCCACTGCGTGATTCATTAAATAAGCCTACTCTTATGTAAAATCAGCGAAAACTGCGAATGGATATTTTTTATCGATACGCGAGGTAGACGCTCGTGCGTCTCTAAACATCCTCTGAGAAGACGTGTGTTATTCCAGACGTAATGAAGTCAGATAATGTTTACTTTTTCGTGCGGGATGGGGGGTGGGGGGCTTTGGTACTAGCATTACTACCCGGGATAAACAGGGACGCGTCTCGGCTAACAGAAATAGCAGATCTACAAGGACTTTTAAGACCCTTTTAATACCTTAAGAAAGAAAAGAAAAAAGACCATTACTGCATCAAAAGTAATCAACAAACTATAGACTATAAAAACTGGTCAAATATTGGCCAAATTCTCAAATAATTTAAGAAAGAGTGAAACATTTTGAAAATAGCAGATCTACAAGCTCACAACGCCTCACAATATTTATCTGTGGAACCGAGTCAAACCAAACGTAATGCCACAACCCCTGATTCCAAGTGCTTGTCAGGTTGGGGGGGTCCCCAGTTCAAATATGATTATTTTGGGGGGTCCCCAGTTCAAATATGATTATTTTGGGGGGTCGCAGCCTGAAAAGATTCAGAATCATTGCAAGGATATAATGTACTCACACACACTTTCTTTTACAAATAGTTTAAAATTTGCCACATTTTGTTTAATGTTCAGATAATTTGAACATACATGAATGTAGCTATAAGTATAACCCTTGGAGATCAAAGAGAACGAGAGAAAGAGAAAAAAAACATTTTATTGGGGACCCATAACACTGTCGGTCAAGGTGGCCGGCCCCCCAAGGTGGCCGGGGTCCAATGTTCCGACGGGGGCCCCCCACCAGCGTGTGTGGGTCCTTGTCATGTCAAGGACCCCCAAAATTAGATGTATTTGGTCGCGGAACACAGCTTATTCATGCGCTTTCTGTGCGTGCGCCAGTGCCTGCTTTCCAAATCAAAGTTTGATTTTGGCTTGATATCATTTGATAGAGAGAAAATAAATTCATGAATCATACGCCAAATAAAAATAGACAATTGACAGATCAAGGACCACTTTAATTAAAAAAAAAATGATTTAGAATAGATAGAGTTCTGCCTTAGTGAAATGTCAAGTGCAATCCAGGCTTTTGGGCACAGCACAAAATCTCTTCAGCCCGGTTCTCCTCAGTGGCTGGAGCAATTGATCTGTATTTGCACACAGCCATAGATCATTACCATGTGCACGGAACAGCGGAGCCCATTTTTCCATTTCACCAAACGTCAGCTGTTTATTCGTGTTGTGTTAGACAGTTAGACATTGATTCATTGTTGTTCTACTTCCTACAGTGTGAATCATGGAGGAGAACACTGGATTAAACCTCAACTCCTTACAAGATGTGAGTGTCTGTCTGTCTGTCTGTCTGTCTGTCTGTCTGTCTGTCTGTCTGTCTGTCTGTCTGTCCGGGGTCCCCCAGGGCTCTATCCTTGACGCTCTCCTTTTTCCCTTTACACCAAATATTTTAGCTGAAAATAGCAGATATACAAGCTCACAATGTGTTGTATTGTGACATGTTGTGAGCTTGTAGATCTGCTATTTAAACATTATTATTACAGAATATAGACTCTAGGGTTCAAGTGTTTAATTAAAGCTGCAATCTGGAACTGATTTTAATTGATAAAACATTATAATTATTTATATTAATTATAAACGTTGTAATTATTTTAATTCTGTATGTTAAACACTTAAACCCACATCACTGACTGGAGTTCCTCAGGGTTCTATAGTATACTAGGACCCCTCTGTTTTTCCTCTTCCCCCAAAATCAACAAGATCACAAGGCTTTACAATGTGACGCCTTGTGAGCTTGTAGATCTGCTATTTTCACAGAATGTTCACCCCAGAATAGGTGTGTGTGTGTGTGTGTGTGTGTGTGTGTGTGTGTGTGTGTGTGTGTGTGTGTGTGTGTGTGTGTGTGTGTGTGTGTGTGTGTGTGTGTGTGTGTGTGTGTGTGTGTGTGTGTGTGTCACTCAGTGAATGATGTTTTTAATGTTTACTGTATTATTTTCTCATCAGATTTCCATCATCTCACTCTGGACACAAACACAGCAAGCAGAGACCTCTCTCTGTCTGAGAACAACAGAGAGGTGACACGTGTCTATGGGAGAGAGGTTCAGTATCCTGATCATCCTGACAGGTTTGATGGACATAATCAGGTTCTGTGTACAGAGGGTCTGATTGGACGCTGTTACTGGGAGGTAGAGTGGAGTGAATGGGTTAAGATAGCAGTGACTTACAGAGGGATCAACAGGAAAGGAGAGGGTGAGGACTGTCAGCTTGGATGGAATGACAAGTCCTGGAGTCTGTACTGTAGAGGTGATCGCTATGGTAACAGTTACACTGTCTATCACAATAGGAGAAGAACTATCCTTCCTGTCCGTCCCTCTGACTCCTACAGAGTATCAGTGTATCTAGACTGTTCTGCTGGGACTCTGTCCTTCTATCAGTCTTCCTCTGAGACACTGAGACACCTGTACACCTTCCAGAACACATTCACTGAACCTCTTTACCCTGGATTCATGGTTTATTATGGCTCTGTGTCTCTGTGTGAGGACAGACAGACAGGGTGTGAGGACAGACAGACAGACAGACAGGGTGTGAGGACAGACAGACAGGGTGTGAGGACAGACAGACAGACAGACAGGGTGTGAGGACAGACAGACAGACAGACAGACAGACAGACAGGGTGTGAGGACAGACAGACAGACAGTGTGAGGACAGACAGACAGGGTGTGAGGACAGACAGACAGACAGACAGACAGACAGACAGACAGACAGACAGACAGACAGGGTGTGAGGACAGACAGACAGACAGGGTGTGAGGACAGACAGTTTGTGAGGACCATAAAGTGATATTATAATAATCAGGAACAGATTTTTTTTTTTACAGAATCAATATGGTTTGGTTTCCATAGCGATGGGGGGGGGGGGGGGGTCATGGATCCATCTGTATGGGTCATTAGTAAAGAGTTGTTTTTTCTGTATACTTTTCTTTTTTATTGTTTTATTTCAAATGATTTTTAGTTTATTATGGTTCTGTGTCTCTGTGTGAGGACAGACAGACAGGGTGTGAGGACAGACATACAGACAGGGTGTGAGGACAGACAGACAGACAGCCAGACAGGGTGTGAGGACAGACAGACAGACAGACAGGGTGTGAGGACAGACAGACAGACAGGGTGTGAGGACAGACAGACAGGGTGTGAGGACAGACAGACAGGGTGTGAGGACAGACAGACAGACAGACAGACAGACAGACAGACAGACAGACAGACAGGGTGTGAGGACAGACAGACAGACAGACAGACAGACAGACAGGGTGTGAGGACAGACAGACAGACAGACAGACAGGGTGTGAGGACAGACAGACAGACAGGGTGTGAGGACAGACAGACAGGGTGTGAGGACAGACAGACAGACAGACAGACAGACAGACAGACAGACAGACAGACAGACAGACAGACAGACAGACAGACAGACAGGGTGTGAGGACAGACAGACAGACAGACAGACAGACAGGGTGTGAGGACAGACAGACAGACAGGGTGTGAGGACAGACAGTTTGTGAGGACCATAAAGTGATATTATAATAATCAGGAACAGATGTTTTTTTTTTTACAGAATCAATATGGTTTGGTTTCCATAGCGATGGAGGGGGGGGGGGGTCATGGATCCATCTTTATGGGTCATTAGTAAAGATTTGTTTTTTCTGTATACTTTTCTTTTTTATTGTTTTATTTCAAATGATTTTTTTAAAGTAAAATTTAAAGTAGAAATATTTTCAGAAAGAAATGCTAACTTTTTAACTTTATTTCATTAAAAAAAAGAAATTCCATAAAAAATTAGGAAGAATAAAAAAGCGTGTATGAAGTAGTGAAAATAGCAGATCTACAAGCTCACAACGCGTCACATTGTCAGCTCACATTGCGTCACACACGTTGTGAGCTTGTAGATCTGCTATTTTCACTACTATGGATCCCGTGGAGACACATGTCTCTTTTAGGTCTGGAACTAAACAGTGTGTGAACCACTGATCTAGAACATTTAAACATGAATAACATAGTTTTATTGATAATGGAAAAATCTATATTTACTCCAATGGTAGGATGTTGAAAATCACTGTATTTTAACCTATAAAATGTAATTTCACATATTTTGAACTTTTTAATGTCTATATTTACTCATATCTTCAAGAAAATGAAACCAATGTTATTGTATTGACATTGTGACAATGTTACATCAATTAATATGATTGTGTTCATAAATACAATAAAAAACATTCTGGATGTAAATGTGTGCAGTGAGACACACACACACACACACACACACACACACACACACACACACACACACACACACACACACACACACACACACACACACTCTCTCTCTCTCTCTCTCACACACACACACACACACACACACACACACACACACACACACACACACACACACACACACACACACACACACACACACACACACACACACACACACACACACACACACACACACACACACACACACACAGTGTATGATTAGACTATGGACACTGTAAAATCCTCAGTGTTAATGTAACTCTGAGAGTGTACAAATGGAACCAACCGTACCAAACGGTCCATTTGGTTCCATGTGTACACTCTCACAGTTAAAGGTGATATTTCTTTATTAAAATAAGTGTTAAATAGCTCTATATTCTGATAGTAATCATTGCTATAGAGCAGTGATTCTCAACCTGTGGGTTGGGACCCCCCAGGGGACCCCCAGATGACTTTGGGGGTCCCCTGATGATTATCTTAATGTGTAACATTGTTATCTCACTTAAACAGTAAACAAACCAACATAAAGTATAAGTGTATTCAGGGTATCTGTACATTTATAAAGTTACAATTTAATGACTTTTAAGACTTTTAAGAAAGAAAAAGGCAATTAATGCGTCAAAAGTAATAAACAAAGTATGCTATGATAAATTGTCAAATATTACCTAAGAAAGAGGCAAAAATGTAAGTGTTGTGAGCTTGTAGATCGGCTATTTTCACTATTTATCTGTGGAACCGAGTCAAACTAAATGTAAAGCCTCAACTCTTACAATTCCAAGTGCTTGTCAGGGTGGGGGGGTCCCCAGTTCATATATGATTATTTTGGGGGGTCCCCAGTTCAAATATGATTATTTTGGGGGGTCCCCAGTTCAAATATGATTATTTTGGGGGGTCAAAGCCTGAAAAGGTTGAGAACCACTGCTAGAGAGTGTGACCAAACACTATATCAATGATCTATCAGAAATCCTCAGTATTCATTTAACTCTGAGAGGGTTCAAATGGAACAAAATGGACCCGTAAGGTAATTAATTGTGACTGGAGGACAGTCATTTTGCTGGTGCCCATTGTTCAGGAAAGGAAAAACACTTTTGTTTAAAAAATATATATATTTTTAATACAAAATGAGTTAATAGCCCAGTTACACTCTTCACATACTAGGGTATGTCTGACAGAAATTTCAGAGCTAGTGTAAAGTAACA
Organism: Gymnoscopelus braueri; assembly: GCF_963280865.1. NCBI lineage: Eukaryota > Metazoa > Chordata > Actinopteri > Myctophiformes > Myctophidae > Gymnoscopelus > Gymnoscopelus braueri. Next base: position 9,070,850 of record NC_137609.1, read on the forward strand.
CAAGGCAACACTAAATTGTTGGTTAAGGAGGGAGGACAGGTCGGTCAAATAACCGTCTTATAAAACCAGATTATTTCATTAAAATCATTTTGTTAACCAGATTATTTCATTAAAATCATTTTGTTTATGTGTACATGTCATCATGTCTGTCTGCCTGCCTGCGTGCGTGCGTGCGTGTGTTCATCCCCTGATGTCTCTGACCAGACTGTTGGTGCCATCTAGAGGTAATCTGTCTCTACATCTGTCTGTATTGTTTGAATGTTGCCCGCCTGCCTGCCAGCCCTTCCATCCGTCTGTTTGAAAACCAGCAGGTAACTATATTTGTAAACTTTTGGAAAAAAGACAAAACTCTCCTTAGAATGCTATGAGTCGACATGAATTAAGGAATGAATTAACAACATGAATGCTGCCTGTAACTGCACATTATTCCTGTTCGCTGACGACTCAGCACTCGGTATCGGGCGAGGACAGAATGCAGGTTGAGGAAGCTCTCAGCTCTGAACTCACCTAAATCCGTACTTGGCTTACCGATAACAAACTGTCACTACACCTTGGTAAAACACCTTGGTAAAACACCTTGGTAAAACACCTTGGTAAAACACCTAGGTAAAACTGAATCCATTCTTTTTGGGTCAAAACATTCCCTAAACAAGGGAAATGTAAATGATTTCAAGGTCAAAGTTGTTGCGTATCCTCGACAACAACCTGACAGGTTTGATTGATTGATTGAATATTTTATTAGGCAAAAAATGTAAAACAGCACAGTTACATTTGAAATACTTTGTCTAACAGGTCCGTTCATAAAAGTCCTTGGGGACTTGTTTCCAATGAGGGCCTTGGTATTCAATTCATAGGCATATATAGTGGCACCACAGTTCAAATATCATTACAAAATAAACAACAAAAAAAATAACAGGTGAAAGCATGGCATCAAAGGTGATACAAAAAATTTAGATTTTTGGGCAGAATTAACTCTTTTGTCGACAAAAGTTCTCTCAGGACTCTTTCAGGAGCCTCATTCAATGCCACTTTTTTATTTATTTTTTAGACAAAGCCTACATTATACATGGGCAACTGGCGGCCCGGGGGCCACATGCGGCCACACCTTCCCTTAATGTGGCCCACAGGTTAATATCAGTTGATTATCAGCTGTTACAATTCCTAACATGCAAACATGACCCGCTTTAATTACTTCAGTCTATATTAGTTGCTTAATGACTAGTATTAAAATTCTATTGTCTTTTTTATGTCCAATGTATTTGTATTTAAGTTCATAAAGTTAACATAAGTATAACTAAATGCATTTGAAATTAAATTAAAAAATCACTTTTCAGGATTCCAATTCAAAAATAGCAAAAAAAAAATCTGGATTCCAATTCAAAAGTAGCAAAAATAGCAGATATACAAGCTCAAAACGTGTCGCACTGCGACACGTTTTGAGCTTGTAGATATGCTATTTTTGCTACTTTTGTGTGACATAGAATGGCGAAAAAAGTTAAAATACGGACACAGAGTATATGCAATGTGTCCCTCTGGAGTGAGAGTGTAAATATAGTGGCCCTCTACATCATGTGTGTGTGTGTGTGTGTGTGTGTGTGTGTGTGTGTGTGTGTGTGTGTGTGTGTGTGTGTGTGTGTGTGTGTGTGTGTGTGTGTGTCAGTGTTGTTTTCGTCAACGAAGACGATATGATTTCGTCAACGCCCCTTTTTTTCATGACGAAAACGTAACGTTGACGTGCTGAACATAGCTCTTTGATGACTAAAATATGACGAGACGAATGTGTGTTTTCGTCGACGAGACGATGACGAGACGAAATTCTTATTGGGTGGGACGTTCAAAATGCATGAAGAGATCAAAATATTATAGCGATATTATTTCAATATTTCAATTTTATTTTATTAGGCAAAATACTTGTCTAAAAGGTCCAAAAAAGGTCCTTGCGGTCTTGTTTCCATTGAGATCCTGTGTGTGCACAGTCTATGATTTGCAGTTCTATTCCTTCATTTATACTTCTGTAGTACGACGGTTTAGTTCGCCAAAAATAGCAGATCTACAAGCTAACAACGCGTCTCGACCACACGTCCGGACCGCATTGATTGCTTGAAGATCTGTTGTGTTCATCACACACGCTCCCAAAGTCCCCGCCCCCTTTCTTCTTGGCAGCGAGGCGATCGTCGCACTTGTCTTGTCAGTCTGCACAGCAGCAGTAATGGACGGAGAGTCAGGCTCTTTGGATATTCCAAAACCGACACGGTGCAAACTAAAGTTAATTGCAAAGTTTGCAATGCTCGAACGTCACTCGATATAACTTTTAACCAAACGCGGGTGAAACAGCGAAGGTGTCCCGTCCCTGCATAAAGAGTGCACGCACGCACATGGACGGACTTCGCGTATCGATTAAAAACAACAATTCGTACCTCGCTTACAAAAGCTTATCAACACCATGAATTAACATAGGAATGACCAACCTGGCTGGATGCATATGCATATCAATGATCCATTGTGTGACCTGCTAGTCTACTGTTAGTAGGTAGGTAGGTGTAATACTAGGCTACTGTCAGTGGTGGAAAAAGTACTTGAGTAAAAGTATCAGTACTGCAATGCAGAAATACTCACAAGCTCACAACGGGTCGCAAAGCCACGCGTTGTGAGCTTGTAGATCGGCTATTTTCAAATAGCTGAAGTATATAGGGATACAGTGGTTAATGCGTGTTTTGTAATAATACAAATCTACAAAGTAACTAAATTGTAGTGGAGTAAAAGAACAATATTTGCCTCTGAGATGTAGTGGAGTAGAAGTAAAAGTACTGAAAATGTAAGATAATCCAGTAAAGTGAAAATTCCTCAAATTTGTACTTAAGTATGTACTTAGTTACATTCCACCACTGACTGTCAGATGTTCTGTCTGAAGCAGTCTGTTACACTACTAACTCACCATCAAGCAGCCTACACTGAATGTCACATGATGCAACAGCTGGATAAAAAGGAATATCTATCTATCTATCAGCAGCATAAAAACTAATATTATCTATATATCTATTAGCAGCATAAAAAACTAATATTATATCTACATCTATCTATCTATCAGCAGCATAAAAACTAATATTATATCTATATATATATCTATATCAGCAGCATAAAAACGAATATTATATCTATATCTATCTATCAGCAGCATAAAAACTAATATTATATCTATATCTATCTATCTATCTATCTATCAGCAGCATAAAAACGAATATTGTATCCATCTATCTGTATGTAGCCTGTCTGTCTGTGAACACATTAATTAATAAGATATGATGATTCATTATATTATATAATATAATGATTATACGTGCCCCATGATCATATCTTATAAAATGTTGCAATTTTGCAAAGGCAGATTTGTCTGGAACCAGGCTATGACTGTAGTGTTATGATCTAGAGATATGTGTAGGATGTGCTACGTAGACATAATATATCCACACAGACAGTTTAGGATGGTGAACTACAACTAAACCCTGATCATTAACTTAAGATGGGGGGGGCAGGCTGAGGGAGAGAGGGGAGGAGAAGGGTCTGGTGGAGAGGCCTGTACTGGTACCTGTACTGGTACCTGTACTGGTACCGTAGCTGGGCGGGAAGGGGAACTCCTGGTGCATGGACTTGATCATCCGCTGCTGCGCCTGCTGACTCGCTGCTGTAAACCTGTAAACCTGTGATGTGACAATAAAACATACAGATTCAGATTCTATTCCCCCGCTCAGGAATTTGGCTCATTAATTATTCATAAGTCCTTCCCTCACATCACTAGGACATTTCTTTGCTATAATATTAGATTTGTTATTAAATGTAGTTTAAATACGTACAGGAGGAAGTAGGAAGGGCTGGAACTGTGATTCATCTGAGGTGAACATCAGAGACTGATGCTTCTGCTCTGGCTTCAAGACTACCGAGAGAGAAATGTAAAATGTACATTTACTTTAAACAAGTACATTGTAAATGTACATCCTGCTGGTGAATTCCTCTGCCTCAATCTTGGCCTCAAGCAGGTTCTTAACCAGCTCTTTTGAATTATACACCAGCTTGATCACAGTGAAAAGTAAGTTCTTACACTTCAGAGGCTTTGCTGTGATTAGAGCAGGGGCCCCCGTGGCCCCCCAAGGCCCCACACTCTGTGTTACTGCGGTGGCTGCAGATTGGGGCTGCATGGCAGCAGGAGCCTGGATGAGCTTCGGCTGTCCACTCCTGCTGAGATCCAGGACCTTATTTGTCGAGGGCCAAACTGTCTGGGTCGTTTCTTCTTCTCTGGGCCGTTTCTTCACCTTCAGCCTTGGCTTCCTGTCCTCTCTTGTCAGCACAGACGAAGACAAGGATGATAATGATGATTAGCTAAGACAGTTATTTAATTAGTTAGGTTAGTTATCCATTATAATTATCTTTTTTATGACATGTGACTGCTATGACCTTAACACTGGGAAGAGGCAGGGTGAAGGCAGGTATCCTTGTTCTTTTAAAAGTATTTTAGTGTTATTAGTATTGTCTGATGGCTGCTCATCAAGGACACAGTGATGTTGTGATGCACTTTGAGCAGCAGAACAACATCCATTCTGAGGCTGTGGTTCAACAAGGTACATTGTAGTGCTTTGTACCTTTTCAGCTTAGTGTCATTCATTCTCACACATTGTTTTATATTACAGTTGATACAGTTACATGGTGTTCTAGCTCTAGTACAGGCCCAGGGGCAGATTTAGGCATCGGTGACACGGGCAGCTGGCCAGGGAGCCAACATGTGAGAGGCAGGACAAAAGAAACAACAATAATAATAACAACAATAGTGCAACTGGGAGTGCAGATCTCCGCCAGGCTGGGTTGCCTACCTAGTGGAGCCACTTTCCTCCACCGACTTGGTCTCTGCCCTCAGGGAGCCAGTCTCAGGTGGTGCTGGCTGCAGCCTCTCTAGTGGCATGGGACGAACAGAAGTGACGTTATAGGGCCAGTTAGGGGGGTGTCGGTCCAGGTTGGGAGGCCATGGAGCCTGAAAGGGTCCGGGTAGGCCGGCTTCATCGCTCCTCCTCCTCCTCCATGGTACCATGTTAATCTCAGGGTGTGTTTAATATTAAACACTAAGACATGTACAGTGGTAGCCAGTTGATATCCTCACGAGAGGTACCTCTGGCGTGGGTACCCATCTGGTGCCCATCGAAACCACACCCCTCTGGGGGTGTGGTTTTGCCTTGGAGGGCGGGTTTAGCCTTATTTTTTTCCCCCACTGTGTAATACAGTAGGTGGACAGTAGGACAGTAGGTATTGACTGGCTGGCCAGTTTGTTTACCCAGTCTACTTGTTGGGGAATTTAATTGAAACAATATACTGTAGAAGCCTACTATAGCAGTAATTATACTTTAAATAGTGTCATTTCTATGAGGTGTCCATAACACCATACAGACAATTTAGGCTATTCTAAACCAAGTCCTATTTGCACTGCATTTTTTTTTTGTTAAAGAGACAATTTAAAAAACATGTGTGTGTAAAGGGTTTACACACACATTTCACACACATTTCAATTTGTATTTAAAGTGAAATATCCCTTTAACTATATTCTACAGTTTAACCCAGTGATTCTCAACCTTTTTCATTTCAATTTCATTACAGTATGTATTCTCATATCTATTGGTTTATTTAGGCAATTTGTCAACGTTTTGTCAACATTTATTCCTTTACATGTGTTCACATGCATTACATGCAAACACAATATATATATATTTTCTTTTAATAATAATAATGCCTCAAAATATATATATGGCTGAAGTGGTTAGTGTGTTCTGTAATTTTAATCAAAATCTAAGTAACTAGTAACCAAAGTTTTCAAATAATTGAGGGAGAGGAAGAGGGAGAGAGAAAGAGGGAGAGGGAGAGAGAGAGAGGGGGGGAGAGAGAGGGCGCAAGACAGAGAGAAACACCATTTGAGGTAGCGGGGGGAGGGGGAGGTTTAACTATCACATCTTTTCCCTGTCAACAGTCAGTCTGCAGTGGTCGACTTACAATAAGCCAGTGGTGGAAAAAGTACTGAAATGTTTAACTTAAGTAAAAGTATCAATTCTGCAAAGTAGAAATACTCTGTTACAAGTAAAAGTTACTTGAGTTAAAGTACAAAAGTATTGGTATCAAAATGTACTTAAAGTAACAAAAGTAGAAAGTACTGCAGACAGTGATAGGCATTGTGGTGCTTTTCCCCACCCCCAAGCAGGAGGAGGTTTTATAAATGTTTTGATAAAGGTCAAATAAAATGAGGATTTTTATTTAAAGAGTAGCCTACGTATAAATGTAATTTTATAGAGCTGAATTATTTTTAGAATAAACATTTGCCTGAACGTATTCCATGTCGCACTTTGTTACACTTTATTCTTGCTATGTAAAGCACTTTGAGCTGCATTTCATGTCATGAAAGGTGCTATACAAATAATGTGTGTGTGTGTGTGTGTGTGTGTGTGTGTGTGTGTGTGCGTGTGCGTGTGCGTCAACTGCTCAGCTCTCTCATTGATCTCTCTCTCTCCCCCTACCCCTCTCTATCTCTCTCTCTCGCTCTCTCTGTCTGTCTCTCACTCTCTCTCTCTGTCTGTCTCTGCCTCTCTCTCTCTCTCTGATGCGCATTGACTGAAAGCAGTGATTCGACCGTGGAACTTTTGGAGTTAAATTAACACTGATAAATAAGAGTGAAATTTTAACAGTTAAAAGTATAAACTCTCAATTAAGAAAATAGATGATGGCGATAGTATACAGTTTAGACTGATGATAGGTTCTTGGTTTACCTATGATCCTAGATTATTATTTCTATATGCATTTGAAAAAGTCAGAGATAAAAAAAATGGCAGCTCCCAAAGCTGCTTTCTGAGAGCAGTAGCTAGTAACTATACCAGTCAACTAAAAGTAACATTTCAATAAAATGCATTATAAACTACTTTCCGGCACAATTATATTGTTTTGGAATGTGAAACAGAGTTAAATGAACACATGAGATTATAATGTACTAACTAACTAAGGATCCCAATTTAAACAAGCCATATGGCTTGCTTGGGTTTTTTAATCCTATTTAGTTGACCTTGTATTTGAACTGTACTTTCATGTGCTTTTTGTCTGCAAACTTCTAAATGAAGTAAAGGTTTCAGACAATGACATGCAAATTAACTTTAGCACCTTGGCCATGGGCTTTTGTTTGTCTCAACCAAACTTAGGCCATCAGCCCCCACCTCAGTGTGATCCCCCCCCCCCCCCCTAGTATTTCTACATTGCTAAAGGTAAAAAAAAGAAGCTAATTTAGACCGGCTGTATCAGCCTGGAATCGAACCCAGATCGCTAAACTGATAATATATAGCCTTGCCCACCAGGCCACTGCTAGCCCGGTTGCTTAAGACCAGATTTTTGAAAAAGGGGGACACGGCTGACAAAAGCGGCAATTTTTTTCTACATGCTCTCCATCACCATAAGTTTCATTTTGGATGAGGAGCCACGTCAAAAAGATGGCAGAAGGCGGCCATCTTGGATCTCAAAGATGGCCACCATGTAATATCTATAAGTGCCAATATCTCGGCTTCAAAGCCACTTAGAAGGTCAATCTTGGTGTCAAAATATACATTTTCTGGGTCGAGGAATGCAATAAAGCTATTGAGAATTCCACTAGATGTTTATTTGTGCCACGATCAAATAAATATGGTCATTCTAGCAACATATTTACATAATTTTCAACTCGGTTAGCAGTCAGACACAGAAAATGGAGCATGAAGTGAATTGACATTCAAATTATCTGTCACATTGACAACTGCAAAGCTCTGTGCAATTCCAGTGTGCCTTCTTGCATGAGCACCTTGCACCACAACCAAGTTTACAACCGCACTTGACCAGTTCATTGCAGGCTTTTGACGCCATCGGTACAATGCTCCACACAGGGAGCCAGACCTGGTTGTTGTCATCCAATGTCCATCCCCATCCTTCTGGACTGGGTGTCGGCTGCTGGGCCAGTTCAGACGTGGACCAGATCCCAGACTGGTAGGCAACTCGCTTCACGTGCTGCAACAGTGAATCTTGCGTTGGTGGAATGTGTTCCATCGTTTTGTTCTTCTGGCAGAACAACTCTCGACGTGCTTCATTGACAGATTCCAAATCACTTGTCTTATCATACATGATGACTGTGAAACGCTCAAGAAGCTGAAAGTGTTGGGCATCTATGGTCACTGAAGTGTATGGATTTTCTGCCATGTAGTTGAAGGCCTGGGTGACCTCAGGGTAGGACTTCCATGCCACCCATGCTGACTTCTTTCCTTTCCCGCAGAATGCTGATGTTGTGTCACAGCCTGTGTAACAGTGGAAGATGGGAAGTGCTGTGGACTTGTCTTTGCCCAGAGCATGGCAGATGGTGTTTATATGAACATAGGTGTAGTTCTTGCCAGTGCCAAAAGCAACCCAGATGTCTGCAGCTGGATACTTGGTGAGCAGGGCATGGAACTTGTCGATGAGGATAACGACAACATCCGTATCCACAGTGCGTATCAAGCAGGTAGAACAGCCATGTTCCAGGGCATCAAGCAGGTGAATCAATATCCTGGTGTCGGCCTCTTCGTGGTTACATGGCAGCATGGAGTGGCTGGTGTCTGTGCCGACCACTGTGATGCCAGATGTGATGAAGACCAGCTTGCCCTCTGGCCAGGCGGTGGATGCAATCTTCCCAGAGAGAAAGGTAAAGAGTTCCTGCTTGTTTATAGGATCACGCAGGAAATCTGGCCAATTCCCCGGCAGCTTGTTCTGACCAGCCACCTTCCGTCGTATCCCTTTGCCTCGCTTCTCCCTTGTTGACTCTTTTATGCTGCTGGTGATGTAAGTATCCCAGACCACATCAACTCTTTTGGAGATCTACAAAGCCCAATCCATTGTGTGCAAGAGACGAGATTGACAAGGGGCAGGCAAAAATCTAAACTGTGAAGGCAAGGGGTCGAAAACCAAAAGGGGCAGTCAGGGAAGGCAGAGGTACCGGCAAGGGCTGGGCAAAAACGTAGTATAGAAAACAGAACAGAGATCAGTTAGGGCAAAATTTTTTATTTTGAACAATGCTTGAGAGCTTGGGTAAACACAAGGCAATCTGGCAAGAGACTGGAGAGAGACTGAGGCTTAAGTACTGTAGGCATGATTGCAGGTGAGTGAATGCAGGTGGTCACACTGGCAGGAACCAGATCCAGACACACCCACACCCTAGGGACTAACAGGACACAGGTGGAGATAACTAATAATCACAGGGAGGAGAGACAAGGCAGGTAAACAGTAACTAGGCAGACAGGAAACAATAGGAACGATACTACAAAATAGATAGGAAAAATAGGAAATAACAAGAGTCAGATCTGTCAAAGTTTAATAAACACACACACACACACACACACACACACACACACACACACACACACACACACACACACACACACACACACACACACACACTCTGAGATGTTGTGCATAATCTAGACGAAGCATGCATAATTGTGTACATATATTGCCAGAATTTACCAAATTATCTAATATTGGCTGAATTAGTCACTTATTGATATTCCCTATAGTTTTATTGCATTCCTTGTCCCAGAAAATGTATATTTTGACACTAAGATTGACCTTCTAAGTGGCTTGGAAGCCGAGATATTGGCTTTTATAGATATTGCATGGTGGCCATCTTTGTAATCCAAGATGGCCGCCTTCTGCCATCTTGATGACGTGGCTCCCCTTCCAAAATGAAACTTATGGTGATGGAGAGCAAGTAGAAAAAATGTGGCGCTTTTGTCAGCCGTGTCCCCCTTTTTTTGTTAACAGCCCTGACTATGCAGACTGACTATTGAAAAGGGAAATATGTGATATTTAAACCTACAGTACATAGCTGAAATGTACAAAAGATAGCAGATCTACGAGCTCACAGCACGCCACTAAAGTGCCACGATGCAAGCTTGTACATCAGCTATTTTTGTCTCCCCCAGTTTTGGAAAGTAACTAAGTACATTTACTCAAGTAATGTGCTTAAGTACAATGTTGAGGTACTTTTACTTTACTGGAGTATTTAATACTTTTACTTCTACTCCACTACATCTCAGAGGAAAATATTGTACTTTTACTCCACTACAATTAAATTAAAACTTTTGGTTACTACAAGTTACTTTGTAGATTTTGATTACAATTACAAAACACACAAGCCACTTCAGCCCTAAATGTATTTCAGCTGATTGAAAATAGCAGATCTACAAGCTCACAGTGAGTTTGTAGATCGGCTAAATGTGGAAGGAGATACAGTCACTGTGATGCTGCTCACTGTGAACGCGCCACCCCGTGGCTGAATGGCCACACTACACATTGAAATAAGATACAATACATCTAGGGGGCGTGGCTGAGAATCTGGGGGTGTGGCCGAAAAAGGCACCTACGAGGCACCCCTGGGTACTGTTTTGAAAATGGTGAGGAAACGAACTGGCTACCACTGTACCTCAGTGTGTTTAATGTTAAACACTAAGACATGTACCTCAGTGTGTTTAATGTTAAACACTAAGATATGTACCTCAGTGTGTTTAATGTTAAACACTAAGACATGTACCTCAGCGTGTTTAAGATGGTGGGAAGGCAACCACTGTGAGTTGTAAGTCAGACATCATGCAACAATGCTCTCTTCAACCTGTGTGGCAGCCAGTATGGTGTCTGGAGGCCCTTTGATCCCCTTTCAGATATTTATATTCAGCAGGTTGACACATTTACAAGGATACAAATGACGTTGGCTCAGAATGTGCTCTTTCCTCCCCCGCCCCCCAGAGATACATAAGGCACAGATGATAAGTTACAATAATACCAGATACCATACAGATACCATAACATAAGATCAAACCCATCCCCAAGATAAAAACAAAAGAAAAAAAGAAAAAGTGCTCCTCGGAGCACAGGTCTCCCCCAGGTCAGGTAGGTTATTGTGGCCTCCTGGTGGCGCTATAATAGGCCAATATGAAATGGGTGGCATTTCTTCCTCGGCCGAGGAAGACATTTTTCCTCCACACAATTGTTTTGATTTGTTGTGAAAAAATTTACGGAAAATAAACCATTCATTCACATGCTCTTCACTGACCATAAATCCCTAGTTTTTAACATATCTTTTAATCCTGATTGTATGGCCGGAACGCGAGTAAAGCGCTCACGTATGTTAAATGGCCTCTCAGCTGAAAGGTTCTCTGTTGCTTTTGACACCAGCCTAGTGCGATCCTCCATTGTCAATGCAGAATTTAGACATTGATATTGATGTTTTAGTGCACTCTTTTAACTTACACTGCACAGATATTTTAGATGCTGTTGCTCCTTTTAAATCTTGCAATGTTCGCACTTTAAATAAAACCCCTTGGTTAAAGTAATACTAGGTAACGTTAAAACAAAAACTAAAGTTAAATTGTATATCTTTTGTGAGTGGCAAAAGTTTCACAACACCCACTCCATGAATTTCACCCCCGGAAGCCTTTTATTTCTATATTTTCTATTGAACGTTGTCGGGGGGGACTTTCCCGGGAAAATGACGTCATCTGGCCGGAAAACGGAGGCGGAAATGCACTGGTTTCCTGTTTGGCCAGGAACTACCGCAACGGTTTCCTCTTTGGCCAGGAACTACCGCACTAATAACAAAAAGGAACCTCACGCTGATTTTAAGAGAATGTAGGATTGGAAGATCGAAAAAGAACAGAAAAAGAAAGCACAGCTCATGGTAACTAATGCTCCACTGGCTAAGAGAAACGATCCGCAGATAGTATAAAACAATTAAAATAACGCTTTTTGAAACGCTTCCGGCTTCCGGTGAAAACAAATGGAATTCTGGGTAATCGAGGACTACGGAAATTGTATGCAGTGACAGTAGTGACCAGCAGAGGTTGCTAAAAATCGTTATTTGTGAATCTGCATTGTACAACTTTAAATGAGGACATTCGTTTCCTCCGACGAGAATGCAGAAGCATGGAGCGCCGGTGGAAGTCCTCTAAACTTGAGGTCCACCGCATACATCTTACATCACTTTTAATTGATTTTAACTCTATGGTTAAAGCTGCGAGAACTGCCTTTTTTGCCAAACTCATTTATCCAGTAAACGTAACCCCAAAGTTGTCTTCGACACTATCAATAACATTGTCAGTCCACCAACACCCGACCCTCCTGTCTTCTCTGTCAATGACTGCAACAACTTCCTTAACTTTCTCGTGAACAAGGTCACCAATATCAGGGCAGGCATAACCCCTGCTACTACCACCCCTTATCTACGGCCCAACCACCAGTCAATCCTGAACCACTTTGCACCCATTTCCCTCCATCAGTTAACCAAGCTTATGAGCACCATGAAAGTGTCCTCCAGCCCAGTTGATGTGATTCCAACCACTCTTTTAAAGGATGTTTTTAGCTCTATGGGCCCCTCTATACTCAACATCATTAACCTCTCACTGATTTCAGGCCATGTCCCCTCGTATTTTAAAACAGCCATTGTAACGCCGCTTTAAAAAAAGCATGGATTAGATCCTGTACTACACACCAACTACCGGCCTATTTCTAAGCTTCCTTTTATCTCCAAGATCTTAGAGAAAATTGTTGCTGACCAACTTTTAACAGTTTTAATTTCTCACAACATTTTAGATAAGTTTCAATCTGGTTTTAGACAAATGCATTCCACTGAGACAGCTCTTCTTAAAGTGACCAATGACCTTTTAATGTCATCTGATGTTGGAAAATGCTCTATCCTGGTGCTGCTTGACATGAGTGCTGCTTTTGACACAATTGATCACAATGTTTTAATAGATAGGCTCAGGGATCAGGTAGGGGTCACTGGGACTGCCCTTGACTGGTTTTCCTCCTACCTTACAGGTAGACGGTTCTCAGTTGCTGTGGGCCCACATGTGTCAGTTTCTGTTCCACTTTCCTGTGGTGTCTCCCAAGGGCTCGGTCTTTGGACCAACTTTATTTGCACTTTATATGCTACCACTAGAACACATTATTAGTAATGCTGATGATATACAATTGTATTATTCTTTTAACACAAAGAGCCCTGCTGATTTTAATTTTAACATTTTACTAGAGTGTATGTCTGCCATTAAGGCCTGGATGTCGAACAATTTCCTCCAGCTAAATGAAACAAAGACTGAGGTGCTTATTGTTGCCCCTGACAGCATTGTTCCTAAGGTGGTTGATGCTATTGGTTCCCTCAGAGACAAAGTGGGCCCCAACCTCAGAAACCTTGGTGTTATTTTCGATCAGTCCATGCTTAGACACTCACGTCAAATCAGTCACCCGGACATGTTGTAGGAACATTGCAAAACTCAGGTCAATTGTCTCCCTCCCAGAACTTGAGATGATTATCCACGCATTTGTCTCCTCACGGTTGGATTATTGCAACTCACTCTTCACCTGCCTCAATAAATCAACCATGGACCGCCTTCAGCTAATTCAGAATGCTGCTGTCAGACTGTTGACCAGGTCCAGCAGAAGGTGCCACATCACCCCAGTCCTGGCCTCTTTACACTGGCTTCCTGTAAATATTATGGTCCATTTCAAGGTCCTGGTGCTCACCTACAGAGCTTTGCCTGGTCAGGCCCCAAAATACCTAACCGACCTGGTCCCACGTTATGTGCCAGGAAGGGCCCTTAGGTCTGCTGACCAGGGTCTGCTAACAGTTCCCAATTTAATTACAAAAGGTGACAGAGCCTTTCAGGCTGTAGCTCCCAAGCTTTGGAATGCTCTTACACATGCCTTGAGAACTGTAGCCTCTCTGGACATTTTTAAAAACGCTATTATTTGAATAAGCTTTTGCAAATGTTACATGATTTTATTTCCACATTTGTATTGTTATTTGCTGTTCTACTTGAGATTAATTGTACAGTCTTTTTACTGTTCTACCTATTTTAATACCTTGTTTTGTTTTTTAATCTATATGTATGTGAAGCACTTTGTGAGCCATCTCTGTGAGAAGTGCTATATAAATAATATTTACTTACTTACTTAATTACAGGCCCATGTGAAAAAAATTGGGGCAGAGGTTCTGAATTGGCATCCAGGGAGTGTGTGTGCACAGTTTCACAGCGAGCGGGCCAACGGTGCCGGAGATTAGCTGCTAGCAGACACGGACACACGGACGGACACACGGACGGACGAACAGGGGGTTAAACATACTCTCGCCATGCCTTTCAGCCTGGCGGAGACAATAAGGCGTAACAACCCTCAAACCAAAACAAAATTTAAAACACTGTACAGCAGCCAACCAAGAACATTAACCCCCCCCCCTCTACAGTAATGTTGCAATTTGTAACAAAGCCATCTTCTTATCAAAATTACAAAAATACATATATATTAAGTCAACGATGCCACATTTAATGATAGATTCAATTATTTTCACTTTGAAACACATTTTAACATCTTCTCAGGATTTTATGTGCATCCCTGACAGTTTTTAAGTAGCTGATTCAATATTTAGATAATTATTGTCACCGCCAGGCCGAAAGGCATGGCAAGAGAGTTTGTTTTGCACCCCGTCTGTCCGTGTGTCCACGTGTCCGTGTGTCCATCTGTCAGCGAGCAGCTAATCTCCAGCACCGTTGTCCCGGTCGCTGCGAAACTGTGCACACACACTCCCTGGATGCCAATTCAGAACCTCTGCCCCAAATTTCCGTCCGTCCGTCCGTGTGTCCGTGAGCAGCTAAACTCCGGCACCGTTGGCCCGGTCGCTGCGAAACTGTGCATACACACTCCCTGGATGCCAATTCAGAGCACCACCAGGAGGCCGATTTTTTTATATATTACTCCTGCAGATTTTATCCAAACATCACGCAAATACTCAGCATCTCTATAGTCATGTGATCAACACAGATCTGTCCGATTTTCCATATTCCATCCTGATTGGCTAAGATTGGCTTCCAAAGTTTGCAGGATTGGTTCGTTTTGAACAAAATGCCTCAAATCATCAACGCAGCATGTGATTTCCGTGAAATTGTGCATGCATATTCCCACTAGGCCGACGAATAAATGCCACTTGAACATTTTCAAATCAGCCTCATGGTGGCGCTATAACAGGCCGATTCGCATTTTTACCTATAACTGCACCGATCTGCGTGAAACTTTGCACGCACTCTCCCTAGAGGCCAAGAAAAAACCTTTGCCATGCAACTTTGGCTTCCAAAGTTTGCTGGATAGGTCTGTTTGCAAGTGAAAATTTTCACACACATTCCCACTAGATTAATTTAATTAATATCACTAGGCCTATATCACACTAACTTTTGCTTAATCTAAAGCTTCAGGCAATCAATTAATTGGCGAAATATCCTGACAGTAAATTCCTCAAACACTTGACCTTTATTTTGAAGGTCTGGTTGGTTGGTTCCATTGGCGATGAATGTGAATGAAAGCAAACTATGAAACAAGCCGTCAGCTCAGCTGTTACACTTGACTTTCAGTGCAGATGGATAATGGAACTACGGAACACGGGTCAGTGTTCTGTTTTCTCGATTCAGATTTTGAAGGTAGAATATAAAAAACTTAATATTACACCAAACGAAAACATATGCCGTTTTTCAACTTTGTTCCACTTGATTTTCAATGTTTACAGACATTTAGAAAAAACGAAAAATTGGTCAGTTTTTATCTTTGTTCATTTTAGGTTCAAAATTAAAACAAGGAAATTTGAACTGTTTCCTTGTTTTTCTCACTTTTAATTTGAAGAGAAAAACGAATTATACCTTAGTACCCGGACCCTGCTCTGATTTAATCAAATTTAATTCATGATTCCAGTTTATGAATATAGATATGAAGTTGATAAAAATAAAAACATTCAAAAGGATGTATTTTAATTTTTAATTTTTACTTGTAGTTTAATATTATTTGTTTTCTCTTTGGTACACAAACCACCTAATACAGTACAGGCAAACAAAAAGGACCAAATAAGTAAAAACAAATAAAAACACACCAAAGATACATACTGCAGCACAGAACAGATATCAGGTCAACCACTACAGTCACAATTAGAAAGAAATCATGGCTATTTACATGCAACATTTGAGACTGGAATATTTGCAATTCTGTTGGAAATTGCAAAGTGTGGTTGCGCCTACGCGAGTAGCGGGTCACGGCCGCCGGGACTTGAGGAATACGTTGGGAGGAATACCGTTGGAGGCTGCGCCAACTACATTGTCACGTCACTCCTGAGGTCACTTGCGTTTCATTTTGAGTGGATCGATCCCCCCAAAATAATGTTTTTGCATCAAACGATTACATTTTGTGCATTTGTGGCGCCCCCTATGGATCAAAGTGGAAATGCTTTTGGGTATTCGTTGAGTAAACCACCCTTGACATGTGATTTAAATTTGGGATTGACCGGACGTTTCGTTCGTGATTTTTGGGCTTTTTTGTAAAACAGGCCCCTCTAGCTAACTTTGGAAGCCATTTACGGACGAACAGTATGGACTATCAAAATTCCGCTTGGAGATGTTTATTGCATGGGTCCAGAGATCATGCGTACCGATTTTTGTGAAATTTGGACAAAATATGTGGGAGGAGGAGCTAAAAGTGTGTTTTGAAGAAAATGCAAAATGGCGGAAAATCCATGCAAAAGCAAATGGGCGTGGCCTATATGGGGAGTTGCGTCATGACCCAAGGAATCTAGGGAAAAAAATATTTTTTTCTACGACCTACGGTTCAAGAGTTATAGGCCAAAACGTAAAGTGGGCTGTTATAGCGCCACCATGAGGCCGAATGGTGTAATTACTCTTTTAATAATTTTGCACTAAATTATGAACCTCCCCTCCAAGTCTTGTAACTCTAGCCCTTACGGTTTCTGAGAAAAAAATACTTTAATGTGAGTTTTTTCATTTTCCCATTAAAGTGGATGGGGAAATTTAATGAACTAATAAATCAATATCAATTAAACTATTTTACCAATCTCTTAGCGAAATGATAGCACACGATTCCCGGTCAAGCCGGTCATTTTTACATATGGCACGAAATTGGGGAAAAAAAACTGTGGGAGGAGTAGCGGGACAAAATAAAGTTTATCTAGAAAGAAAGAAAGAAAGAATAAAGTAGGAATAGTGCTATAGTCTGGGCAACCACACTAAATATCAAAGGGCCTGCCATTGGCTGGAATGGGGGGGAAACTTAGCCTGGTAAACCCTTCCTCCGGAAATCTCATTTGTAATTTATTTCAGGAGTGAGTCTGGCATGATCGCCCATTCGGCAATTTGGCTGTGGGCTGGAGTTGGGCGGGAGTAAAACCGTTGACTGACAACCCCTTCAGCCAATCAGCAGTGTTCCCCTTCA
Organism: Gymnoscopelus braueri; assembly: GCF_963280865.1. Taxonomy (NCBI): domain Eukaryota; kingdom Metazoa; phylum Chordata; class Actinopteri; order Myctophiformes; family Myctophidae; genus Gymnoscopelus; species Gymnoscopelus braueri. The sequence continues at coordinate 9,088,169 of NC_137609.1, forward strand.
GCCAGTGCATTTTTACCTAATGTGACGCAACAGGATTTTTGAGACGGCCATGCCCAAAATAGGTTGCCTTATTCCGATACATGCGTGTCACTGCCCGCCCCTGCCGGTTCTCTGATTATTTTTTTTTAAATAGGCTTTGTCATGATTAATTGACCACATACATGAAGTTAAACAACTAAATTCTATCCAAACGATATCTTAAAAGTAAATTCCGTGCCTGAAAATAGAAGTTTGAGAGCGTTTTGAAGTTTAAAAGAGAGTAGAAAACACTGCGGTCAAAAAAGATGGCTGCCGTTCGTTTTTGGTCGGCTGCACTCGGTTCCATTCGGCCTCACTCGAACTCGCCACCTGATTGGCCAACTTTCGCTGTCAATCACAGAACGATGAGTGACGACGCTGATAGGCGCGTCCATTTGGTGAACGGGCTAGAAACGCCCAGACAAGCCTTCAGGCCAGACTCCTTCCTGAAATCAAATGGAAATGAGATTTTCTGGAGGGAGGGGCTTTACCAGGCTAGGGGAAACTGGCTTATCTGTATTCTAGAGGAAGGTGGGATTTTACGCACCATGTGTCCAAAATGACTCTCCACAACTGTTGTTCCTCATCATAGAGTAGAGAGGTTAGAGGCAGCTCCCTCCACAGATATAGAGAATAGGACCACAATGGAAACAAGTCTCCAGGACTTGTTTTGTGTTATCCTTCTAGCCTAAATGTCTTACTGTGCTGTTAACATTTCTGACCAATAAAGTTATTAAATTCATCAATCAAGTCTCTAGGACTGTTTGCAACCATAGTTCATCATTCAGCTGATCTGCATCCTTCCAGTGTGTTCTTTTAGAAGTCATACATCCTGTTGTTATGATCTGTTTGTTATGTTTAAACCAGTCAGTCTGTTAGCAGTCATAAATCCTGTTGTTATGATCTGTTTGTTATGTTTAGACCAAGTTCCTTCCATCGTATGATTCAACAGACACATTACATGATCACAACCAACAGTGTATCCAACGATCGTTCCCAGAGATTGTGCAACAACTTACATTATGTGCAAAAAACGCACTTGAAAAGGAATTTCTAAAGTCTTTGTGTCCACATCATGAAACATCATGTGTTAAATCCTGAAACAGCCAATCAGTGTCCATGCAACAACCAATCAATCTGTTGAAGTGTCCTTGAGCAAGGCATTGCTCCTGTCATTGTCATTTTCTTGAAGTTTTTCTTGAATATAATGATCCATCTTCAATGTGTCCAACTTGTCTTCATCTTCAGACAGATAACAAGAGAAGCAGTAAGTAGCCTGGATACTGAAGGTATTGTAAGTACATCAGTACAGTTCTATATCAACCCAAGATGTTTAGAGAGGAATGGGTCGGTCTCATAGAGAAACAATAACATGCTTGAACTTGCAGCAGTTCCTTTGTTCCTCACTGCATCGATGACAAAACGAGCCTTGTTATATTTCACTGGCTCTACGCAGGCCTGATCATATTCTTCTTTTATCAGAACCTTCTTCTGGAAAAGTTTGTCCAGGAGATTGTTGAGGACGGGATCTGAAACGCTGTCGATGAAGCTGCTCCGCACATCAAACAGTCTGTCTTCTGCTGGACGACTCAGTGTGTGCTGAACTTGTTGTTTTCTTGAAGCAGCAGCTGAGAGTTTCACATAACCTTTCCATGCACAGATGGAGGTTTTACTGTTGCTTAGAAGTAGCGTAACACTCTTAAACCTTTCCTCTAAATTAATTACAAATGTTGCATTGTAATTGTGGTAGGATGATTCATCAACCTTAAATTTTGACTTATCTGGTAGAATTATGATGGAATCATCTCGAGTGGAAGTGGAGAGGGTGTATTCTTGCTTTGGGATTAGTTCACACTGAGGCATTTCAATGTAAATCTCCTCTCGTATGCTCCTTCTTTCCTTCAGCACATCTTGCCGTGCAACGTTCCCAGGCAGCAGCAACACATTCAGGATTGAACTTGGATCATCATCATCTTCAATCGGTGGTGTATAAAACAATGACACCAATGCCTGGACAGGACTGGGCCCGAACAACTTCTCTTGTACGTACGAGATGATACCAAATAAAGATAACCCAGTTACATCTATGATAACATGAGTTTCTGTGATCATACAGGGTTTGATCAGCTCAAAGCCATCATCATCCATCACATGGAGAACAGACAAGGATTTGCCTCCACCCATGGAGAGGATCTCGCAATGTGGAAAGTGTAACTGACACACAGACCCCTCAGAACCTTTGATGTCAAACAGTGGTCCTGCAGGCCTCTTGTCAAGCTGGGATAGAAGCTTTCGGTCCCAGTGGACTGTCCTGTAAGTCACATCTCCCTCTGTCTTCATCTTAAACACCAGGTCTGTCACGCTGCATTGGAACAGTCCTGCTTGGGTGCAGTGGAACCTGTAGCTTTCCTTGTTTTCCACAACAATGATATCAGGTGTAATTTTCGGTGTTTTGTCCAGTAGTGTAACATCATTTACGCTGTGGGACCGCTTTAATCTGACACTTGTCTTGTTCTCTAAACATGGAATTTGGCTTAGTGAGGGTAAGCTGTGAGAACGAGGCAGCAAGATGGATTCTTCTATCCTCAAACCACTGAAGCATGAACTTAGATCAATTTCATCTTGGAGCTCCAGAGAGGGATGTAGAGAGGACTGTGACTCTGTAACAGGATGGTCTTCCATCTCACCATGCAAAGGATTAGTTCCCTAAATAGAATAGAATAGAATAGAATAGAGGGGGAAATCAAATCAGGACATTAATTAAACAAAAATGAACCCACGCCTTTTCTATAATGCCAGTTCTTAAAAATGTAAATGTCACTCCTTGCCAACTGACTGTTGCGTAATTTCGGACTCTTTGCCGATGTAATAACATGCCTTGCCAGTAACTGTGCCATAACACAACACCACACATGCTTGATAGGAGATATATGTTATCCTACAGATATATTTATATATTGCTTGTTTAGGTTATGTCTTCTTTTTACAGCTTTAGATGTTAAGCTGTTCTTTTCATGTGTTTTATTGTGGTGGCGTTAAGGGACAGTAGATAAGGATAGGATAATTCCTTTTAACAGGACGTTCATGAAAGTCCTTGCGGGCTTGTTTCCAATGAGGGCCTGTGAGCAATTAGGGGTTAAGAGTCTTGCTCAGGGACAAATTTCATTTCATCGACACATATGCTGGCGTGGCCTGGAATCGTACCTGGGGCAACCAGGGCCTCTGGCTCCCTAGGCGGGCTCACTAACCACTCAGCTATGGCCGCACCTAGATGGCGCTCAGCCTACACAAAGCCACACATATGAGCATTAATAACCACTCACAGTAGTTTTCACCTTGTTCAGAACATTTATTGGTCAAGTATGTTCCAATCTGGGTACCCATCGGCAAAAAGTTCCTTTGAATTTGCCTGTGGGGGCACTGCCCGATTCCCCGTGTAGGGACCGGATGTCGGCCGTTCACTCTCCCTCAGCCCTCCTCTTCCGGTGGTGCATCTTTGTTTTCATTCCTAATAACAACAACTCTACACGTTGTATTGGGAGTTGCCAACAGATTCAGCTGTAAAGCTCTGAATCTGTCTTGAGAGATTAAGTAAGTTCAAATATGAGGATTGTGCCTCATACAGTGTTAGCTCAGCGTTCTGACCGGCCTATAGGCTACTTCAGGGTGAAAACAAGGAACAGCTGTCTGCCAGGATGAGGAGAGAAAAGGAAGATTAGGAACGCAGGCTTGTGTTTACTGCCTCAACACAGTTATTGTGCATTCTCATGTATTGTCCAAGAGGAGTTGGCCCGACAAGCCTTTATGCAACAACTCTGTCCCGACAATATTGGGTAGCATGTTCACCTGTCCTGCCCACAGACAATCAACCATACAACATGCAGAATGGAGCACACCCAAGCTATAGTCCAACAACCGGGCTTCGACTGCTCATGCCAAAGTACAGTGGTTGTTTTCATTCTCCTCCTGCCAGTCAGGAGAGGTACCAAGGAGACAGAAACAAGACCAACAAACAAGACCCCTGGTCTGTCTGCTATGGATGTAGAGAATAGAAGCACATAGAGTGGACCTTCTCAGCCACAAAACCCCTGATCACTACTGCTTTGTCACCGTTAAACTACAGAAGGATCTGCTGTCCCGTCTCTCCTCCCCTCTTCCACTGAACGTGGACTGCAAGCCTGGTCAAGCAAAGGAGCTACTATATGTAACAGTATCAATTATAAACTAGAAAAAGTGCTCCTCAGAGCACAAGTCTCCGCCAGGTCAGGTAGGTTATTATGGCCTCCTGGTGGCGCTATAATAGGCCAATGTGAAAAGGGTGCCATTTCTTCTTAGGCCTTTCACAGCAATCGGACTGCATTCATGATTTGAGGCATTTTGTTCATAAAATGTGGTTTGCTAAATTAGACCTGCTGGTGGGGCTATAACAGGCCAATGTGAAGAGGGTGTCATTTCGTCCTCGGCCCAGTGGGAATGTGCGTACAAAATTTCACGGAAATTGCACACTGCGTTCATGATTTGAGGAATTTTGTGAAATAGGACCTATCCTGCAAACTTTGGAAGCCAATGTTAGCCAAGTCGGATGGAATATGAAATATTGGACACATGACTGAGATACTGTGTACCGATTGTTGTGATTTTTGGACAGAATCTGAAGGAGTAAGAGCAAAACATGTGTTTTACAAAAGTCAGCCTCCTGGTGGCGCTCTAAAAGGCATATGTGAAAAATGCAGGGCAAAGGTTTTTCCTTGGCCTCTAGGGAGTGTGCGTGCAAAGTTTCACGCAGATCGGTGCAGTTATAGGCAAAAACATGAATCGGCCTGTTATAGCGCCACCATGAGGCTGATTTGAAAGTTTTGAAGTGGCATTTCTTCCTGGGCCAAGTGGGAATCTACGTGGAAAATTTCACGGAAATCGCATGCTGCGTTCATGATTTGAGGCATTTTGTTCAAAATGAACCAATCCTGCAAACTTTGGAAGCCAATCTTAGGCAATCAGGGCCCTATTCCACGAAAGGTGAATTAAATAAGCCTGGCCTTAAGTCAAATCCAGGCTTGACAAAGTCGGTCCGTATAGCCTCGTTTATTCCGTTCCATGAACGCCAAGCCAGGCTGAAAAGGAGCGACTTTGTCGAGCTAGGCCTTGTCAAGCCAGGCTGTGTCGAGCCAGGATAATGAAGCCAGGCTTCACGTATTCCTGTAAAAGACCATGAAAGTCGATAGCAGAATCCTTGAATTTGACCAATCATGGAGCCCAAAACCAGAGCGGCGTTCTTCTCTGTGGCTGAATAGCAGCACTGCAGCGGCTCATGCAATCATATGAGGAAGTAAAATGTATAATAAGCAATAAAGGAAATACGGCCGCAATAAATAGATCCAGGGAGAAAGCGTGGCCGACAAATTAAATGCACAAGTCGTCCAAAAATATAAACAATTTATATACAAGTCCATAAATATATAGTCCATAAATATATAATTCTGTCAGGCTTAAACATGAGGAGTTTAAGTAAATATCGGCGATATCTCCTACTAATCTACAATGCTATTAAATGTGCCATGCATGCAATGTTGAGATTACATGGAATCCATCTATTTATATATCTGCAGTGCTGTCCACGGGGGTCCCCGGGGGTCGCCGTTACCCACGGCGGTAAGGGGTGTCCCCGTTGCGGTAACGGCGACCCCCATTACCGCAACGGGGACCCCGCGGGAGTCCCCGTTGCAGGGTCCCCGTTGCGGTAATGGGGGTCGCCGTTACCCGCGGGGGTAACGAGGGTCCGGCCGCCAAAAGGTGTAGCCTAAAAAAAAATTCTGGCTTGTAGATCTTCGATTTTGTCTGTATGTATATATATATATATATATGTCACAGGTAAATTGGCATTCCAGGTAAATTGGAAGGGGAGCGCTTGTTTTTAGGCGCGGGGCTGCGAGGCGAGGCTTTGATGCGAGGACGACAACAACAAAATAGCAACCAGGAAATGTAAGCACCAGCCTCAGTGGCGCACTTCGATAATCATTGGACTCCCCATCCACTACCACTGGGAGTCTGGGTATGACTCCCGCTTGGGACAATACTTTTTCAAACAACCGCGGACTACTTTTTTTCGCCGATAAAGTAAAGTTTTGGACCATGACGGAGGCGCGCCGACTCAGCAGACCTTGAGGCCGAGGAGTCGCGCCCAAGCATCCAGGCGCGAGTGCCCGTGACGACCGGCCGATGGTCTGCTAGTCGACTAAGCGCCGTCCGAGTTATGTACCGATAGGCACAGAATCTTAAATGATGTTGTGGGGACTGCGTTTGCCCCAACTGTCACTCACTGCACTAACATAGCCCGCCAGCACCGCCCCCTCGCCCCCTTGTGCTTCAACTGCATGGAATAAGGCTGTTCGCGGGTGTGTGTGTGTGTGTGTGTGTGTGTGTGTGTCTGTGTGCGCGCGTGTGCGTGTGCGTGTGTGCGCATGCGTGTGTGCGTGCTCGTTTGTGCGCGTGTGCATGCGTGCGTGTGTGGTGTGGGGCTCATGTCTGGCTTGCATTGCCTTAGCGTTGATTCTACAGAATTGCCTGGGGGGCGGTGAAAACAAGCGCTTCTTTTCCAATTTACCTGGAATGCCAATTTACCTGTAACATATATATATATTGTAAAAAAGGGGAATGGACCTTCAAGGAAGGGACTGCACACTCCAGGGAACAGATGGACAACTTGCTACTGCATTATAGTATTTTATTAGCACGACGCGTTTCGCCGTGAGCTTCGTCAGGTGCTATACAAAAGTGTGTGTGTTCAATACAGTGACACCTATATAGTGCCATTCATTAGACCAGGGGTGTCGAACTCATTTTGGTGTCCGGGCAAGATTGGTCAAATGGTGACTTGAGGTGGGCAGGAACCAGTTGCGGACGCACATGCGCGCTCACACGCATTCAGTTATACAGCATTGTTTTTCAATCTGTTATCTTGTCTCAGAAAACAAACAATGCAATTTGTAACAATAATAATAATAATAATAATAATAATAATAATAATAATAATAATAATAATTATTATTATTATTATTATTATTATTAATATTATTACCCTTATTATTATAAACCATTTTAAATAGAATAATTTGAAGTTAAACAATACCTGGTAATGTGTGTGGGTGGTTAAATAATTACATTTATAGAACAGTGGTGTAAAGTAACTAATTACATTTACTCAAGTACTGTACCTAAGTAAAGATTTGACGTAGTTTTACTTTACTAGAGTATTTCCAATTTCCAGAACTTTCTACTCCACTACATCTCAGTCACTGCTATAACTACAGTATATCACTTTAAAAAATGTTTTATGAAGATTAGCTACTTTAATTATTTACATTTACAAAAATAGCAGATCTACAAGCTCATAGTGTGGCACTCAGTGCCGCACTATGAGCTTGTATATCTGCTATTTTTGAATAGCCAAATAAATCTTAAAATGACACAGATGCTTTCCCAGATTGAATGTTAAATACGCTCTGAGTTCAATTAATACTGAGGATTTCACTGGGCAAGCTCCTGAGAAATAAAAGAAGCAGCTTTGATACATTTATACGTTTTTAACACATATATGATTAATGCTTCTAACTACCTATTACCATTATTATATTTTCAAAAATGGCAAATTTACATGGTGTAGCCAGCATGAAATTTCATCTAAATCACTTGCTGCTCCCAGACACCTGACATCTCTTTGCTTTAACAAACTTAATGTCAGGGAGCAGTTATTTTCATAACACTGCACTACGTTTGAGTGTGTGACAGACAGACAGACAGACAGACAGACAGACAGACAGACAGACAGACAGACAGACAGACAGACAGACAGACAGACAGAGAGAGAGAGAGAGAGAGAGAGAGAGAGAGAGAGAGAGAGAGAGAGAGAGAGAGAGAGAGAGAGAGAGAGAATATGTCCGTGCTGGGCTGACTCCTGTGTGACGATCAAAGAGTATAGCCATTACTAGTTGAATAGACTGTTAACGAGCCAATCAGCCAGAACATTCCGCAGCTGGTTAGACAATGCCTGGGCGATCAGAGGTACTCAGTCAAGTAGCAGCGAGTGGGGGAGGGGCGAGCTGCTTGGCAGCACAGCAATGCAAACTGCGACTCTATGTCTGTTAGATGTAGTGTCAATTTACTATTTTTCAAAGTATTTCGCGGGCCGCTATGGACCTTTCCGCGGGCCGCAAAACGCCCGCGGGCCGCGAGTTTGACAGGCCTGCATTAGACAGTTCCACCCCTCCAGGCGTGGTATAAATCATTAAATTATTCAAATATATTTCAAAACAGGAGAGGGCAGACAAAGATGCTGTATGCACAAACACCAAAAAACAAACAGATCAAATGAGAACACATTTAGATATATACATACATCAAAAGGAATATCTCTAGTAGTGACAAGAAATCCCATAAAGATGCGAGGCAACCCATTTATACAAATGTATACATAAAGTATTTGAATTAAAAACTTTTAGATTGAAACAAATATCATGGTAGGCACAATCAAAGCAGTCAGGATATGGGTTAAACATGGATCAGGCCAAGTCAGTCAGAAAGGTTTTAGACTGTTAAATCAAATATATGGATATATATTGAATATATGTGCAAAAATGGGCAGTGTGGTAATGACACACATATATATATATATATATATATATATATATATATATATATATATATATATATATATATATATATATATATATATATATATATGTATGTATGTATGTATGTATGTATGTATGTATGTATTAGGCCCGTAACGATACAGTAACTGCATCGATGCATCGTTTAAAAAAAAAAACGATCTACTGTATCGTTTTATTAAACAGAAAATCGTCCTGTAATGCCATTATATCGATTAAAATCGGTTTGCAATGTAAATAATCGATTGTATCGATATTAAGAAATGGGGTCTTGTATTTAGTTCGAGACATGTTAATATTTGATGTATTTTTATGTGATCATCGCCGTGTTTATATCGCCGGGTCGCGCAGACGCGCACCGCTGATCTACAAACTCACAACACACGGCGTTACAACGAGATTTGAGCTTGCAGATCAGATATTACGTCATTATGAAGGCGACGCCACGCTCAGCTGAGAGGCGACGCAGCTGAGAGACGGGGCTACAAATGCTAGGCTAGCAGGCTGGGCGCATTTAAGCAGCAGCACGCCACGCCGTGCACAAACAAACAGCGAGGAGACGCGTTAGTTTAAAGTTTACACAATGGCAGAAAGTCCCAGCAGCACAGTGGACCGTGCGATATTCAAGCCGTTGAAGATGAAGTCGAAAGTGTGGACACATTTTGGGTTTTGTAAAAAGGGAGAGACCAACACACTTGATAAATCTGTCGCCGTTTGCAGTAAATGCAGAGCCGAACTAAAATACAACGGCAACACAACCAATCTTTCCATGCACCTAAAAAGACGCCATGGTATTGATCCTGGACACAAAGCTTGTGCTACTAGTACGAACGACGTCATTCCCTCAGCAGCAACAGCAGCCGTGGGAGACTGCTCCGGTAAAACCTCAATCACTAACTTTTTTAATCATAAGCTTAGCCACAACTCCCCAAGAGCTAAAACCATCACTGCATCCATTGCCAGATTCATATGCAAGGATATGCGACCGTACTGTGTGGTTGAAAATTCTGGCTTCCGTGATTTGATCCAAACCTTAGAGCCAAGGTACAATATACCTAGCCGTCCACATCTTTCAGACAAATGCATCCCTGCCTTGTACGATAAGGTGAAGCTGGAAGTACAACAATCACTAGCCCAAGCTGAACGTGTGGCGATTACAACGGATGGCTGGACGTCGTGCTCAACACAGGGGTATGTGACAATCACCTCCCATCACATCAACAAAGAATGGAAATTGGAAAGTTTTGTTTTGCAAACCAGAGTTTTGAACGAAGCGCATACTGGTAAAAACATTGGCGCCTTACTGCGTGAGGCTTGCTCTGAATGGTGCATCTCAGACAAGAATCCTGCTCTCGTCACCGATAACGCCAGAAACATGACTCTCGCCGGTTCAGAAGCTAACTTCACTCCACACATTCCGTGCTTTGCACATACCCTCAACCTTGCCTCGCAAAAGGGTTTGGGGGTGGCTTCTTCAAAGTTGTTGTTGGGGAAAGTGCGACGAATTGTAGGGTATTTCCACCGTAGCCCCATGGCATGCAACGTCCTACTAGATAAACAAAATATGTTGGGGCTGGATGACCACAAACTGGTCCAAGACGTGGTCACCAGGTGGAATAGTTCATACGACATGCTTGACCGCTACTTGGAACAACAGGAGGCCATAGAGATGACTCTGGCGTCCAAGGAGTTGCGCAAGGCAGGCAAGGATGTTAACGCGCTGAGCGACACTGAAGTCATCAGTGCGGAGGAGATAGTCAAATTGATGGGTCCTGTTAAAATTGCCACAACAGTGATGTGCGAGGAAGAGCAGCCAACCGTCTCAGTCATTGCTCCTCTTCAAGCAAAACTGCTGAAACACCTGCAGGCCTGTGAGGGCGACTCAGACTTGATTACAGACGTAAAGACAGTGATGAAAAATGACCTCTCCACCCGCTACAATACCATCCGTGACACTCTGAACATAGGTATGTCTCTATTAAAAGCTAAAGTGCGTGCGTGTGTGCGTGTGTGTGTGTGTGTGTGTGTGTGTGTGTGTGTGTGTGTGTGTGTGTGTGTGTGTGTGAGAGAATGTCAGTGTTGGTTAATATTTCTGTGTGTGGGGGGGAGAGTATCAGTGTTGGTTAATATTTTAGATAAGTTTGTGTGTGTTAAAGTTTTAGGTTAATGTGATCACCATGTGTTTGATATATATAATATTGCTGTCAAAATTAAGGTTAATGCCTGTGATTCAAACAGTGACTTGACTCTCTGGTTGCCATATCAATTGATGCTATGCTTTGTTTTCCTTTAACAGCATCTGCGTTGGACCCACGTTTTAAGGAGCTGCCCTTCCTGGACAAAGAGGACATGGAAGTTATCTATGCAAGACTTGCTCTCAAGGCTGCAGAAGGCTATCAGGTAATAATGAGAGATAACATAACCTAGTAGATAATATATTATCATGTTCATTTATGTGGGAGCTAGTACATTACATTCTTGTATACATTTCTTTATTGTAATTATTTTATTTTAAGTGTACTGTCTCTTATTGGCACCACATTCACTACTAAAGCTGAATACAATTTCCTTTTACATTGAGCTGAAAGGGATAGTATTTTATTTATTAGTAAATCTTATAATACAGTTGAGTTTAGAGTTTGTGTTTGTGCACTGTGCAGTGTTTCACTTCAGATGTTTAAAAGAGTTCACACATTCTTATACACACTCAGATACCAGCAGAAGAGCAGGGAGAGATGCCAGAGGGAGACCAGCAGGTGGAAGAAGGAGACCAGGAGGAGATGCAAGAGGAAGACCAGGAGATGCTAGGGGAAAGCCAGGAGTCAAAAGAGGAGTGTGGAACCACTGAAGAGACAACAGGTGTGCTTTTAAAATAAATATTAAGTGCTGGAAAGAAAAAGTTGTTTTTCTGTGTTAATCAGACTGAGATACATGACAATATTTCAATATTTTTCTTGTCTTGCATTGTTTTGTCTTCTCCAGGCGAGTCACCTCCCTCAAAAAAGAAAAAGACAGCCTTGGATGCACTGTTGGGGGATTGCTTCGTCCCAAGACAAAGAAAGTCCTCCAGAGAGTCTGCCAGAGAAGAAGTGACGAGGTACAGAGCGAAAGATGCATTGCCTTTGACCGAAAACCCCCTGAACTGGTGGAGATCAAATGAAAATGAACTACCACTGCTGTCAAGGCTAGCCAAACAATACCTGTGCATCCCAGGCACCAGCGTGCCATCCGAGCGAGTTTTTAGTACTGCTGGTGACATACTGAATGCAAAGAGAAGTGTCCTACGGCCGGATCATGTAGACCAGTTGATCTTTCTGAAGAAAAATCTGAAGTAGGCTGCAAGGTTTGTTGAGGACAGACAGTCTTTTGAGATCTGAAGTGAGCTAAACCACTGTGTTGCACATATGTGTTAAAATATTGTGATGAACCTTGTAGTTTTATTTGGGTTCTTTTTGGGGGGTAGAAAAGAGAGAAGACATGCTCCCTACTAGCTCCCATGCACATTCATTGTACTTGTACTTGTATTCTATTCTACCTCATCAGTTGTTGCAAAATAACCTTATACAGAATATGCACTTTATTTTCTTGAATTTGAGTAGACTAGAGTGATCTAAAGTTGTCTAATTGTATTTATTTGCTTATTTTGCTGTGGATTTGCTGTGGATTTGTTGTGGATCATAGAATTTATTTCATTATATGTTGAGGTGAATTCTGGTTGGTTTGAAGGTGCAGTAAAAAACTGTTTTGAAGGTGCAATGAACAATTGTTCTGAAGGTACAATGAAATGTTTTTGAAGGTGCAGTTAAAAAACAAGTCAAATAAAATGTGCATTTGGCAATGCCATTAAATTGTTGTTTGTTTACTTGTTATATTTATATCCATAATCAACCCCTACAGGAAAAATAATTGAGGAATTTTGTACTATATCCACTCCAGGTATTTATTTTTCACACAGACTTTTTGGGTAAATAAATAGTTACTATATCGATTTTAAATCACTGAATCGAATCGTATCGTTCCAAATTAACCTGTCCTGTATCGTTCATGTATCGTATCGACTAAGTCATTGAATCGAAATGTATCGTATCGTTCTAAATGAACCTGTATCGTTCATGTATCGTATCGACAACCAAGTATCGTGATACATATCGAATCGTTGTTAAAACGTATCGTTACACCCCTAGTATGTATGTATGTATGTATGTATGTATGTATGTATGTATGTATGTATGTATGTATGTATGTATGTATGTATGTATGTATGTATGTATGTATGTATGTATGTATGTACGTACGTATGTCATTTTTTATAATCTAAAAAAAACTAATATATTATCAAACATCTACAATATGAACTATAGTGTTAACAGAGTGACAATGACATATCAGTGAGTCATTGTGAAACAATTATGATTCATGGTCACACACTATTTCAGTAATATAATTACTTTGATTATATCTTATTGTATTGATTTCATTTGAATGCAGGGTCATTCAAATGAGTCCATATACAAACACATGTGTTGAATTAACTGTGGAAAAACTTGAAGAACAAGGCACTGGATTAAGTAAGCTTGGCTGTTAGCCTGCTCCTGACCAGGCTAACTTCACAGCTAAATTGCCATGGTAACTAAGGTAGGCTTGCTTCAATTATCTTTCGTGAAATCTAGTCATGGCTAAACTTAGCCAGGGTGAACTGGCTAAGCTAATCTTCAAGATAATTCAGCTTTCATGAAACCGATTCATCCCTAATCCTGGCTAAATTAAGCCAGGATAAGTGTTAAAGCCAGGCTTTAGCTCTAATTCACCTTTCGTGGAATAGGGCCCTGGATGGCATAGGTCTATGGAAAATCGGACAGATCTGTGTTGATCACATGACTATAGAGATACTGTGTACCGATTTGCATGACGTTTGTAATAAAAAAAAAAGGGTTTTGCACAAATCGGCCTCCTGGTGGCGCTATAACAGGTCCATGTGAAAGGTTTCGGGCAGAGGTTCTGAATTGGAATCGAGAGAGTGTGTGTGCACAGTTTCGCAGCGACCGGGGCAACGGTGCCGGAGATTAGCTGGTCACAGACAGAAGGACACACACACGGACGGACACACGGACAGGGTGCAAAACATACTCTCTTGCCATGCCTTTCGGCCTGGCGGAGACAATAACGATCAGTTAGTATAATTACACAAAATGTGTTAAAAATCTTTGTTCTAATCTACATGGTTGGTGTGTATAATAATACTAGCATTAGTGGTCACAGCTCCGTGTCTGTCTCCCATATAAATGTCCTGCCACACCCCCACCTCTTCCCTTTGTTATTTCCATATTGGAATGAGGTGGGTGTCTTTTGTTATCTTCCCTGTATAACTTGTGGGGTGTCGCTAGGCAACCGCCTGCCAGGTAAGCACCTCAACGGGGAGAGTCAGTGGGGCTGAGACAGTGCGCGGCCAGCCAGGCCCCGCCCCCAGCTGGGCTGCGTCATCGACGGGCGTTACCTGCCTGTCTATCTGTGGAATCAACCTGAAGTGAGCGCACCTGCGTCGCTCAGCTGGGGAGCGCACAGACAAACCAAAACCACTGTCTCTGCCTCAGTATGGCCTGACTCTCCACGTTGACCAGACAGGTGCACAGGCGGTAAGCGAACCCCCACTTATTCTCCTCCTCATTACCTGGTGTTATGTAACTCGGAGTCTAATGGTTATGTGTTTCTGTTATAGGCAACCTAGGACCCGATGTCATGGACTGGAAACCCACGCAGAGCGCGTGAGGGAGATTCGCATGGACGATTACTAACACTGAGCCCCGAAGGGGTGAAAAGTTTGCTTTATTTGATTTATGATTAGAAACGTATTGACAAACGGCGCCAGGGGTTTCCCCCCTGTGGACGTGCCATATTTCCTTAATAAAACACCCTGTGAGGCCTTCGCAAATACTGTCTCCGAGTGTTGGTTTGGTTCAGTCTTCACAAACTAAATAACAATTGGAGTTATTTACTTATACAGTCTTTGTTTAACTTCGTTTGGAGAGGAGTCCATGCACTAAAGCCAAACTAACCTGGAGACGTCATTCTGTCAGAATAAACAGAGTTTGTCTCCAAAGAGATTTCTGGGTCCACCCATTCAACACGATGCAGAGAAATAGTTACACCGGTTACATATATCTGGACATAGAGTTGAATGACACAAAGAGCCAAGCCTTAACTGACACTAGAGCTTCTCTCTCATTAGTCTGACTATAGAGACCCTGACTTTATATGGGCTCTGCTGGTTTTTCATCCTACCAGATAGTTCATTACATTCATTTGAGTTGAGAACCTCTGGGTTAATAATGATCTCACCTCTGGTTTCTCCTCCACCTTCACATCAGGTTGACCTGTGACCTTCTTGCTCTCTCCCTGTGCTCCCCCCTCCTCATCATCCTCTTCCTCCATCTTCACCTCCCTCTGGGAGGTCATGGAGCTGCCTGTCTGGACATGCTGGGAGCTGAGGTTTGTACTGCTGCTGACTGATGCTGGAGTGTAAGTCTGTCCTTCTGTCATCATAGAAGAACTCAGAGACACCTGTGATGGATGGATGGAGAAAAGAGAGATGTTTCTGATCATTTTGAATCTTGCCTCAGACAAATATTCCATTGTAATTATATACAACTAAAACTTTAAAGGCTTTACAAAAAATAAACATACATGTTTGTAAACTAGCAACACATGAATCTCTCAAGACTGATTCTGTTAACAGCAACACCACTGCCTTAAACATGTAATGTTGTTGTTAGAAGGAATAAACACAGAACCCTGGAGGAAGTGGACTAAGAAAGCAAAGTTCCTGTTTCTACACTAAATAGGAGGTGGTGCCCTAAGATTATTTGTCCTCTTTTTTTTTACCGAATGGGTTCCAAGATTGTTAAAACAATAATAACCTTGTCCCCAGGAGGAAGGGGAGGTGTTGATGTCTGATCCATGGACTTCATCTCCATCTGACCAGACTGTTTCACCTCTACAGAAGAACAACAAACAAACAAACATTCATTACACATGAAGAGTATAGAAGACATGAGGTCTGATACATTGTTTTATGACTGTACATAAATATCACTGTAAACTCAATTAACCAAATTCACACAGCGGCCAGTTTGTTCTTACATCAAACTTGGAGGTAGCCCCTCCCCCTCCAGTATGAAGTAAGAGTTAAATGGACAGTTTGAAGATGTATGAACATCGGTTGTGAGCTTGTAGATCAGCTAAGAGATTTGGTGTAGAAGGGAAAAAGGAGGGGACCAAGTACAGACCCCTGGGGGAACCCAGTCAATAAAGTATGAGAGAGAGAGAGAGAGAGAGAGAGAGAGAGAGAGAGAGAGAGAGAGAGAGAGAGAGAGAGAGAGAGAGAGAGAGAGACCTAGGAAGAGAGAGAGAGAGAGAGCGACCTAGGAAGAGAGAGAGAGAGACCGACCTAGGAAGAGAGAGAGAGAGACCGACCTAGGAAGAGAGAGAGAGAGACCTAGGAAGAGAGGAGAGAGAGAGAGAGACCTAGGAAGAGAGGAGAGAGAGAGAGAGACCTAGGAAGAGAGGAGAGAGAGAGAGAGAGAGGAGGGAGGGAGACCTAGGGAGAGAAGAGAGGGAGACCTAGGGAGAGAGACAGAGAGAGACTGTGCGTGCGTGGCTAGAACCTTACCCCTACTCGTCCGCCTCTTCTTCAGCTCACACCTCTTCTCTCTCATCAGTTTCCAGTATTCACTCTGTATTCCACACATAAACAGACAATGAGAGTCAGGCTACATCCAGATGTTAACAGACTGTTCCTTAACATTGTTTGGAATGAACTTTAACTTCCTGTATTTTCAAAATAAAAGACTGGATAGATTAGGGCCTCTATAGGCAGTGGTGGAAAGTACATTTACTCAAGTACTGTACTTAAGTACCATTTTGATGTTTATTTTATTTTTTTACTGTACTTGAGTATTTCCAATGTTCAATATTTTTTTACTTCTACTCTACTACATCTCAGATGTAAAAATGTTACTTTTACTCCACTACAATTATTTGAAAATGTTGATTACTAATTTATTACTATGAAGATTTAGATTATTATTACAAAACATACACAAACCACTTCAGCCCTATATACTTGGCTATTTGAAAATAGCCAATCTACAAGCTCACAACGCGTTGTGTTCTGAGCTTGTAGATCTGCTATTTTCAAAGAAAGAATTTTATACATACCCAAGTGAACATACCCAAGTGAACTTAGAACACCGGAATTGTACTTTACTAGAGTATTTCTACATGGTGGTATTGATAGTTTTACTGAAGTGAAAAATGTGAGTACTTCTTCCATCACTGGGTGTAAGTGAACAGTTTAATGTAAGTAGACCACGGTTAACCTTATGAAGCCTAGCTTCCCTATTCTGTGAAAATAGCAGCTCTACAAGCTCATACTGAGCCTGTAGAGCTGCTATTTTCAGTGAAGATGGGAAACAGTAAGATACCAAGAATAGACGCCTGAGGGACCCCATTCAATTTAAGTATGTAGTGGTTAAATGGTTAATAAAGCTGAGCTTTTGTATCTGCTATTTTCATTACTTTTGAGTGACACTCTCTCTTGATGAAATAGGGCATTAATGTTTGAAGAAAAAAACATACATTATTTTAAACATATGAGGTTTCTGCCCGACAGCAATGATAACCACATTAACCCTTTATACATAGTTGAACGGGGTCCCCCAGGGCTCTGAACTAGGCCTGATGCTTTATTCTCTCAACACCAAATCTGTTTGCCGAAAATAGCAGATATAAAATAATGGGTTGCATTGTGATGCTTTGTAATCTTTTTGAATGTTCACCTCAGCATAAGGGTTCATGTGGTTACCTGAAATCCCTATTTATTTTTGTATGTCACTGAATGAAGAACAGTTAAAGGTATCATGACATTCATTTTAACTTTTTTTATTTTCAATGTTTTATTTGGGGTTTTATGACTTCAATTACACCCAAAAAACCTGAACTTAGAACATTCAGTGGATTTTCTGTGGTCTGGGGTTTTCTGAATAATTAGGCTGAAAAGTAATCTGAGCTTGGCCCTTCGACAGTGAGGTCACAGTCGATTAATCCCGCCCACTCTCCTCCTCGCCCCTCCCCTCCCCTATCCTTTCCTTTGGGGGGGGCGGAGCAGAGGCGATGATTGACAGGCAAAATCCCTCACCAGCGACACCCGCAGGCAAAGATTTCTTTTTTCATTGCAGTTGAAAAGGCTTTAGAAATGTGAGAGAAAAACACCTGCCATTGATCACTGGAATGGAATTTTCACTTAAAACTTTTTGTACACTTTTGAAGGACCAGGACAAAGACTTTGAATGTGGTGTAAAAGTGAATGTCATTAAACCTTTAAATGTTAGACATGTATTTGGAATCGATACATTGTAGTTCATGTAATCATTAGAACATGTAAATAAATGTCATGGAGAGAATATTAGGTTCTTACCTTGCTGTTAGTTGACTCATACATGTTCCTCTCCATGTTCTGAGCGTCAGTCAACAGGTCCTTAATGTCCTCAGTTTGGTCTCTTGTGGACATGTCCCCTACACTGCTCACCAACACACAGAGAATGAAAGAGACAAGGTCAGACATCAGATTCAACTCATCATTCAATAAGTGATAATTGTTCAGCTGGTCTGGGGTCAAGAAGATGGTGAGAACACATTGTATTGGTTCTGCTTTCTGTGTGATGAACACTCACAGCCAGCGGACATTGGAGTCACGGCAGCTCTGTTTGTAGTCTCTATGCCAAGACTTCCTCATGTCTGCTGCAGAGAGAGGGAGGGCTGTGATGGAGTCCAAGCTGAGAGAAAGACAATGATAGAAAAAACGAAGAGACATAGAAAGAGGAGGGAGAAATAATGAGGAACACATGATGTTATGACATAATATTCTATATGACATATCTCTAACTGTACAGGTGGAAACAGAGAGTTTTCCCTTCGTAGTGTAAACTATACCTCCCCACCCAACCAACAAACAAACAATAAAGTAATAATAATAATATATGTATGCCTTATCTACTGTACAGGTGTATAATTGGTTCATAACTAAGGACAATGTCTACATCCTCTACCCAGAAGAAGAACTCAGATATATTAATGAAGTAAAAGTAGCAATACCACCATGTAGAAATACTCCTTCATTCAAAATTACTGGCAAAATTACAAGCGCTCAATAGCCTTAAGTAAGAATGTCAATCTGCAAAGTACATGGTAATTAAAGCTGTCAAGCAGTTGGAATAAAAAGTACAATAATTATAGTCAAGTAAAAAGTACTTTCTCTGTACGTCTCTGAGATGTAGTGAAGTAGAAGTATAAAAGTATTGAAAAATGGAAATAATCAAGTAAAGTAAAAAAGCACCTCACAATTGTACTTAGTGCTTGAGTAAATGTACTTAGTTACTTTCCGGCACTTGCTGTACCCCTCCCATCCCTTTAGGTTCAAAGAGTAGACCTACAAAGTATCACTGTACCGGAATTATTCATTTTTACTCCACTAAAAATATATAGTTACTAATTACTTTGCTGATTCGTACAATCATACATTAACCACTTAAGCCCTATTTAATACTTTGGGTGTTTGAAAATAGGGGATCTACAAGCCCACAACAGGTAAATATGTGACGCATTAATGCGACATTACTTTGGTAAGTATATTTTGATGACAATACTTGTGTACTTGTAACAGAGGTTTTTTATATTTTGGTATTGCTACTTTTACTTTTGTAAAAAACAAACAAAATACAAAAGTGGGGACACTGTGAGTGTGCTTGCTTGCCAGTGAGCAACCCTGAATGAAAAACACTGAATGAATAATGAATTACAACTCTGTGAATCATAGTACATTATGATCCTTCCAAGAAATGTTTGTGATTGTCATATATCAAATAACTACCTGTTTCATGTCCAATATTTTCATGTTAACCCTTGCATTATGTTAGAAACCTGCATCCACTTGTCGTGTTAGCGGGTCAAATTTGACCCGTGATTTAACTCAGCCCAAAATACTCAAAGAATATTTTTTTTCATATTTTTTTTTCCTCCCACATCATAGCTGACTTGTAATGCATTCATATCCATGTAAACACTTTTTAAAATATTATGTTGGGTTAGGGTTAGGGTTTAATCTTTCAATATATGTCGTTTTGTAAAAAGGTAAAAATGCACTCATTACTTTTTCCTTCATGAAGACAATGGATAATGATGTTATCTAGCTATAATAGAATAATTAAGAATAATAATTAGAACACACTTCCAAAAAAAAAAAATGTTTTAGTTTTTCAACTTAAAGACAGGGTGCCGTGATTTTCAGTGATCCCCCCCTAAAACACAATCATCAGGTATTATGGTTATACTAGGAGGAAGATTTTTTCAAAAAAGTGTACAGAAAGTGTTTAAATTATGTTTTATGTGGACACGCCTCCAATTCATTAAGTATACCTGGTTCTTACCTTAGCACCTCCTCCACCACCTTAGCACCACCCACCTGTCCTAGTCCCTCCTCCTCCTCATGCCCACACCTGTTGTGTTATGATAATGAGGGGGAGGGTATAATTTTACTGTGTCATTAAAGTGCTGTTTTTCTATTGGCACGTTTGACCCTCAAGGTTTCAGCCTCCAGGAAGAAACTCAAAATAGTCAGAGAAGACATAAACACCATAAAAACACCACCAGGGGGCTTAATGAAGTTCTATCAACCTCATAGACACATGCAAAACCATGGCACCACCTCTTTAATTTAAAAAATATTATAAAAAATAGTGACACCTGTGGTGTTAGCGGGTCAAAATTGAGCCGTATACCATAGAAGGTAAAAAAGTTATTTATTTTTCATAAACTCAAACTTTATTTTACTCCTGATAGCAAATGCTAATTGAGGACAAGTCTCTCTCGCTTTCAAACATGTAAACATTGAATATTGACAATTTGGGGGGAATTGAGCCACACTCCTCTGCCATTTTGACCGCTAACACCACAAGTGTCACTTTTTTTTAAAGACCATCAGAATTAACAAAAATGGTGGTAATTTAATTTTGTTGCGTTAAAATAGCTGTCACTGAGGATATCATGAAGCCTTGTTCCAAAAAAAGAAATGTAAAGGGTACTTTTTACCTATTTAAACTTGAAAATGGGTCAAAAATGACCTTAACACAATGGAAGGGTTAAAGTTATGTTTGTGTTTTCTAGTAAAAAGTTAGATTAATTTAGTTAATTAATTTCAATGTGGATTAATTCTTTGTGTCTTTCCAATTGAAGTTCAAAGAGATCATTGATCTTACATTTGGTCTAAAACTCGAGGTTCTTCATTCGACCTAGACCCATAGCCAGAGTATGATGATCCTAAGCTTGTCCCAGACCAATAGCCAGAGGATGATGATCCTAAGCTTCTCCCAGACCTATAGCCAGAGGATGATGATCCTAAGCTTCTCCCAGACCTATAGCCAGAGGATGATGATCCTAAGCTTCTCCCAGACCTATAGCCAGAGGATGATGATCCTATGCTTGCCGTAGACCCATAGAGAGAGGATGATGATCCTAAACTTCTCCAAGACCTATAGCCAAAGTAAGATGATCCTCTGCCTGTCCCAGACCCATAGCCAGAGGATGATGATCCTATGCTTGTCATAGACCCATAGAGAGAGGATGATGATCCTCTGCTTGTCCCAGACCCATAGCCAGAGGATGATGATTCTCTGCTTGTCGTAGACAGATAGCCAGAGGATGATGATCCTCTGCTTGTCCCAGACCTATAGTCAGAGTCTGTTGTTCCACCGTCATGTCCTCTGAAATCAAAAAATGTTTCTTCAATGATTCTGAATATGAAATGTACATATGTACGTACAGTACATACTTATGCACAGTATATATATGTGTGTGTGTGTGTGTGTGTGTGTGTGTGTGTGTGTGTGTGTGTGTGTGTGTGTGTGTGTGTGTGTGTGTGTGTGTGATGAGTGATGTGTGTGTTGAGCTGTATTCCAGTCCAGTCTACTCATCCCTGTAGTGCAGTTTTTACCACACACTAACAGGGCAAAAGCTATAACAACCTGATTAACGGGTGTATCTAACTTCTCTCAGTTGTTCCTAATATGATTTTTCACGTATAATCTAATTCTGCTTGGGACATTTTTGTATTGCGCATAGTTAATGAGACAATTTGCATATTTGATTAAACTAGCAGAAATAACTATAATGAGTATAGGTCATCTAACTTGTGGTTGTTTATCTCATTCAGGTGTAAGGACCTTTACAGTGTAACCATTGGGTATGTTTATGGTAGCTAATTAGCATATATTATGCATTATGTATCGACTCAAAGCAAACACATGGTCATTTTCTGTTCAGTGTTATTCCAAGTACTTATTTTTTTACAAATATTATTATTCCTGTACATCTGACCACACTGAAGCAGTAAATATCCCAACAAACTTCTCTTTGTCCATGTAATAAGCTAATATGACCATAAAAATAGTTTCAGTAAACAGTAATCAATTATTATGATTCTAGACCATATTTCTGGAAAAGAATGGTCACTACCAAATGTTTCTCAGTTTCTATAGGTAATTTCTCCTGTAGAATCCATTTCTGCCTAGGAAATTTTGTATTGTGCATGTTTAATGAGATAATTATGTTGATTATGTGGAGGTAGGAGACGGAGTAATGTCTTTAGGGCACCAAATATTAAAATTGTTAACAAATATAATGTGTATATAAAACGTGTTTTTAGATCAGATATTGCAGATCAATTATGCAAATTAGATACATTTTTACATCTATCTTTACATTTATTATTAATGCATGAGTTCTTCATAAGAACACTGAAAAACAAATTATTTTAGTAAACTAGCCTAAATATTGTAGGGTCTAACACCCAGGCGTTTTGGTGTGCATTAGTCAGGAGAGGGACTTCCTTGCCTCGAGGCACACACACACACACACACACACACACACACACACACACACACACACACACACACACACACACACACACACGACACACACACACTCTATTGTGCCGTTATCGTGTCATTTAGTAGTTTTTTCTATGGGAAATGTCTTGGAAGGGATTCTCTGGGAAGAGGCAGAGAGAGAACTGGATGCCAGTGAGCAGAGGGTGACGGTACCAGTTTATACCTCAGAAGATGCCACCCTCTCCTACTGGCAAGAACGTGCCAGTGCAGCCAAAGAGTGCAGGCATGAGCGGGATACAGGCAGCAATGACTCTGCATTGGGAATCACACTGGTAGTGCACCACCTAGAGGAGGTGCCATGCTACCTTGCTACGATGGAAATGGGCTATCAACATCTACTGCCTTCAGCAGGGACGTAGTGGGCCCCTAATTCAGCCTGGAAATCTCAGATAGGATTTTTTACTTAATTTTGGACGTTTTTTTTAAACGGACGGCCAGGTCGGCCTGTAATGGAGAGGCCTTTCTGGAATTGTCCCAAATTTCCCAGTGGCCAGCACGTCCCTGGCCTCCAGGTTGAAATAGGGGCTCAACTCAATGGCTTGTCTGACAATGAAACATCTGCCCACCTTGCCTTGGCATTGGAAGGACACATTGCACATTGACGTTACATGCACAGAAATCCTCAGACCAGAGGAGCATTTGGCCAGTCTGCCTTCGAGGATGGCAATTGTCCAGAGGAGAAAAGTAGAGCATAGGATCCTATGGCACCAAAATGCATGGACTAATCCAATGCAGCTATCACAATTTACGTCTCGTCCATGAGGAATTGGTGCCAGAAGCCTTTGTTCAAGGACTCCTTCCTGGCCGTTTTAGAGAGCATATCCATGCCCCATTGCCCCAATACCCTCAAAGAAGCAGAATGCTTAAGAGTCCATACTACATGTTACCATCCATGGTTTGACTGACCCTGCATACATAAGGCAAGCCAAGTGAGGGGTGTGATGATGGGGACAGTGAAGAGCCATTACAGCAGGTGTCTTCCGTCAATCACAAGAGACACTGGAAAGACAGAAGAAAGTCCTATGCTCTGGCTGCTACCAATGTGGAGAACCGGGGCACATAGGCATTGCAATGAAAGTCAGTCTCCTGGAACATTGGATGACTGTGCAGCTTCCTGGACCTGGTGTATTATCGCCTGTTTGTGCGGAAATTTGTAGTCAACACCAGCTCCTCACACAGGCTGACACATTGGGACGAGGCATGCAACACTGGTGCCTTGCATCAGCTATGGAAGGTATTCATTAGAACCTCAGTCCGAGTATATCCTGACCCAAATAATAATATATCATGGTAAAAGATGCCAGTAATGGGGGGCCTGCACTGTGCTGTCTCAGGAGGGAGAGAGCGGAGAAAGATTGGTTGGGTAAGCTGTTCCCTGAACTGTGCCAAGAAAAGTTGAGGAACTTCTGCCTGACCCGACCAGAGCTGTTGGTGGTGCCCCGCTGCCCCTGAACCCCTTCACCCATACAACCTACAATGAGAGAAGGACAGTGATGTGGTCCACAACCAGAGTCAGAGTTGGATCAGCGGTCAATCTACCCCCACCTGGATCCCTGTCACAAGCCTGCTGCGCCTAGCCGACTGCGAGCCTGACAGCTGTCAGCCGGCCTTAGCCGCCAGCATAAGCTAGCCTGACAGCTACCTTCCACTGAGGGGAGACTACTGACTCATCCCACCCAGAGTGCATTCAGTGCGTGCCATCTCTCCGCATCGGGTCGCCTTTTGGCGACCCTCGCGGGTAAGCCTCCTTCTGTGCCACCGTTACCCCTCCACGCCTCCTGCTAGCCTGCATATTCTGTTACTATTATCTTTTACTGGTCAAGCTGTTTTCTTACCCTTAGCTACCATCATTTGGCATAATGCCACCACTCACCTCACCACCTGGATGCGATAGCTGTCTCCGGCTGTCCTTGGAGGTTGCCGAGTTGAAACAACGCGTGTCCCGGCTCCACCAGATCCGCGAAGACGAGGTTCCGTTCGACTCCCTCTGTGTCGGCGACCCCCTCCCACCCCCCGAGGCCGGATCGCCGGACCCTGAGGTCGCCGCTGGACCTGCCGACACTATCTCCATCACGGGCGAGCACAACTCCACTGCTCCATGTCCGCCCCCCCACGGCGGCGGGATCTGCTCTGTCGCCTGGCCCAAGTCGACCGATTTAGATGACACCATCCCGGCCCTCCCTGGCTTCTGGGCGCGAGCCGGGGCCAGACCCAAAAGCCCCCCCCTGGTCAGCTCGACCCCAGCCCCTTTGTCAACGATCTCTCGGGGCAAACACAGAGCACCTCGCCTCCGCTCCCCCCTCCGCCCTCCACCTCCAATAAGTTCTCCCTCCTGGCCATAGAGGATTTCCCATCACTCCCGACCCAAAATAACACCCCCGTTGCGGCCTCGGAGCGACCGATTCCCGGCCAGGTAAAAGACCGCCACTTGTTGTTGAAGGCGGCGGTCCGACGCCAGTCCGGGGGGCGAAATTCGCTCCAGCCCTCAGCGGAGAAGTGTGTGAGTCCGACACCGACCTTACACGCCTGCGCTCCACTGCCCCCCGCATCTCAACCACCTGCCCTCATACTGTAACTACCAACGCTGTTTCAACCTGTCCATCCATAATCCCCCCCACAGCGATAATAGTTGGTGATTCTATCATTAAGCACACCCGCTTCCCCAACGCAATTACTCACTGCCTTCCTGGTGCCACTATCCCAGTCCTTTTAATTAAACTCCCCAGTCTCATAGCCTCACTCCCACTTTCCGTCTCAAAAATCATAATCCACATAGGGACAAACGATACAGCCCTCCGACGTTCGGACGAGTTGAAACGTGACTTCCTACAGCTGGTCGATATTTTGGTAGACAGTGGCCTCTCTTTTTTCTTCTCGGGTCCCATCCCAATCCCTGCCCGTGGCGACGAGCGATTCAGTAGGATCGCTGCTCTTAACACCTGGCTCCAGCGCCTATGTCGCACCCATGCTTTTAACTATATCGACAATTTTAACCTGTTTTGGGGCCGTTCATCCTTTTATTGTAGAGATGGGCTTCACCCTAACGAATTAGGAAGTAAGGTCCTAGCGGCCAATATAGCCGTTAGCCTCCGTTACCAAGCTTTCGATACGACCACCGTACTGTCCAGCCCGGGCGCGTCCGCCTCAAAATGACGTCCCTCTGGTCCCAGCTCCCAGCACTTCAGTTCCACCTCATCTCCTAGCCAACTCCCTATCGGGCTCGGACCAAATTCCACAGGACCTCTCTATGCAATGACCACTAAACAAAATATTAATACAATTAACACTATAATTACACACAGACACCATAAGCCATCGTCAGCAGCACCTGTCCTCCGACCCATCACCCACTACCATCTCCGCCCGTTAAGGCGTGCCACCACACCATCCACCCAGGGGGTAAATCTCCGTATGGCCCTGTTCAACACCAGGTCAATTAAACATAAATCTTTTATTTTAAATAACTTTTTAAAAAATCATAATCTTGATTTTATGTTCCTCACGGAAACATGGGCTCAAGCTGGTGAATGTGTGTCATTTTCTGAGCTTCTCCCCCCACATTGCACTTTTTTCAGTTCACCCCGGACCACCAGTACCGGTGGGGGTTTAGCCTCCATTTTTAAATCGATCCACCAGTGCCGTCTGACCCACCCCACTGTCTCCTACTCCAGCTTTGAGCTACAAAACTTCGAATTGTTCTTGACCTCCCCCTGCTCTGTGCAGTGCTCTACCGCCCCCCTAAATATAATAAAGACTTTATCAATGACTTTGCTGAATTCCTGTCGGCAACCACTTTGATCTAAATATTCACGTATGTTGCCCCTCAAAACCATTAGTTAAGGACTTTTTTTAATCTCATGGACTGTTTTAACCTCACCCAGTCTGTAACCGGCCCGACTCATGAGAAGGGTCATACACTGGACCTGGTATTGTCGTATGGTCTGGCTGTTCCCCAAATAGAGCTCTCCCCATTATCCAGCAGTATTTCAGACCACATAGCTATCCTCTTCACTGCCGCAATTCCCTCATCAATAGCCAATAACCTCGCCCCACCAACCCAGTCATGCATGATCAACCACCAAACTGCATCTCAGTTTTCCGATATGTTTTTTGCCTCCCCTACAAAAGCACTACAGCCATGGTCTAAATGTGGAGGGTCTTATTTCAACACTTGATTCCACATGCACTGACATTTTAAACTTGGTCGCCCCACTGAGGGTTAAGCGCACAAGACCACTCACCGAACCATGGCTAAATGACTCTACTCGTACCCTCCGACGCGCATGTAGGCGCGCGGAAAGAAAATGGAAAAAGGAGCCACAGGTTCTTTTTAATGTCTTTAATTCTCTGATTAATCCTCGTTTTACATCACCTGTTGTGCCATCATCAGCTCTCTGTGAGAGGTTTTTAAAGTTTTTTATTGACAAAATTGATAACCTTAGGTCAACTCATATGTTTGTCACACCTGAACCCCTCCCACCACTACATCACGCCGTCCTTGATACCTTTTCACCTATATCTCTGTCATCACTCTCTGATACTGTTAAACACCTGCGACCCACAACCTGTCCCCTTGACACTATCCCCTCTCGCCTCCTTAAGGACGTGTTCGACGCTATAGGGCCCAGTGTGCTGGTAATAATAAACTCAAGTCTGTCCTCAGGATGCGTCCCAGCTGTTTTCAAACAAGCAGTGGTCCAGCCCCTTTTAAAAAAGAAAAACTTGGATCCCACCGTTCTTTCAAATTTTAGGCCCATCTCACAACTCCCATTCCTCTCGAAGGTCCTAGAAAAGGTTGTCTACGCCCAGCTCCAGTTGTTTTTATCCACAAATAACATCCATGAAAATGTTCAGTCTGGATTAAAGCCTGGTCACAGCACTGAAACCGCTCTTTTAAAAGTTTTTAACAATCTACTCCTATCTGCTGACATTGGTAACTCTGCTGTCCTGGTGCTGCTAGACTTGACCGCTGCCTTTGATACAATCGACCATAGAATCCTCCTACATCGGTTGGAACATTATGTAGGCATCACAGGCACCGCCCTCAAATGGTTTGAATCGTATCTAGCTGATAGGAGCTTCTCCATTCGTCTAGGTAATTACACCTCCACTAAGGCCCCTCTCACCTGTGGTGTCCCCCAAGGGTCGATCCTGGGCCCCATCCTCTTCCTGCTCTATCTATTACCCCTAGGGTCCATCATCAAGAAATACAACATATCCTTTCACTGCTTCGCTGACGATATCCAGTTATACCTAAAACCACCTCCACAAACTCACGCCAACCCCTGCTTGACTGTCTAGCAGACATCAAGGATTGGATGGACCTAAACTTTTTAGAACTAAATGAAAATAAAACTGAAGTTATATTCTTCGGCTCCGGCTCCTCCGTCCCTCCACCCGGCTCCCTAGGCCCCCTAAGCGCCAACATTCACCTCCACGTCAAAAACCTTGGTGTCACCTTTGACACTGATTTTAAATTTGATAAACAGGTCAGCTCTGTGGTAAGTGCCAGCTTCTTCCAGCTGCGCCTATTGGCAAAGGTCAAGCCTTACCTCTCTCCCAGTGACCTCGAAAGAGTGATCCACGCCTTCATTTCCACCCGGCTGGATTACTGCAATTCCCTCTACATCGGCATCGACAAATCGCTCCTAAAACGATTGCAGCTCATTCAAAATGCCGCTGCCCGCCTCCTTACC
Organism: Gymnoscopelus braueri; assembly: GCF_963280865.1. Taxonomy (NCBI): domain Eukaryota; kingdom Metazoa; phylum Chordata; class Actinopteri; order Myctophiformes; family Myctophidae; genus Gymnoscopelus; species Gymnoscopelus braueri. Next base: position 9,116,546 of record NC_137609.1, read on the forward strand.
GGTACAAAGAGGCGGGACCATATTACTCCCGTTCTGGCTTCTCTCCACTGGCTCCCGGTCCGTTTTAGAATTGATTTTAAGATATTAATGCTTGCTTTTAAAGCACTCAACGGGCTAGCCCCCCCTTTCCTCAATGACCTCATCAATGAATATATTCCACCCAGACCCCTAACAGTACGTTTTAACAGCGGGCGACTCTCGGGCGATCGCCGGACGACATCGTCCAAAAGATAAAGAAAATCCATCTTTCATCGCCCCCCGCCCACTTCGCCCTATCGCCAGTAGTTGCCGGCTCTCATAGACATAATGCACTTCCTGAAAATACTAATCCTGATCGCCCGCTGTTAAAACGCACCGTAAGGTCGGCCGATCAGTTGCTACTGATTGAGCTCACAACCAACAAAAGGTCTAGAGGCGACCGAGCCTTCGCCGCGGCCGCCCCGAGGCTCTGGAATAGCCTTCCTTTTAATATAAGAGCCTCTCAGTCCATAGACATTTTTAAATCACTACTAAAGACCTACTTATTTTCCCAGGCTTTTGAACATAGTTAAACAACTACACCACAACTATTGTTTCTACCTCACTATCTTGTTATGCTTTTTCAATCAGCGCTTGTATTTTGTATTTTTTATATTGTATTTTTGCACCGTATGTATTGTAACATTGTTGTTTTAATGTGTTGTATAGCACTTTGGTTGGCCTTGGTCATTGTAAATGTGCTTTATAAATAAAATTTGAGTTGAGTTGAGTTGAGCTGGACAGTGCCCTGCGTGATCTACAGGGGCAGTTTTGGTAAAAGACAACAATGTATCCTACACGCAGTGGACCTCACTGTAATCAACAGATTGCAATATTACTGTGTCAACAGAAGGTTAAAGATGGGGTGCCATGATATTTTTCAACCCTAAAACCTGATCATAAGGTATTATTATTATGTAAGGATTTTTTTTTAAAACAAAAAGTGTACAGTAAGTGTTAAAATGTTGTTTTTATTTGGACACGCCTCCAGTTCATTAAGTATACCTGGTTCTCACCTTAGCACCTCCTCCACCACCTTAGCACCACCCACCTGTCCTAGTCCCTCCTCCTCCTCATGCCCACACCTGTTGTGTTATGATAATGAGGGGGAGGGTATGGCTTTGTGATGTCACTAAAGCGCTGTTTCTCTATTGGCACGTTTGACCCTCAAGGTTTCAGCCTCCAGGAAGAAACTCCAAATAGTCAGAGAAGACATAAAACACCATAAAAACACCACCGGGGGGCTTAATGAAGTTCTATCAACCTCATAGACACATGAAAAACAGAAAAAGTGCAAAAACATGGCACCACCTCTTTAATAAAGGATTGTGTCTTCCTGACAAACGTAGCTCGCAGGAACATTTGAAGAGGTTTGCAAATATCTGGAAACAATGTCTTAAGCAAGATGCCACACCATAGGACAATGGCTGGCAGCAGCAATTTATTCCATACAAACACTCTTCAGACTAGTAGTAACACAAACGTATTTGACATGTTCGTTCTAGTGTATCTATCTTGATATGTCTTAGTTTTACAGAAAGTACAGCATTATGGCATGCCCCCCCTTACCCAGTGCAGCACACTCTTGGACGCTATACTATTTAGGCTAATTTAGTAATATAATTTGCTTTGCTATGATATTCTTATGAAAAATAACTCGTATTTTAACAATACATGTAAAGATTTACCTAATTTGCTTACAAAATCTGCAATATCTCATAATGTTTTTTAATTATATTTAAACATGTCATATCTGATAACAATTTGAATATTTTGTGCCCTAAATACCACTTTGGTTTACATACACCCTTATTATGCTTATTTCCACTAATTTGCTCAAATATGCAAATTATCTAATTACATATGCACAATCCAAAAATGTCCTAAGCAGAAATAGATTCTACATGACAAGTTACCTTGGGATCAACTGTGAAAAGTTTGGTATGTGACCATTGTTTTCCAGAAATATGGTCTAGAAGTCATAATAATTGATATATAGAACCTATTTGTATGGCCATAAATAGCTTATTACATGAACAAAGAGCAGTTTATTGGGTCATTTACTGCTTCAGTAGTGGTCAGATGTACAGGAATAATATTTGTAAAAAATAAGTACTTGGAATAACACTGAACAGAAAATGACTATGCGTTACATGCATATTATATGCTAATTACCATAAACATACCCAATGGTTACACTGTAAGGGTCCTTACACCTGAGAGATAACATGTTCATTATTTTACCAGAAAACCACCAAAACCCAAGTTGGATGACCTATACTCGTTATTTCTGCTAGTTTAATCAAATATGCAAATTATCTCATTAACTATGCACGATACAAAAATATCCCAAGCAGAATTAGATTCTACGTGAAAAATCATCTTAGGAACAACTGAGAGAAGTTAGATACACCCGTTAATCAGGTTGTTATAGCTTTTGCCCTGTCTATAGATGGACCAATTACATTATCGACCATTCAAGAACACTGGGAAACACATTTTAATGATTAATTGTGTCCCGTTTATCAGTTTGAGAAAACAAAGCCACCAGTGATTGATTAACAATCTCTACTTCCTCTACCTAGATATTACCATTATGTAACCATAACCTGAAGTAATTGGGGTTAATGCTTTTTTTTGTGTAAACAAAAAGCATGTAAGTCTGCAAAGTAACTAGTAACTTTATAAAGCTGTCAAATAATCACACTGTACAGGAGTAGAAGTATTAACATTCCATACCCAGTAGTACCCATACTCATCAGCTTCTCCATCAGCTCAGACCTCTTCTCATCCATCAGGTGTGTGTATGCATCCTGTATTTCACACATCAAAAGACAATGAGTGTCAAACTACAAAAACAGACTGTTCCTTAACATTGGTTAGAATTAACTTTTACTTCCTGTATTTCAAAATAAAAGACTAAACAGAACAGGCCCTCACTAGGTATAAGTGAACATTTTAATGTAAGTAGAACACTGTTAACCTCATGAACCCTTGCTTCCCTATTCTGGGGCAAACATTCTGCAGAAATAGCTTACAAAGCATTGTGATGCTTGTAGGTCTGCTTTTTCCGGTGAAGAGATTTGGTACAGAGGGAAAAGGGTAGGCTAAGGGACCAAGAATAGATCCCTGACCCCCGTTCAATTTAAGTCAATGGGGTTACATTGTTGATGAAGTTCTGAGGATACTTGACATGTTTCCTGTTTTTTTTAAACAATTTGTAGTCTAAAATGTCTCCACATATACTGTAGTCATTGTGGATATTAATAATGACTATATGTGAACCTCGGTGTACGTTGTGCTCTCCTGGTCAAACTGTCTGTCTGTCTGCCTGCTAAAAAGAAACATCTGGAAACGTCATATGTACTGCATTGTATTGTATGTATGTGTGAATCAAAAATAAACTGAAATTGAACAAAAATTAAGAGAAGGAGAAAAGAAAAAACGAAATAAAATCAGACTATGATTACCTCGTCACCAACAGTAAGAGGAGGTGTCCATGTCGGACTCTTGGACTTCATCCTCTCTACAGAAGAATAACAAACAAACATTCATTACACATGATGAGTATAGAAGACATGAGGTCTGATACTTTACTTTATTTGTTTATTTGGACAGGACAATGCATATTAATGGATGTCACATGGACGTAAATACACCGGATTTAGCAAAGATGCTAGTTTTCATCCGCAGTCCTCACAAAAAACATAAAATCAGAAAACAGACAGACAAACAGTGGAATACATTTACATAACATTACATAGGGAACACAGCATAAAAAAATAAACCTAAAACAAGATCACAAATGGTTGCAGCTTTGGTTTTCAAGCAACCATTTTTTCAGATTGAATTTAAAAGATGGAAATGTAGCACAATCCCTTATTCGTAGAGAAAGGCCATTCCATGCTACACAACCCTGTACTGAGAGGATATTTTGACCGAATGTTGTTTGCCGGTGCGGCACTTCGCAATCTCCTCGAGTGGTTGCTCTGGTACTGATTCCCCTATCAGGCTTCCTTTTAATGAATTCACTTAGGGGGGGCGGGCACAGACCATGTAGGGTCTTGTATATGACCCCAACCTGTTGTTAAATGTTAAAGTTATCCAAGCTAAAAAAGTTGAGCCTCCGGAGGATGTTACAATGATGATATGAGTGAGGTTCCTGTCAAACACTTTGAGCGCACTATTTTAGAGCTGTTCTATTGGTTTGAGAATTGTCACGCCTGTGTTTGAAGGTTGAATGTTGAATTTAATTGTATTTGTGACTTTCCTCACATGTTTTTTAAAAGTTAGGGTTGAGTCTAATGACTCCGAGGTACAAGTTCAAGTTCCTCCCCACACAGAAACACATTTGAGGACTCCAACACAACTGGTCTTTTGGAGAAGGCCATGCAGACTGTCTTTTTGGCATTCAAGAGCAGACATGAGTCTATAAGCCAGTCTTGAATACTTGTTGTACTTGAGCTGAGGTTAAAATTATTGACACATCTGCAAGTATTGATACATGGGCAAGTACAACAGCATCATCTGCATATATCTGGACATGAATATTATTACATACTTCAGGTAGGTCATTTATGTACAGTGAGAACAGAATTAGACCTAGTATTGAGCCCTGGGGGACACCGACCGAACAGGTGTGGTAGGGAGATTTAACACTGTTGACACTTACACACTGTTTTCTGGTGGATAGATAGGAACTAAACCATTTTATAGCTTCTGGAGAAAAATTTAAATGTGTTAATTTGGACAGGAGGACCTGGCTACTGACGGTGTCGAATGCCTTCTTGAAGTCCAGGAACACCGCCATTGCACAGGGAGCTTTGTTCAAAACACACTTTAATTTTTCAATGAACAGGCAGTTTGCTGACTCGTGGAGTGGAAGGCCCGAAACCCAAACTGCATGGGATGCAGTGGGGTGTGGCCTTTGTCTAGATGTTTGATGATAAGAGTTAGAGTTAAATGGAGTGGAGAGTTAAACATGTTAGTTTAACCACATCAACCCTAGACTCACTATTCTGGACAGGACATAATAGATGGTGAAAATACCCGATCTACAAGTGACAGTACAACGTGTCACAACAGTTAGTAGATCTGCTATTTTCAGCAAAGAGATTTGGTGTAGAGGGGAGAAAGAAAGGAAGGGACCAAGTACAAACCCCTGGGGGACCCCGGTCAACAAAGTATATACTGTAGGGTTTAAGTGTGTGTGTGTGTGTGTGTGTGTGTGTGTGTGTGTGTGTGTGTGTGTGTGTGTGTGTGTGTGTGTGTGTGTGTGTGTGTGTGTGTGTGTGTGTGTGTGTGTGTGTTTGTGTGTGTGTGTGTTTGTGTGTGCTCAGAGACTGCAACCTTACCCCTACTCTTCCGCCTCTTCTCCCACAGCTCAGAACTCTTCTCTTCCATCAGTTTAAGGTATTCCTCCTGTATTTCACACATCAACAGACAATGAAAATCAAACTACATCAAGATTTTAAGAAACTGTTCTTTAACATTGGTTGGAATTAACTTTTACTTCCTGTAATTTAAAGATAAAAGACGAGATAGATCAGGGCCCCACTAGGTATGAGCAGTGGTGGAAAGTAAGTACTGTAGTTAATTACCATTTGATGTATTTCTTACTTTACTGGAGTATTTTCAATGTTCAATACTTTTACTTCTACTCCACTGCATCTCAAATGCAAATATTGTACTTTTACTCCACTACAATTATTTGAAAATGTTAATTACTAGTTACTTTGAAGATTTAGATTATTATTACAAAACAAACACAAACTACTTCAGCCCTATATACATTGGCTATTTGAAAATAGCCGATCTATAAGCTTGCCATGCATCGCTAAGCGATGCGTTGTGAACTTGTAGATCTGCTATTTTCAAAGCATTTTACACATTTGGAAACTTGTGAAATGGGACATTTTGCATAATGAGTACTTTTAGTACTTTTTTAGTACTTAATAATATGTTTATGCCAATACTTTTGTACTTTTACTCAAGTTAAAAATGTGAATACTTCTTCCATCACTGGGTATAAGTGAACAGTTTAATGTAAGTAGACCACTGTTAACTTTATGAACCCTAATTTCCCTATTCTGTGAGAATAGGGAGATCTGCTATTTTCAGTGAAAAGATTTGGTGAAGAGGGGGAAAAGTAAGACGCCAATAATAGACCCCTGAGGGACCCCGTTCAATTTAAGTATATAGGGTTTAAATGGTTAATAAAGCTGATCTACAAGCTCACAACGTGTTGCATGGCAACGTGTCGTTGTGAGCTTGTAAATCTGCTATTTTCACTTCTTTTGAGTGACACTCTTGTATGATAAAAAATGTAAACATGGAGATATGAGGTTTCTTTCCAACAGCAACGATAACCACATTAAGCCTTTATACATAGTTGAACGGGGTCTCCCAGGGCTCGGTACTAGGCCTAACACCAAATCTGTTTGCCTAAAATAGCTGATCTAAAGCTCACAACAGGTTGCATTGTGATGGATTGTAAGCTTGTAGATTGGCTATTTTCGTTGAATGAATGAATAATTACCTCAGAATAAGGACACTAGGGTTCATGTGGTTACCTGGAATCCCTAATTTAGACACAGGTTGAAACTTTTTTTGTTTCGTTTTTTTTGTCATTGAATGATGAACAATTAAATCTTACACACTACATTGTAGCTCATGTATTCATTAGAACATGTAAAAACATGTCATGGAGAGAATATTAGGTTCTTACCAGCCTGTTAGCTGACTCATATATGTTCCTCTGTATGTTCTGAGCATCAGTCACCAGGTCCTTAATGTCCTCAGCTGGGTCTCCTGTTGACATGTCCTTTACACTGCTCACCAACACACAGAGAATGAAAGAGACAAAGTCAGACATCAAATTCAACTCATGATTCAATAAGTGATAAAAGTTCAGCTGCTCTGAGGTCAAGAAGATGGTGAGAACACATTGTATTGGTTCTTCTTTCTGTGTGATGAACACTCACAGCCAGCGGACATGGAGGTCACGGCTCCTCAGTGGGATGTCTTCATGCCAAGACATCCACATGTCTGCTGCAGAGAGAGGGAGGGCTGTGATGGAGTCCCAGCTGAGAGAAAGACAATGATAGAAAAGACATAGAAAGAGGAGGGAGAAATAATGAGGAACAAATTATTATTATGATGATATTGTGTGTGTGCTTACATGCAGGGTTGTGTGATGCGTAGTGCAGTATCTGTGGTAGTAGTGCTTGTAGTTAGTGCATTCTGCATGCTGCTTCTGCTTGCTACTCCTCGCGGAGGGTGAAAAGAGGAGCTGAGTGTGTAAGTCTCCTTCTGCTGGTACAAAGCCACTCCACCGCCAAGACTTTTGCAGTGCCTCTTCGTGGCCACACACGGTAACTGAGTACCTTGAGGTCCCAGGCCCACCGGTGTGTAGACACGCCCTAGCGCCTGCCAACCACTGTCCCAGCTATGGGCAAATAGCATGGGTAGATGGGGCTCATAGCCATGGAAGCCAACCCATCTAGGAGAAGGATACTCTGAACTAAAACCAGGACTGCAAGGAGTTGACTGTGAGGAGTAAAGCCAACCATGGAGAACAAATTCATTCCAAATCCTATACTTCCAGCGGTGGGAGTCCGCAGGAACATCGCAGCGGATGGTGGTGCTGGTCCTCCTCGCGGAGGACAACATGACGATAGGACCCCAAACCCGCAAGGGAGGGTCCTGTCCGATCACAGTACCCCGTCTAATGCACTCTTGCGCTGTTGGAGACGATTTTTAATGGGAACCTTCAACGCATGTACAGTGAGAGAAGAAGCTAGATTGGTGGAACTAGCACACTGACCGAGGAACGGGGAGTGGATATCCTGGGAATCCAGGAACACAGAAGAGTGCACACTGATAACCAGATCGTATAACAATCCTGGGTGACTTCAACGCAAGGATCAGACCAGAGGATGCACCCTTCCCATACCACGACTCTACCAACCCCAATCGCACATACCTCACTGCCCTTCTCATGGAACAAGAGCTACTGGCAGCGAACACCATGTTCCGAAAAAGAACAGGCAAGAGATGGACGTTCCAAGATCGAGCCACAGGTATGCTACGTCAGTTGGACTACGTACTTGTGAGGTAAAAGTGGAGGAACTCCATCCTGAATGCTGAACCATACAGCACGTTCAGCTCTGTGGGCTCTGATCAGCGCGTGGTCTCCGTGAGGGTGCGACTGAGCCTCAGGGTCTCCAAGCCAAGCCCCATGATTCGGCACGACTGGAAGGCATTCACAACCGACCCTGGCCTTCAAACCAGATATACGGAGGAGGTTCGGAAGCACTTTCGGCTGCTGAATAAGGGAGCGGAACCCAGCAGCGAATACAGGAGATTCGTTGTTGCAAATGAGGAGGCGACCAGGCTGTGTGTGCCCGTGCTGGACAGAGCCAGCACCTCCCTGCGGTCCAGACATCCGGAGGTCGTAGCGGCACGAGGTAGAGTGGAGGAAGCATGCCTTAACTTTGTGTGTGAACCAACGGTGGAGTAGCCTCGATCTCCAGCTTTTATTGTTTAGTTTTGCTAAAAAATAAAAGCCTGGACCAGCGCGTCGGTGTACCCGGTATAGAAAGTGTTTCATTTCCCCAACCAACCAGAGTACAGTGGGCGTTGTTCGTAATGTTGTGTTGACAAGGGCGGGGGCTGACGGACAGATCGGTGAACCAATGGGATCAGGCGCATTCTCTCCGCGCTGATTTTAAACCCGCCCCTCTATACACGAACGCAGGAAGGCTAGTGCAGCCTAACGGTGGAGAGACGTGGGGTACTGAATGAAGCCAAACAGTTTCTCTTCAGTACCTACGACACCATCAAAGGGGAGGAACTGATGGAGAGTGTGCGTAGAGTGCAGGCAGCGCAGGGTGAAAGGCAGTATGGGGAGGCCTGGAGGGTCGAGGGACACAGCCTCGAGGAGAGGGTGACGACCTGGTTCAACTACTTCCAAAGGCTACTAGGCACAACAGCGGAATGAGTTGAGGAAAATATACCAGCATTCCTCAAGAACCTTTACATCAATAATGGTCCCTTCACAGCCAGTGAGCTTGCCAGGGCGAAATCCACAGTGAGGCAGGGCAAAAGTGCTGGGCTGGATGGCATACCCCCAGAGGTCTTAAAGAACTGTGATCTCGATGACCTCATCCTAGAGTTTTGCAACCTTGCTCTACTGCACAACAAGCAGCCTGAAATATGGTCTCTCTCCAACATCATCCCGGTGCCTAAAGCTGGAGACCTCTCAAAGCCAGACAACTACCGAGGCATCAGCCTGACATGTATCACCGCAAAGGTTTACAACAGAATGATACTAACCAGGATTCGGCAGGCCATCAACCCTCACCTGAGGGAGAAACAAAATGGCTTTCAGGAGGGGAGAAGTACCGTAGCCCAGATCTTGGCCCTAAGGAGATTGATAGAGGAGGTGAAGAAGGATAACCTGACTGCTGTATTATGCTTCATAGACTTTAAAAAGGCATTTGATTCCATCCACAGAGGTACGATGGTGAAGATCCTAGAGGCGTATGGTGTCCCTCCCAACTTGCTCCGGGCAATAGAGACCATGTACTCAGGAACAAGGGCCAAGGTGGTGACCCCAGATGGCAACAGCGAGGAGTTTGACATCCTGGCTGGGGTACTGCAAGGGGACACACTAGCCCCCTTTCTCTTCGTCATAGTCCTGGATTATGCTTAGGAAGGCCATCAGTGGACAAGAGCAGGATCTTGGCTTCACTCTAACCCCAAGGGGGTCGAGACGACACCCCAGAGTAGTCCTGACAGACCTGGACTATGCGGACGACATCAGCCTGCTCTCTGACAACGTAGAGAGCTCCTGAACAGAGTGGAGGTAGAGTGTGCCAAGGTTGGCCTTAGGCTAAATGCCAAGAAAACTGAGGTTATCACCTATAACATCCAATCAGAAGCACCCCGCACCCATCACTCCTGCCCCCTATACCCCTCCATCCCCTTACTACCATCAGCTATTCAAGCAGGTGTTTAACTGATGACAATTAGGAGAATGATAACCGGTGCTCCCGATCTGATCAACCGGAGGCAAGTCTGCACCCACACACAACGCAAAGACAGAGATACCAAGTCAAACTGAATTTGTACTTTTTATAACTACAGTTTTTTGGCTTTAAAGCGAGCCCACATTGTTTCTTCAGGAACAATATTTCTAGTTATCATCTTATCATCCTATCATCCTCATCATAATCATCCTCATCATTATAAATAATTTCAACATGAATTCATTCATTGTTTCTAACAGTTGAGGTTTACACAGATCAGTGATACCTTGAGTCTTCATGTCCAGGTTCACAACTAAATCGCCACCCGGACTGCGCAGTCATCTGCCTAGGCGACTTCAACCGGACAGACTTAAAAAAGGTCTTTCCCAAATTCCACCAGCATGTCACCTGCAGTACCCGTGGTGACAATATTCTTGACCACTGCTACACGCCCTTCAAGGATGGATACAAAGCTCTCCGCCGCCCACCGCTAGGAAGCTCTGACCACTACGCCATCCAGCTGCTACCTGCCTACAAACAGAGGCTAAAAAGGGAGCCGGTCGTTGAGAAGGAAATCCGAATCTGGTCTGAGGACACAGACGCTATGCTACAATCCTGCTTCTACCAGACTGACTGGGGGATGTTTAAGAACGCCGCTGGGAATAACATCAACGAACTCTCAGACTCAGTCACTGGCTATAGATGACATAGTCCCAAAAAAGTCAGTTCGGATCTATCCCAATCAGAAACCATGGATGGACAGCGGAGTACGTGCACATCTGCATGAACGGGATGCTGGTTTCAAATCTGGCGACGTGGAAACGCGCAACACGACGCGCGCGGCCCTAAACAGCGCCATCAGGAAGGCGAAAAAGGCCTACACAAAAAAGATGCAAGACCAACTCAGCAATGGCGACATCAGGAGCACATGGCAGGCGGTACACACCTTGACAGACTGCAAAACAAGAACCAGAAGCGAGGTGAACCCGCCTGCCTCCCTCCCCAACGAACTGAACACTTTCTACGGCCGGTTTGAGATCAGCCCCAACCGCGGCAGCCAAGCGGGGCCATCAGCAGCACCAGCAGAGGAGAACCCTCTAACCATCTCGGAGAGAGAAGTGCGTACAGCCTTCGCACGGGTCAACATCCACAAGGCAGCCGGACCTGATGGGATTCCAGGCCGGGTCCTTAAGGCATGTGCAGACCAGCTGGCGGGTGTCTTCGCTGACATCTTTAACCTCTCCCTCTCCCAGGCTGTGGTCCCTGCAGGGTTCAAAATGTCAACCATTGTGCCCATTCCCAAAAAGGCCAAAGTGACATGCCTGAACGACTGGAGACCTGTCGCTCTCACCCCGATCGTCAGCAAGTGCTTCGAGAAACTGGTGAGGGAATACATCAGCTCCACGCTACCTGCCTCGCTGGATCCGTGGCAGTATGCATACCGCAAAAACAGATCCACCGACGACGCTATTGCCATGGCTCTCCACACCGTCCTCTCGCACATGGACAACAAGCTGCTGAAGGACAAATATGTACGTATGCTGTTCGTGGACTACAGCTCAGCATTCAACACCATTGTCCCAGCAATACTTGACAAAAAGCTCAGAGACCTAGGGCTACACCCAAGCATGTGCGACTGGATACAGGACTTCTTGTCCAACCGACATCAGGTGGTGAGAATGGGCAGCATCACATCCGACCCCTGACCCTCAACACCGGAGCACCCCAGGGATGCGTGCTGAGCCCTCTCCTCTACTCCCTGTACACGTATGACTGCATAGCCACACATGTCTCCAACACCATCATAAAGTACGCGGACGACACGACAGTGATAGGCCGAATCGTCAACAACGACGAGTCTGACTATAGAGAGGAGATCAACTCACTGGCACTCTGGTGCCGGGAGAACAACCTCTCTCTTAACGTCGACAAGACCAAAGAACTGATCGTGGACTTCAGGAGGCCGCGGAGAGACCATGCGCCCATCCTCATCGACGGTGCTGCAGTGGAAAGGGTCAGCGAGTTCAAGTTCCTCGGAGTACACATCGAGGAGGACCTCAAATGGGAGACGCACACCACACACGTGAGGAAAAAGGCTCAGCAGCGACTGTACTGGCTCCGCCGCCTGAAGAAGCTCGGAGTAGGACATCGCATCCTCAGGCTGTATTACAACAGTTCTGTTGAAGGCATCCTAACAGGCTGTGTCACGGCCTGGTACGGGAACTGCACTGCCCGAGAAAAGATCAGCCTACAGCGAGTAGTGCGATCGGCAGAGCGAATAATGGGAAGCGAGCTCCCAGCGCTCCAGGAACTGTACAAAAAGCGGTGCGTGGTCAAAGCCAAGCGCATCATCAAGGACAAGCACCACCCAAGTCACAGACTGTTCAAACCCCTACAACGACCGCGACCGGGCAAGGGGCTCTACCGCAGTATCAAGAGTTCCACCACCAGACTCTGGTGCAGTTTGAATCCGGCTGCTGTCAGAATGCTGAATGAGGCATAAGCCTGAATGAGGCATAGGCCTTGTTCAGCAGCCTGACAACAGGCGGTGCAGACTTTTCTGGCTCTTCCTGAACACACCTGTGGATTATACCAGGGACAATGACTTGGATTTAGCTCCCCCTCGGACACACCTGTGGACTACACCAGGTACAAATGACTTTTTGTTGCACTCCCTCATGGAGCTACTTGCGGATTATACTAGGGTCAGTCCACCCTAGGTGGACACGCACTGACCTTTTGCACCTTAATCCCATGTATAACGCACTGACTTTTTTTGTCTTTTTTTATTGTGCTCTTTTCCTCTAAGCACCTTAACGTCCATATGTATATCATGCACAGTATAAGTATAACATGCACAGTATACATACATTGCTGCTATGCTCAGGAACCTTAGTTTTTTATTATCTCAGGTACTTTGTAAATATGTAGATAACTTGTGTGGCCTTCTGTTGCTCTCTTGTTTTGATCTCCTTCCCACTTGCCCCCCACCCCCTCTTCTTCTCCCCCCCCCCTCTTCTTTCTATGGAAACTAACGTTGCGATGGGAACGATGTACAAAAACGAATTTCACCCACTTTTTACCTTGTAAACCTGTGATGTGACAATAAAACTGATTCTGATTCTGATTCTAAAGTTCAAAGGTAAATCATTTGAACTGTCACTGTTCATATACATGCAGCTGGATAATCAGAAAAAAATTCACCAAAAAAAGAAAGAAAGAAAGAAAGAAAATAAATAAACAGACAGAGAGCCATAGTTACCTTGTGGATAAGCTCTTCATCACTTTGCAGCGTCTGCATCTTAAATCCTTAGCAGTGTTCCTGAAGCTACAGCTACTACATTTCCAGTCTTCATCATCAGTGGTTGGTTTTGCTGGTCTTTTTGTCCTTACAAACAGACAAAGACAAGAGTCAAGTTATGTGTGTATAAATTACGTTACTTCATATTTAATAATAATGAAATAATTTAAATTACGATGACACGTGGAAACCGACATATAATCTACAAGCTCATTCAGTGTGATCCAAATGTGATCCAAGTGTGATGTCATAAATATTTGGTTTGAGCCCTGACTTGCAGAGCTATATGAATGAATGAATTATTTTATTTAAGTGTTATGCCACCTCGTGGCCCATCCCTCATGGGATTATATGACACCTTTTCAGACAGTTACAATATTCAAAATAGTTTCTTACACTGGTTAGTTACCGGTATTGCTGATCATATACAACAAATACCGACCAAAATATATTATTCTAGTTACGTCAGATCATACCCCTAAAAGTCACAAAGCCGCTTTCTCTATAGCATGGGTTTTCAACAGGGGGTCCGGGACCCTTAGGGGGTCCTCAGAGTTACTGCAGGGGGGCCGCCAATTCTTTGTGTGATTTATTTTAAAATATGTTTTTTACATTAACCACTTGAACCCCAGCATCCCTATCGTAGGGGGGAACATTATGTGAAAATAGGAGATCTATAAGCTCATAACTCCCTGCGACGTGTTGTGAGCTTGTAGATCTACTATTTTTGGTGAAGAAGTTTGGAGTAGTGGGAAAATCAAGTACAGAGCCAAAGGACAAGTTTGCTATTAAGTATTGAGAGTTTAAGTGGTTAAATGTCTGAAAATACACATTAACATGAATCCAACATATTAATAGAAAAGATCATGTGTAAACAAACAGACAAAAAACATTATTGACACAACACTGATGATAGAGCTGTCAACGTCTGTGTTCAGTTCAGTGTTGCCATATTGTGTTGCCAGAAACAAGCAGGGGCGAGAAAGTGCCGAGGACAGGTGCTGATGCTTTGTAGAGGTTCTCGACTTTGTTCTGCGTTTTGAACACAGCGTCAACAACACCTACGGTCGGGACATTGGCGTACCGTGAGTCCTGATGAGAAGAATCCCCTGATGATTTGTTGCTGTTGTTCTTGAACGTGGAGCCGCCAGTGGTGTCGCTCCTCAGGATCTCCACGTAGGACAAAGGGATAAATCCCCTCTCCCCTTTGCTGTTGGAACAATGAAGCCAGCCGTCTGTCCAGGTGGTCTGTTCACTGTACAGAGTCACGACCTCGTTCTCCTTCACGGAGATCTCCTCCGGGCACTCGGAGGTGAAGTCGTACAGTGCTCTTGCCCGCAGCGCCATAATAGCTTGTAGATCTGCTATTTTTGGTGAAGAGCTTTGGTGTAGAGGGAAACAAAGTACAGACCAAGTACAGAGACAAAGGTCAAGTTTGCTATTAAGTATTGAGGGTTTAAGTGGTTAAAGGACGACTTCACCCATTTTCAACATATCTTCATAGAATAGGTCCTCACTAATGCTCATGACAAAATGGTAAAAAAAAATTCTACTCAGTCTGTGTCTCAAAGGAGGGCTGTGGACAGTTCAGAAACCCGTCTACCAGTGACATCATCGTTAGGCAGGATTTTTTTTCCCAACAAGACTTACATTTTTTATTTAGATTTTTTTAACACGTGAACAATGGCTTCTATTATTGCATTGCAACTTTCCATGAATACAAAGCCTGCAGTTTCTATAAGCTTGGATTCCCCATCGATGATGTTACTGGTAGATGGGTGTCTGAACTGTCCACAGCCCTCCTCTGAGACACAAACTGAGTAGAAAAAAATTGTACCATTTTATCATAAGCATTAGTGAGGACCTATTATATGAAGATAGGTTGAAAATGGGTGAAGTCGTCCTTTAAATGTCTGAAAAAACACATGAGCATGAATCCAACATATTAATATAAAAGATAATGCGTAAATAAACAAATTATAAACATTATTGACACAACACTGATGATAGAGCTGTCAACAAGTCTATGAATCTATCTATGAAATCTATGAAGGAGTTTAATCTGCCAGTTACAAACTAGTTGTAATTATAATGGTTTAATGTCCTGCTCTGACTTCTAAAAGTGTTGCCACACACACACGCGGACGCACGCGCGTGGACGCACGCACGCACGCACGCACGGATAGAGAGAGGGAAAAAGACTGCTCCATTGTTAAGTTTTTAAACTTTTGTAAACAATACCGAAGTTTTCTAATATAAGTTATAACACACTTAAACAACATTAAAGGTAGGGTAAGTGATTTTCTTTGGTTAAAATAAGAGTTAAACAGAGAACTCAGTCGGGATACAGATTAACCAAGTGAAATTGGAATTGATGACACTAAGAAATTAGCCGACAAAATTGGAACTGGAACATTATAAACATGAAGCTGATAAATGGGTACTCTCTCCTGATTGGCTGACATTTTGTCACCTACCTGAAAATATGTTTTCTGTTTATTAAAGAGCTGGAGAGACATGGAGACTCCTGTTACTGAACAAACACTCTATCTATAGTAATGATTATTATCAGAATATAGTGCTTTAACCTTTTAACAAAAAACTTTTTGCTTTAACCAAAATATATCACTTACCCTACCTTTAGCTTTAACAACATAGAATAAGATATAAAACACATTAACTTAACTTGTAGAACATAAATCTCTCACTCTATATGAACTTAGTGGAGGACTGTGTTTACTTCCTACTTATTACTGTGTTCAGTTCAGTGTTGCCAGATTGTGTGACAGAAACAAGCAACCAGGTCTATGAACAAAAGCCCAAAAGAAGCGACTAGGTCACATGATCACCCCCCCCCCCCAGTTTATAGTTAAACTGATGTTAATGTATCAACATCAGTTTAACTATAGTTGCACTACAGCATTTGAAAATAGCAGGTACAATGTGCTCACAACACATTGCATAGCGATGCGCAGTGAGCTTGTAGATCGGCTATTTTCAAATAGCCTATGTATAATATTAGTGGTTAAATCTTTTTTATGCTAACATCAACTTATTATGCTGGGACCCGCGACACTTGTGAACTTTGTAGATCTTCTATTTTCAAACATTTTATTACTTTTACTTGTGGTACTTTAAGTACATTTTGATACCATTACTGTTGCACTTTTACTCAAGAAAATGTTGAATTCCGGACTTTTACTTCTAACAAAGTACGATCTACATTGCATTATTGATACTTTAAAACAGTTGAGTACTTTATCCACCACAGATAGTCATGTAGTTTAGAGAATGGAGTAGGCATTGTTGTCAGTGGTGGAAAAAGTACTCAAATACTGCAATGCAGATATACTCTGTTACAAGTAAAAGTCCTGTAATCACTTTGACTTGAGTAAAAGTACAAAAGTATAGGCATTAAAATATACTTAAAGTACCAAAAGTAAAAGTACTGGTCACGCAGAATGTCCCATTTCACAAGTTATCATTATGTCTAAAATGTATAAACTTTTTTTGAAAATAGCAGATCTACAAACTCACAGCGTGTCGCATTGCAACGCATTGTGAGCTTGTAGATCTGCTATTTTCAAATAACCAAAGTTTAAATAGGGGTGAAGTGGTAACTGTATGTTTTGTAATAATAATCAAAATCTACAAAGTACCAAGTAACTAAAATGTTCAAAAAAAATGTGTGGAGTAAAAAGCACAATATTTGCCTCTGATATGTAGTGGAGTAGAAGTAAAAGTATTGAAATTTGGAAATACTCAAGAAAAGTTAAAGTACTTCAAATGTTTACTTAAGTACAGTACTTAAGTAAATGTACTTTTTAAGTAAAAGTTACTTTACACCACTGAATGTTGTTAAGCTTACGCACAGGAGCACCAGTTAAATTGCTGCAAGCTAACACATTTCACAGACTAAGATACAAAGATACGAAGCCTTAAGATACAAAAAATGACAAAACATAAGGACTTACGATACAATGACAAATACAATGCCACAAGTCTCTTACCTTCTGGCACCGGCAGTGGCTCAGGGTAAGAGTGGCTGGTAGAGCGGCCGGATGGTGAACCGCAAGGTTCTCAGTTCGATGTGTGAATGTAATGATAAAGATAAAAGTGCTATATAAATGCACCATTTACCTTAAATGCGTTTTTCCAATTGTCATTGATGAAGAAAGTAAGAAGCAAGTAAGTAAGAACGTTTCTGTGTTGAGGAATCAGCAATACTGTGTGTGTGTGTGTGTGTGTGTGTGTGTGTGTGTGTGTGTGTGTGTGTGTGTGTGAGTGAGTGAGTGAGTGAGTGAGTGAGTGAGTGAGTGAGTGAGTGAGTGAGTGAGTGAGTGAGTGAGTGAGTGAGTGAGTGAGGATGCATTCAAATGATTAAAAGCAACAGCAACAAAATCTAAGACTTGTGTAAGTATATCTTGCTCAGGGACATTTCGAGCCTTAGGCTTCCGAGGCGGGCTCACTAACCAATCAACTAACAACAACAAGACCTAAGACATTCCACAAATGCTTTTTTAAACAATAATGCTTTTAAGTAATTCTTAAAAATGTCCACAGAGGCTGCAGCTCTCCAGACCTGTAGAAGGACATTCCATACCTTTTTGTTTTTGGGAGCCATTAGGGGTTAAGTATCTTGCTCAGGGGCACCTCGAGCCTCAGGCTTCCCAGGCGGGCTCACTAACCAATCAACTAACAACAACAAAATCTAAGACATTCCACAAATGCTTCTTTAAACAGTAATGTTGTAACCGCTGTCATTATAAGTTATATTTGTTATTTGTCTAAAGTCCAAGTTAATAATTAAGAAGTATTCTAGGTCATATTTACATTATTTCATGGTTATTTGTCAAGTTGTAGTAATGCTTTTATTTTGAAGTGTCAAAGTAATGTTCTGTGTCTCGTTGGTCTGCTCTCATGTGGATGGGGTTCACACAGGACTTTTGCATTAAGCAATTAAGAAGCAGCAAGCTACAAGCAGCAAGGCTCCGTTTGTGTTGGTCACAAGAGACTGTCTAAAGTCATAAGAAAGGGTTATAACAAGTAAGGACCTGAAGACTGAAGAGTACTCCCTTTATGTTTAGCATGTAGCCAACGAGGTATTTGTTTGTTTGTTTGAACTGTCTGTATTTTACTTTGGTAAAATGTGTAATTTACATGCTGTCCATGGTTGTCACTTATGTTAATATAACATGCTTATTTTATGTTTATTGTTTAGTTTTCACGGTGGATTGGAGGGATTTGAAGTCACCTTCAATAAATCAGTAGCAAGGAAACCACTTGTGTCTGTCTGTGCTTGGAGGGAGTTACAGTGAAAACTCGCACTGTTCATCGTCGACGCAGTGGACAACGTTAATTGACGGTCGTTAAGATCAGAGGACCAGGCGCAGCTGAGTGGAGCTTTCGTCATCAAGGACTGACAGCGCAGCTGCACAGAGCTTTCGTCATCAAGGACTGACAGATGAGCCCAAAACCAAGCGCCCCCCCCCCTCTCTCCCCTCTCACTCACACACAGAAGATACAAAGGTAATCACAACGTTTTCAAGACAAAGCCATAAATAACTGGACACTAACAGTACGTTTTAACAGCGGGCGACTCTCGGGCGATCGCCGGACAACATCGTCCAAAAGATAAAGAAAATCCATCTTTTCATCGCCCCCCCGCCCACTTCGCCCTATCGCCAGTAGTTGCCGGCTCTCATAGACATATAATGCACTTCCGGAAAATACTATCCTGATCGCCCGCTGTTAAAACGCACCGTTAGTCAACAGTGCTCTAAGAAGAGGGGTTTGAAGATACTTTGGAGTGTGTGGTAACAGTTTGGACTTTAATATCTGCTCATTTAATTTAATTGAAGCTTGTCATTTATACAAGACACAGTTAAAGTGCCAAGTTAAAAAAGGACACTACATTTTCTCATTTTTTCTTTTTGATGTTTGAAGTTAAAAGTGTTTTTTGATTTTGCAAAAATAAGTGAAGGTGTTTTTTGATATTGAAGTTTTCTAACTGCCATTGATATTCAAGTTTTGATATCTACGTTTTGAAGTGGTTTAAACTGAGTGTTTTGAAAGGTAATATTCAAAAGTTGAATTTAAGATTTTTGATTTATTTAAAACTATGAGGTATTTACATATTACATTTAAGTGATATTTACATAGTACAAGTTAATCTAAAAGTTAACCTAGATAATTCATTTACTGCCAATACTTTCTGTTGACCTTTTTTGGACATTTAAAAAGGTATTTACAAAGTGGGTTTAATTTAAGTAGTCGAGCCTACAGTACAGGTAAGGGACAGTAATAGGGATAGTAAGGATTCCCAAACCAAACCTGAAGAAGGTCAAGTGAGTGGTGCTGAAGAGGAGAAACAGCAAAAGGAAGCTCAGGAGCTGAGACGAAGTGAAAAAGAAAGAAAAGGGTAAAGAAATGCAAGCGGACCAAATAAAGGTTTTTCAAATAAGGTTCAATTACAGTTATGACAAAAGGAAATCACAGGCTAAAACCTCTAAGAAGTCATTATCACAAACAGAGCCTTCGACTGATATAGTGATTAACGACATCATTCAAGAAGTCAAGAGGTTTTCTGCAGATGTCACATGTGCTTATGATAACCTACGCCAAGTCTCAACTCCGGAGCAGGAAACACGACGAAAAGTTGATCTGTGTATAGAGATTTCTACTTTCTTTCTCTCCAGAGCTACAAATCGACTGGATGGAAAGATTCCAGAAAAGGAGCCAGAATGGCCAGAAGCAGGCTCTCTCTTTGACACAAGCTGTAGAACAAGCTCTGTTGCCACCAGCTCAAAAGGCCGCTCGGAGCATTCCACCAGGTCTTTTGTAAAACACCAAGACGCTGCCGCTGCCGCTGCTGCAAGCCAAGCTGTTCTGAAGGTCATAGAAGAACAAGACAGAGAACAATTGGATTTAGACCGCCTAGAGGCAGAAGCTAAGAAGAAGTTAGCTATGAAGAGGCAGCAGTCAGAAAGCGTCGCTTACAGCAAGATGCAGATGAGCTAGAGTATTGCGCACAACAAGAAGCAAGCCGCGCACAACAAGAAGCAAGCCGCTTACAACAAGAAGCGGACACAATGAAGCGAATAATACAGAGAGAAGAAGAGGAAGCTAAGATGAAAGCTCAATTAGAAGAAGAGCATGTCGCTCTACAAAGGACTCGTGATGAGAAACGGAGAAAGATAAAGAAATTGGAGATAGTGAAAAGTCTTAATGCAGCACAAGCAAGAATGCTGGTATATGATCAAGGGCGCATCAAAGAAGAGCGGAAAGACATACTACTAGAACATGAGATCGTAGCAGATAACCAAGTACCTGCTCCTACAAGTCCTTTGTCCAAGAATATGTCTTCCGTACCACAAGTTGTGACCACCTCCAATGACAGTACAGCAGAGCTCGTTAAGATGCTAGCAGGCGCTTTAAGTGCCAACAGAATCCCAATTCCTGAACCTCCAATATTCAGTGGGGATCCATTAAAGTATAACGACTGGAAACTGTCCTTTGAAACACTGATAGACCAGAAGAACATACAAGAGAAAGAGAAGATTTACTACCTACGAAGATATAGGTGGTCAAGCTAAGAAGGCACTTGATGGTTACTTCCTGCTCGGAACCGAATCTGCCTATGTTGCAGCATGGGAGATTCTGGAGGAGAGATACGGAAACCCATTTACCATTGCAAAGGCATACAGAGACAAGCTCCAAGCATGGCCTAAGATGGGGTCTAAGGACAGCTTTGAGCTCAGAGAGTTCGCTGATTTTCTTCGCAGTTGTGAGGCTGCCATGGTCCACATCAAGACATTGGAGATCCTAAATGACTGTAATGAGAACAGGAAAATCCTTTCTAAGTTACCAGATTGGCTAATTGCCACATGGAATCGAAAGGTTATCGAAAAAGAAGAAGAAAGTAACCAATTCCCCTCCTTTAGCCAATTTGTCAGGTTTCTAACAAGAGAAGCAAAAATTGCCTGCAACCCTGTCACTTCACTGTAGTCATTAAAACAAGGTGAAGCTGACAACCCAAAGTCCCAAAGACAAAGTTTTGGAGCAAAGTCACTGAACACAAGTTCCAATGAAGAGACACTGACCACAAGCTCCAATGAAAAGACTGTCATAAAATGCATTCTCTGCGAGAAGACAGGGCATGAGTTGCACAAATGCTGGAAGTTCATGGAGAAAGCAGTGTCAGACAGAGTCAAATTTGTTAAAGCGGAAAGACTATGCTTTGGTTGTCTCAAGTTTGGTCACCAATCCAAAAGTTGCAACAGGAGGAGCAACAGGAGTGTCTGCGACACGTGCAAAAGGAAGCATCCTACTTGTCTGCATGAAGAGCGAGCCAAAGACGACCAAAGCACACCACAAACTAAACCAAGCACAAGTCAATAAAATCTAAATGATCAATCATCACAATACCAAGAGGTTATTTCAAACAGAGTAATACTTCACGAAGCTAACGTACAAACAGCTGCAATAATTCCAGTCTGGCTTTCATCCACATCTAAACCAGCACGAGAAATACTTGTACATGCGCTGTTGGATTCTCAAAGCGACACAACCTTTGTGCTAAGCAACATAGCAGAAGCGTTGGAAACAGATAAAGAACAAGTCAAGCTCAAGCTCTCTACTATGACAGCAAGATTTTATATAAAAGCCCTTTACATAGATTCACCTACACATTTAAGTACTTAAAATAATCAGTCAACTTGTCTTTACTTGAATTACTTTTTTTTAAAGACATTGCTTTCAAAACAGTGGTTTTTAAAACAAGTAAAAAAAAAAAAAAATACCCTTTTGCTACTCACCAAAACAAAGACGGTTTTATGGAGTTGTAAGCTTACTTTACTTAAATGGAACACTGTGAGCCCCCACCTCACGTCTAAAATACACTTTTTGGCCAGAAAAGAAAATATTTCACCGGAATTAAAACCTGTTTTTGGTTACTCCACAGTGCCCTCTACAGATCGGGTCAATGGAATTTTCCTATTGACCAGATTCTTCCTTCCGGTGAAATATTTTCTTTTCTGGCCAAAAAGTGTATTTTAGTATTCTGCGGCCAAATACATATAATTTTGGGGGTCCTTGACATGAAAATTTTTGAGCACCACTGATATAGAAACATAAGTTTTTCAGAAAACTGTTGAGATTTAGGAGACATGTAGAATCGGCTTCAGGTCTTAATGTGTTAATGGATTAGAATGAGTTCTGTCAGTAATATCACCAGAAAGACACTTCCATGTAGAGTTCCTTTCTCAAGCCAGACTGTTGAAAGTTGTGAACCTATCGGTTCACAACTCGGACGACGCTGATTCGACTCATCAGAGCATCGGCCGGTCAGCGCGGGCACTCGCGCCTGGAGGTGCGAGGGCGCGCCTCCTCGGCCTCAAGCTCTGCTGAGTCGGCGCGCCTCCGTCATGGACAATAACTATTATCACGTGACACGTGCGTGTGAACCATAGAGGTATAGGTGTGAACGCGTGTTCAGCGTTCCCCTAGTGTAGCTTCCTGGTTGCTACGTGGGGGGGTCGGGGGAACAACAACAGACAGGTCCGCGTCGCATCAAAGCCCCGCCTCGCCCCGA
Organism: Gymnoscopelus braueri; assembly: GCF_963280865.1. Lineage (NCBI taxonomy): Eukaryota > Metazoa > Chordata > Actinopteri > Myctophiformes > Myctophidae > Gymnoscopelus > Gymnoscopelus braueri. The sequence goes on from NC_137609.1 coordinate 9,139,488, forward strand.
AGCCCCGTGCCTAAAAACGCGCGCTGTCTTCAATCTACCTGGTTCTCCAATCGTACTGTGACATATATATATATATATACACACATACAACTCCTGTCTGTGCAGTGTGTGTGTGTGTGTGTCTGTGTGTACCATCCAGGTACACATACCTGTTCCTGACCCATAGAGGACATGCTGGGAGAGGACCCTGAAGACAAGGAGGTGACCCTCATCTGACACATAGAGGACATGCTGGGAGAGGACCCTGAAGACAAGGAGGTGACCCTCATCTGACCCATAGAGGACATGCTGGGAGACGACCCTGAAGACAAGGAGGTGACCCTCATCTGACCCATAGAGGACATACTGGGAGACGACCCTGAAGACAAGGAGGTGACCCTCATCTGACCCATAGAGGACATACTGGGAGACGACCCTGAAGACAAGGAGGTGACCCTCATCTGACCCATAGAGGACATGCTGGGAGACGACCCTGAAAACAAGGAGGTGACCCTCATCTGACCCATAGAGGACATGCTGGGTTAGGGCTCTGAAGACAAGGAGGTGACCCTCATCTGACCCATAGAGGACATGCTGGGAGAGGACCCTGAAGACAAGGAGGTGACCCTCATCTGACCCATAGAGGACATGCTGGGTTAGGGCTCTGAAGACAAGGAGGTGACCCTCATCTGACACATAGAGGACATGCTGGGTTAGGGCTCTGAAGACAAGGAGGTGACCCTCATCTGACCCATAGAGGACATGCTGGGAGAGGACCCTGAAGACAAGGAGGTGACCCTCATCTGGCTGCTGGTCAACATGGAGACGTTGTTGAGGTCATTCTGCTGGGTGAGCTGGACAGACTGATGACTGAGGAGAGAGACAATAGAAGAGGAGGAGATGAGGACAGTTCATTTTGTGATTGAATACTTTATTATTCAGAAATGTAGACATCATGTGGTACAGTCAGACATTATTAGATTCTTGGTATTTTAGTTTTGGGTTTATAAAAAACCTCTTTAAGTTATTCTACGCAGTGGTGGAAAGTAAAACTATCAATACTGTTACAAGTAAAAGTCCGGAATTCAAAATGTACTTGAGTAAAAGTACAAAAGTATTGGTATCAAAATGTACTTAAAGCACCAAAAGTAGAAAGTACTCATTGTGCAGTATAAAGTGTCAAAGAAATCTTTTGAAAATAGCAGATCTACAAGCTCACAATATGTCACGTGGCGACGCTTTGTGAGGCGGGACATCCTCTTTACTCCCGGGTCATTTTCTGAGCTTCTTTTTGCACGTGACGGACACATCACTGTATGGGGGAAGCGTTTGAAAATTCAACAGTCTGGCTTGAGAAAGGAACTCTACATGGAAGTGTCTTTCTGGTGATATTACTGACAGAACTCATTCTAATCCATTAACACATTAAGACCTGAAGCCGATTCTACATGTCTCCTAAATCTCAACAGTTTTCTGAAAAACTTATGTTTCTATATCAGTGGTGCTCAAAAATTTTCATGTCAAGGACCCCCAAAATTATATGTATTTGGCCGCGGACCCCCATAAAAATATTTGGTTCCAGGGACCCCTCCCCCCCCAGAAGCAAAGATTTGAGTTAAAAATGTTCACTTTAAAAATATATATATTGAAAGATTTGCACACATTTTCACGATTTTTCAAAAATAGCAAATCTACAAGCTCATAGCGCGGCAGATCTACAAGCTCAAGCTCAAAGCTCAATCACTTAGACTGTCCTGGTAAACAGTGGTTCTCAATCAGTAACGGCAAATTTTAAGCTTGATTTATGTATACATATATATATATATATTTCATTGTGTGACGGATGGTGTCACACACCTAAAATAGCAGATCTTCAAGCTCACGACAGTTACTTCTGTGAGGCATTACGAGCTTGTACATCTGCTATGGTTTTGTACAAGAAAGGAGATCTTGAAGCTAACGTGTCCTCGTTATCATGTCAACAGCACATGTTCAGCTAACCGCTTTAGCTTGTGTGTGGTTTTACACTGGCCTGAAGGAGCGATTCTGCCTTTGTGCCTTTAAGTCTGGTGTAGGCGGGTTCACCTTGAGGGGGTAACCATTAGGTTCATATAGGCACAGGTGCAACAAGCCACTTAATGATGGCATGGTTTGGGTACACAGGAGATCACACGGTTTTTACCGTTCTTATATGCATGAACAAAACCTTGCTGTATCTCCATATAATGAATAAATGGGAACCTCACCCAACAGCAGTCTTTGGTTTGGACATTCTAATGATTTGAAACGCGTCAAAAACTGATATTCCTGTACCCAGCCGAGTGGCGAAATGTTTGTTTGAAATGGTCACTATAGGCCTGATGTTAACCTGAATAAATAGGATTTCAATGAAATAAAATGTCATTGCTATAATTCTGTTGTTGTTTTTTTTGTAGCTGGTTACATTAACCATTTTGAGAGAAATCATATTACTCTAGACTTTTCATCAATGGTTGAGAACCATTGTTACAACATCACAGTGCAGACAACACATTACAGAGTGTAGTTTAGACAAAGTGTAGTTTAGACCAATCCCCCCCACTCTGACAAGCACTTGGAATTGTAGGCCATGCAATGCGAGGCGTTATGAGCTTGTAGATCGGCTATTTTCACAATGTTTTCCTCTTTCGTTTTACAAGTCATTAAATTGTAGCTTTAGAAATGTGCAGATACCCTGTATATACCCTTATACCGTATGTTGGTTTGTTTACTGTTTAAAGATGTATTTTTTGGCTTTTATGCCTGACAGGAAATGGGGGGAGAGATGGGGAGGGACATGCAGAAAAGGCCGGGATCGGGAGTCGAACCCGCGACACACTGTCAGGCTACCAGCCTAGGTGCCCAGGCGGTTACGCCAACCGTCCGGGCCGGTTTGTTACAGTTGAGTGAGAAAACAATGTTGCACATTATGGTAATCATCTGGGGACCCCCAAAATAATTAGGGGGGCCCTTAGTATGAGGTGTGTATGAGGTCATGTAGTGTGGTGAGTGCATGAAATGTATAGAGTTCATGATGTGCTACAAAAAGTCCTAAACCAAACAAAAATATATAATATCTGCTATTTTCCCCTCAAAACAAACACATCTCAGGAACCACATGCCTACCATCAACTCAGTTCCCTTTTTAGGTTGACTGTGTCTCGACTCTCGACGTGTATTGTAGTGGTGGGGTGACGTAGTGGTGGGGTGACGTAACGGTGACATTGTGGCGTTGGTGAATTTGGCCTTTAAAATCGGCCGGTCGGAGACACATTACTGTGACTATAGCCATTGTGTAAGAGACAGACCGGAGAAGAGAGAAGGCTGAGAATAGAGAGGAGTTTAGACGAATTGAACTGAGACGAGACGGCAAAGACGTTTTCCTCAAAGACACCCGTAAACATGTGGACGTGGAGCCCAAACCAAAGACCGGGCTTCAGGCCACATAAACCGAAGGAGCAGGGGGAGAAAACGCGGATGGATGGATGGGTGGAGGATGAAAAGCGCAAGGGGTGGTACATAGCCAAGATAAAGCTGAAGAAGAAAAACAGGGTGTCAAACGCTTCAGTGGAGCCGTCATGGGCTACGACACGGGAATGGGACGGGCTACAGAACTGGAACAAAAAGGAGAAAGAGAAGGTACCGGACAAAAAGGAGGAGCAGAGGGTGGAAGAGAGCAAAGCGGATGAGGACAAGACGGAGGAACATATAGCAAAGCAGCGGGAGGCTAAAGTAGAGGAGTATTCAACAAAGATATCTGCATGGAGGCAACACACGAGACAGAACTTCAGATCACACGACGAAGATCAGGACATCCAAAGGTTTCCTCCAAAGAAACCTCTGTCCGCTTACCCCTTCACTGCTGTAGAGATCAACACCCGCCCCACTCACCCCTACACTTCTGGAGAGACCAACGCCGGCTCCACCGAACCCTCCACCGATGGAGGGATCAACAACGCTCACACCATCCCGTCACCGCAGGGCCACAACGTACCGGCGGATCGCCCCGAGCTGGCGGCCAAAGTGGAGGCGACGGGGACGGAGGCGCTGAAGGCCCTGAAGGAGCAGGAGGAGATTGAAAAGGTGATAAATGAGTATTACAAGAACAAGAAGAAGAAGAAAAGGGTGAAGAAAGAAGACGACAGTGGGGAACAGGACGGGAACAGAGAGGAGAAAGAGATGGTGGAGGACAAAAAGGAGGAGCATGAGAGGAACGTGGAGGAGGAGGAGGGGAAGAAGACAGAGGAGCAGGAGTCTAAAGTAGATGAGAAGACAGAGGAGCGGGAATTATGGAAGCCACACACAGGAAAGACCTTCAGAGAACACAGGGAAGATCAGCTCCTCCCCGGGTTTTCTCCAAAGCAGTGTCTGTACCCCGCCTCCTATGCCAATGGAGTTATTGGAAAGCACCCCAGCCAGCCAGCTCGGTTCCTCACCGTGCGCACAGCTCCACGGCATAGGCCCGAGTTGGTGGAGCTGAAGGAGAGGAAAGTACAGGAGGAGAAAACAGACGTTGAGTATTATCGGAACAAGAAGACAAAGAAAGAGCAGAACAGGCTACAGGACAGGAACCATGAAGAGAGAAAAGGGAAGGCGGAGGACAAAAAGGAGGGACAAAAGGAGCAGGATGAGAGGAAAGTATATGAGGAAACAAAGGAGCAGCAGACCTCAGAGCGGTTGAGGAATGTAGATGAGAAGCAGATAGAGGAACGGGAGAGTAAAGTAGAGGAGAAGCTGATAGAAGAGTGTTCAACACCTGAAGACATGCAAACATCTGCATGCAGGCCACACTCAGCACAGACCTTCAGAGCATGTGATGAAGATAAGAACATCCAATGGCTTTCTCCAGAACAGTGCCTGTCACCTGACGCCTACCCTGATGGAAAGACCACCGCCCACCCCACTCACCCCTACACTGCAGGAGAGAGAATCAGCACCCACTCCACAAATGGAGAGATCAGCACCCACTTCACTGACCCCTATGTAGCTGGAGAGACCAGTGCTCACACTATCCCATCAGCGTGGGGCCACAATGTGCCACAGGATTGGCCTTGGCTGGCGGCCAAAGTGGACGACAGTAAGGAGGTGGTAAAGGAGGTGAAGGAGGAGAGTACACGCCTATTGATGGGAGCGTGGGAGCCCCACTTAGCAGAGCCCATTAAGTTCAACTTCTTCCCTTCTCCTGGGGAGCTGGAAGCGAAACCGTGGGAGGAGCCCCGCTTAGCAGGGCCCATGAATAAGTATTCCTTCTTCCCTTCTCCCAAGGAGCTTGAAGAAAGACCAGAGGAGAATGAGGAGGAACAGAAGATGGCCGTGAAGAACAGCCTGCCTTCATGGGAGCCCCACTTAGCAGAGCCCATCAATATGTTCTTCCCGTCTCCCGAGGAGCTGGAAGCAATATCAGAGCAGCAGAATAAGGAGGTGGTGGAGAAGACTAGCCTGCCCATGATGTGGGAGCCACACAAAACAGAGCCCTTTACGTTCTCCTTCTTCTCATCAAAGGAGGAGAATGAAGAGGTCGAGGAGGAACAGAAGATGGTGGTGGAGGAGGAGAAGGAGGGCCTGCCCGTGTGGGAGCCCCACATGGTCAAACAGGATGAGGCGGAGCACTTCAATACCTTCACCTACTTGGAGGATGAACATAAGATGGCGGTGAACAGCCTTTCCACATGGGAGCCTCACTTAGCAAAGCCCATCAATACGTTCTCCTTCTTCTATCCATCCCACAAGGAGCTGGAGGCGACATCAGAGGAGCGTAAGGAGGAGGGGGACGAGGATGAGCAGAGGTCAGTGGTGGAAAAGAGTAATGGCCTACTTGCGCGTCCATGGCAGCCCCACTTAGCAGAGTCCATCAATAACACATTCTCCTTCTTCTTCCCATCTTCCAATGAGCTGGAAGCAAAACCAGAGGAGAAAAAACCTCTGCCCGCATCAGAGGCCCACGTAGCAGAGCACATAAACAGGCTCTCCTTCCTGTCTCCCGAGGAGGAGATGGGGGAACAGAAGACGGTGCTGGAGAAGAAAATCCTTCCCACAGCGCAGGCCCGCTTAGCGAACCCCATAAATGCATTCTCCTTCCTGTGTCCCGAGGAGCTGGTAGCAAAACCGGAGGAGGAGAATAAGGAGGTGGTGGAAGGGGAGGAACAGAAGATGGTGGTGGAGGAGAAGAAGAAATGGGAGAGGAGGCCAGAGGGTAAAGTGCCGAGGAAGAAGAGGGGGGTAGAGGAGGGTAAGGTGATGATTAAGATGAGGAAGATCACTGAACCGGAGGCACAGGTGAAGCAGCCAAAGATAAAAATGAGGTATGAGGAGAGGAAAAAGGAGGTAGAAGAGAAGAAGCAAAGGGGGGAGAAGAAGGTGCAGCTGGAGCTGTGGGAGAAAGTCCTTCGCTCCAGTAAGAAACGTTTTAGAAAGTGGGAGACCAAGGCTAACGAGTGGGTGATGGCTGTGGAGGAGTTGGAGAAGAAAGTGAAGGAGGGGGTGTCTGACATGGAAAAGAGAGAGAGCATGGTGGAAGAGAGGGAGGACATTAGCTTGACATCAAACAAAGATGTTTCTGAGGAAAAGGGAGAACGTTCAGGGGGTCAGGTATCCCAATGCCCACCAACTGTTTATCGGAAACATCCCTCAACAGCTGTTTATCGGAAACATCCCTCAACAGCTGTTTATCGGAAACATCCCTCACCAACTTTTTATCTGAAACATCCCTCAACAACTGTTTATCGGAAACATCCCTCACCAACTTTTTATCGGAAACATCCCTCACCAACTTTTTATCAGAAGCATCCCTCAACAACTTTTTATCAGAAGAATCCCTCAACAACCCTTTATCGGAAACATCCCTCGCCAACTGTTTATCGGAAACATCCCTCGCCAACGGTTTATCTGAAACATCCCTCGCCAACTGTTAATGGGAAACATCTCTCACCAACTGTTAATGGGAAACATCCCTCACCAACTGTTTATCGGAAACATCCCTCGCCAACTTTTAATGGGAAACATCCCTCAACAACTGTTTATCGGAAACTTCCCTCACCAACTGTTTATCGGAAACTTCCCTCACCAACTGTTCATCGGAAACATCCCTCACCAACTGTTATTGGGAAAAATCCCTCACCAACTGCTTATCGGAAATATCCCTCACCAAATATTTATCGGAAACATCCCTCACCAACTGTTATTGGGAAATATCCCTCACCAACTGTTTATCTGAAACATCCCTCACCAACTGTTTTTGGGAAATATCCCTCACCAACTGTTTATCGGCGACATCCCTCAACAACTGTTTATCGGAAACATCCCTCACACCGAGCTCCAAGAGGCCCCAGGCTCAAAGAGTCCCCTTACTGCACAAATAGCTCTTTGAGCAATATGGTATTAACCTGAGTAAAGCTCAATGGAGTGATGGGAAGGTCCCATAATGTTGGTTTTGTCATTTAATGAATAGGCACCACCTGTACAGAACAGTTCCCACAACCTTATGTAATGAGGTGTGCTTCATTATGGAGATAAATACAAGGGCTGGGCCCCAATGCCTGCCAGTGATGTCCCCCACGATCGCATATATACTGTATACCAAAAGTTTATGGTGTGGGCCAGTACAAAAACAAGACTAGGTCCAATAACGATGTGGATCTTGGACTTCATGCGGCCAGACTATGACTATGACACATTTGGGCAAGGTTTCAGTTAGCACTGTTCAATTGACATTTCAGCCTGATACCTACCGCCATTCATTTCCTTATAGACGGCTTGCCTCTGATGTCATGACGTCATCCATTCCCAAATTCGGACGGTCCGTGCCCCTTTGACTTCCATTTTAAAACAAAAGTAAAATGAAATGTGCAGAACATGATGTGAACAAAAAATAGGCTAGTGTCTATAGTGACAGTGTGCACTAGACATTTGGTCAACGGTTTGCAAGATTGGCTCGGGACAGACACACAGACCCCCTCTTATAGACGGCTACCTCTTACAGAGCTACGCCGTAAAAATTTAAATAAATCACTAATAACAATAATAATAAAATAATAATAAAGTTTAGCTTCTATAGTGGGGCATCCGTGTGGCGTAGAAGTAAAACACCCACCACTGCATAAGCCCGGGATCGCTTCCTGGCAGGCAATTGACAATGACTAAATTGGGGAAGAAAAGAAAGAATGATAAATAAATAAACTATAGACGGGGCACTAGCCACGAAACAAGAAGGCAGCTAAATGTGGCGCTCTTTGAACCTCACACAAAATAACTTTAACACACTAATTTAACAATACCAGCTGAATCTGAACTGTCAAAACGGAATACAATCAAAGATTGTGATAATTTCACCTGAAAACCCGGCCCCCCAAAAAACTAAAATCACCACTTTGTCGACAGAGCAACATCAGTAGGCTACAAACAGACAGCATAGCGGATCTAACAGCGTTATTGACTATTCTCGTAGACCATGCAGGTCTACTTTCTTTCTTTCTTTTTTGTCCATGAAAAATTGCTGATACTGAGTCCCAGAAGATTAATTTTATTTTTATTTTTTTGTTTGTTCATGATAACTTAAGAATAGGTATAGACCTACACTGAGTCCCACATGACTTTTATTGTTTACATTTTTCTTTTGCCCATGAGAACACTGATTCCTAGAAGACGAATTTGTATATTTATTTTTGTATTTGCAGCGGTGGGAACTGTTTAATTTAATTTTGCCTATGAAAAAAGTTACTGAGTGCTTAAAAACTATAAACCTACACAATATTGCCTATCTGCAATCCAAGACGATGACCTGGAGAACCGGAGTTGGAGGGAGAACCTGCGATTGCTTGGTCTACAGGAGGCCGCGGAAGAAAGCCACAAGTCCCAGAGGACATTTATTTTTTAGAATATTTTACTAGCAGTGGAGGTAAGAAGTGTAGTTATTTCTTTCTTTCTTCTTTTTTTCTTTCCTTTTTTTCTGCTCATGCTAACAGGAAGAAACCTACACTGAGTTCTAGAATACTGTTTTGTAAAGCAGGTTGTACACCAGGATGGAAGTGATTAAACACTTCTGATTGAACTATTATTTGTTTTCTTTTTTCCTTTTCAATTTCCTTGTTCCTGTTTCACCCTACAACCTGTTAAAAAGGCTTTTCACCTCATCCATGTTTTGTTTATATCAAGTTGCTATGGTTATCCAATACCTAGAGGCCAATCGGATTTCATTTAACTCCATATTTGGGTGTGGCGTCATCACTCTGATGTCACTATGGCTGACACATGTAGTGACACCAGAGTGATGACGCGAGAATCTTAAAACCGGAACGCATCTTACGATCACAGCTTGCTAACACGCGCTAGCCTACTTAAAGAAGCAGCGGCAGAGGTACACTAAACCAAAACGATGGAAGGACTAGAGTCATTTTACACTCTTGTCGCAGACAGCATTAGCTGCCCACAAGATGCAGTCGTGTGTTTTGTCCACTGGGCTATGATCAAGAATAGATACAAGTGTTTGGGCTCCGGAGACGAGCCCGGTCACGCTGATAAGAGGTCAGAGTTGCTCCCCTCAGACTGGAACAACAATAAGGAGTTGTACTCGCTACGTTACCAAGGCAACGACGGCACCAGCCACTACCTGCTCAAAGCCACCACTGTTGACGACAGCATCGTGATCTTCAACTTGATGAACTCCAGCACACAGCAGGACTCAGCCCTGACGGTGAACATCAGTGATCACGTGGACGCTGAGCGGCTGCAGTCGTTCGACCACGTGTACAAGGACATGGACAGTCTGACAGAGAAGGTGACAACACAGCTCCTGTCGTCTCCGGAGAAACCGGCGCCACACGGGTCGAAGGCAGAGAAGAAGACGAAGACAGATGGGCGAGATGAGGAGAAAGTGGCTGGGTGGAGGCTGATAGAAGTTGAAGACGACCCTTTACGCATCCCCACTCGACACTTCCCCACTCGCCGGCATGACATTCCGGCACGATGGCCGGATCCGTTTGCGGCAGGGGGAGCAGATCTGGATCCGTTGAATCCACTGGGCGGTGGGATGATAGTGGACCCACGACACAGTCGACACACTATGCCGCCACGGGTTGACCCGTCCAGCGGGATCCCAGGCGTCCTGCCTCCAGGAGCTGTACCCCCAGATGCTCGCTTCGACCCGTACGGACCACCGGCGCCGGATCCGGACCACCTGCCACCTCCAGGGTTTGAGTATTCGACCCGTCTAGACGAGCCAGACCCAACCATTGAGGAAGGTTGACTAAAATGACTCCTTATGGACAGCACCACCAACCGAATGGTTTAAAAACTTAATGTAAATGTCAGCTTACACTCAATATCTGTGACTGTGGGTTACTGCCCTTATTGCCTTATTGTGTTTTGTTGATCAGTCATTATGTTGTTGAAGATATTGTTAACAGACGATGCACAATACATATCTTGCGCCAAAGATAAGAGCAAATTTTCATCCGTAGTCCCTGAGTGGGCATCGTCGGTAGTACATAAATTCTGAGAATAGATTTAAAATCAGTGGAACATCATTTATAATAATGTAAACATTATCACAGTATAAAAGGAATACACCAGTTTACAGTACAAATGCAAAATGTTCTCTGTAGCATCTTGTTTGTTTGTTTGTTTGTTTGTTTGCTTGTTTGTTTGTTTTAGGTACTGCACTCTATGAAGAACTGAAGTCTGACATCACTGCCACTAGAGGCCGCTGTCCCAACAGAGTTATTTTATCTATTGATAATGCCATAGTGTCATATAAGAACGGTTCCAAAAATAAACAAATGAGCCAGGAAATGTTACTAATATGGACATGAAGCATCAACTGACGGTGAAAAGGTTATTTCTAATTTATCCAAAGAGTAAAACAAAAGAAACATTTTGGACAAACATAGACGTTATCAAATGTAACTCAATATCAGTGGTGGAAAGTAACTAAGTACATTTACTTAAGTACTGTACTTAAGTACAATTTTGAGGTATTTGTGCTTTACTTGAGTATTTCCAATTTCCAATATTTTTACTTCTACTCCACTACATCTTGGATCGTTTTTTTGAAAACTTTAGTTACTAGTTACTTTGTAGATTTTGATTATTATTACAAAACATACATTAACCACTTCAGCCCTATACATTTCGGCCATTTGAAAATAGCCGATCTACAAACAAGCAACTTTGTAGATCTGCTATTTTCAAAAGATTTTTATACATTTGAAAAAATTTAAATGGGACATTCTGCATAGTGAGTACTTTTACTTTTGGTACTTTAAGTACATTTTGATGCCAATACCTTTGTACTTTTACTCAAGTACATTTTGAATTCCGGACCTTCACTTGTAACAGGGTATTTCTTTATTGCAGTATTGATACTTTTACTCAAGTAAAACATTTGAGTACTTTTTCCAGCAGAGAATGACACAGAGTCACAAACCTGACAGAATCATGTGGCTGATCATTTTTGGAACACAGTTCTTATATTACCCTATGGTATTTTCAACAGGAAACAAAGTGGTAGTGGGAGGACTTCGGTCAGGACTTCGGTACTCTTATTACAGTGGTTCTCAAACGTTTTCATGTCAAGGACCCCCAAATTGACACTTATTAGCCCGCGAACCCAATTTGAAAAGATATGCCAAGGACCCCATAAGAGAAGATTTTGTACGGCTCTAGCAGTGATTTTCAACCATTTAAATTTTAAGGACCCCCCAGTTTGACATGCATTAAGGCTACGGATCCCCATTTAATGGCATTTCTATCGCTCGGACTCAAATTTATATTGTAAAATCAATGTTAATTTAACTCTGAGAGCGTACAAATGGAACCAAATGGACCCGTCAGGGTCCATTTGGTACACTCTCTGACAAGGGTCAATTTGGTTCCTAACTATCTATCATTTAGCTTGGGACCCCCTGGAACTCCCTCAAGGAACCCACTTTGAGAACCAATGCTCTATTAGTTAGGGTGTTCCACTGTCCACCTGGCCCAACTGAAAAATCACTCTAATAAAGGCTAATAATGGGCTAAACGTTGCAGACCGGAATGTGACAATAGCTTCCTCTAGTGGGGGATCTTGTTTACCACGCAAGTACTGCAGTTTGTTTAATGTTGTGACACAGAATGAAAACAATATCATGAGACGATACCAAAGAGTGCATACATACTGTAGCTACAGTTTTGCAGCATTTGCAACTTTCAAATAATGGTGGTCATTTAGGACAGAGTGACGACTGTAGTTTGTTCAAGCTTATAATACGCAATTCAGCCGCAATATCATATAGTTATATCAACATGTTTTCCAGAGTTAAAATTGGGGATGTTACAAGTGTACCGACCCGGCCAGTTCCTAAAGCAGGGCAAGTACCTAAGCTGGGAACCTATTGTACATAAATAAATACAGTACTATTTGTAGGCAGTGCTGTAAAGTAACATGTACTTAAGTACAATTTTGAAGTATTTTTTTACTTTCTTCAGTATTTACAATTTTCAGTACTTACTTCTACTCCACTACATCTCAGAGGAAAATCTTGTACTTTTACTCCACTACAATTATATGAAAACTTTAGTTACTAGTTACTTTGTAGATTTTGATTATTATTACAAAACACACTAATCAGCCCTATATACTTTTCTGCCATTTGGAAATAGCAGATCTACAAGCTCACAATGCGTCGCGATGCGACGCATTGCGAGCTTGTAGATCGGCTATTTTCAAAAGATTTTTTTATACATTTTGAACTTGTGAAATGGGACATTCTGCACAATATTACTTATACTTTTGGTACTTGAAGTATATTTTGATGCCGGTATTTTTGTACTTTTACTCAAGTAGATTTTGAATGCAGGACTTCTACTTGTAAGAGAGTATATCTACATTGCAATATTAATACTTTTACTTAAGTAAAGAAATGTAGTACTTTTTTCCACCACTGTTTGTAGGCCTATTAAATGAGAGCATTGGTCAAGTTTATATGAACTAGTAGGCAATATAGGCCTAGGCATACTGTCAATTTATCAATTGAAACATTTATTTATCCTTTCTTCACGTAAGTCATCGTAGTGACACACCATGTTTAAAGAGGTGGTGCCATGGTTTTGCACTTTTTCAGTTTTTCATGTGTCTATGAGGTTGATAGAACTTCATTAAGCCCCCTGGTGGTGTTTTATGGTGTTTTATGTCTTCTCTGACTATTTTGAGTTTCTTCCTGGAGGCTGAAACCTTGAAGGTCAAACGTAGAAAAACAGCGCTTTAATGACACAGTAGAAATATACCCTCCCCCTCATTATCATAACACAACAGGTGTGGGTATGAAGAGGAGGAGGGACTAGGACTGGTTCAGGTGGGAGGTGCTAAGGTGAGAACCAGGAACTGGAGACATGTCCACATAAAAACATAATTTTAACACTTTCTGTACACTTTTTTGAAAAAAATCTTCCTCCTAGTATAACCATAATACCTGATGATCATGTTTTAGGGGGAGAAAAAATTATAGAAAATCACGGCACCCCGTCTTTAACTGGTCTAAAGGTCAGTGCCAACAAGACCACGAGCACCGTCTTTACTTTTAGCCTTAAGGCGAATATGCGAATATACGCAAAGTTCGGACTCGTTCCGAATAATTAAAAGACGCTTTTTTCGCTCCGCGAAACTGGTGTGGAAGCTTGCATTGACTTTATAAGGTTTTTAAAAAAAACGTATTATTCGCATGAAAAAAAACGCCCCGGTGTGTAAGGACCTTTAGTCTGCTGGAAGCAGAGGCTTTACATCAGTGGTTCTCAAACTTTGTTTGTGCCAAGAACCCCCAAATGTATATATATATATATATATATATATATATATATACATATATATATATATGTATATATATATATATATACATATATATATATATACATATATATATATATATATATATATATATATACACATATATATATATATACATATATATACATATACATATATATGGCCGCGGACCCCGATCTGAAAATGCTTAGTGCCCCCAGAAGAGAACATTTGTGTTTTAAAAAAAAGCCAAATTATTTGAAATTCTTCAAAAACTTTCAGGATTTTTCGAAAAAGGTTCAAAAATAGCAGATATACTTTCAGGATTTTTCGAAAAAGGTTCAAAAATAGCAGATATACAAGCTCACAGCGCGTCACTTCGTGCCGCGCTGTGAGCTTGTATATCTGCTACTTTTGAATAGTCATCGTATAAAATATTAATATAAATAGTCATCGTATATAAAATATGGATAAAGGGGTTATTGTCTACTGGAGTAGATCTGCTATTTTTGAATAGCCAAAGTATAAAACAATGGTTAAAGTGGTTACACAGATGTGTTCCCGGTCTTTATATTTTCTGTTTTCTGTCATTGTGGGGGAAGCTTTCACTGAAAATAGCCGATCGACAAGCATGCACACAACCGGTTGCAACGCAACGCGGATGCTGGGGTTTAAGTGGTTAATAACTATTAATACTCTATGTTTACAGCGGTGTAAAATACAAGCTAACAATGCTTTGCATAGCATACAGTAGCAGCATAACTGTCCATCAGAACACAGTAATAACCTTATCTGTACTGTAAGACCAGAGGGAGAGCACACATCACCGCCATTTTAAAGTCACTCCCTGGTTGCCTGTTAGTTTTAGAATCGATGTTAAGGTCCTTTTACTGTTTTTTAAATCACTACATGGAAATGCCTATTTATCTGCAATGCTCTCTGGGTATGTGCCTGGCAGAGCTCTCAGATCCTCGGGCACTGGTCTCTTAAATGTCCCAGAGGCTAAAACTAGAACTAAAAGGCCAGGAGAAGCAGCCTCTACTATGCAGCCAGACTATATGACTGCATGGATATGAGTCTGGTTCTTCTATGAGGATGTTTTTTTCCAAGGGACGGGATCAAAAGAATGGCTCTGGACACAATTGGTTAGACCTACAACCAACTACCAATTACAGTCTCCCATATTTGAATACCCATATATGGGCATATACTGATGACATCAGGGATGAACCGTCCAACTGACTTCAATCTCAGCTCGCGTGACGCCAAGGGCCTGAGGGAGTGCGGTGCCCAGCATGAGGTCGGTGAATGGGCATCCTGATGACGCCCCATATCTCCATATTTAGTCCATCCCCATGTGGACACATGAGGATCCCTGATGTGATTAAAAAAAAACTGCTGCTGGCGTCGTGTTGATGACTGATCACTATCAAGGGGTCAGCCATCCCATATCAAAGATGCCGTTAGCATTGCTTTAACATCGAAAGAAATGTTTTAGTGTTTTAACCTTCCCTACATTGGCCTTCCATATATGGTTATACCCGTGCCTCGGCATGCCCTGTGACATATCAGTGACGTAGCGGCACTGCCTTTAAAAGGCCTGTCAGTGATATAGCTGCCAGTTGGCCAGTCTTTGTCTGCTAGGGTGCACACCTCATTATAGAAGAATATAATAAGAATAATACTAGAAGAGGATGAGAACAGACCAGATGACACTCAAGTAATTTAATGTAATTTAACCTACACTTTACTGACCTGAAGCTGAAGTTGAGTTGAATTGTGTTGAATTCAAGTAAGAATAATAATACAAAAGAAATCCCTCAAACATCATTTTTCAACAAGAAATACTAGACGAGAAAGAGAACAGACTCGAGTAATTTCCTTTAATTTCACCTTCACTTCACTGACCTGAAGCTGAAATTCAGTTGAATTGCGTTGAATTGCATTAAGAATATACAAGAGAAATCCCTCAAACATCATTTTTTCAACGAGAACACCTGCAAATATGTTATTAGCAACGCAACCCAAGGGACAGACCTTCCGGAAGACAGAACAGGAAAAGCCCGGCGGAAAGGGGTCGTCTCATAAGAAGATGAAGAGGAGGGCGGCGTCCACCGCTTCAGTCGCACAGTCAAGAGGCACGGGACGGGAATTGGACGGCAATGACGGGATACGGGACACGAACAAAAAGGAGGAAGAGAAGGTGGAAGACAAAAGGGAGGAGCGGGAGCAAAAGGAGCCGGGTAGGAGGAAAGAGGAGAGAACAGAGGAGGAGAGGAGGAACGTAGAGAAGACAGAGGAGCAGAACAAAGAGGAGAAAAGAGGGGAGCGGATAGAAGAGCAAGAGAGCAAAATAGAGCAGCAAGAAAGGAAAAGCGGAGATCGGGAGAAGACGGAACAGGAGAGTAGTAAAATGAAGAAGCTGACAGAAGAGTCTTCGACACCTGAAAGCACACTTGCATGGAGGCAACGCTCAGGACAGACCGCCAGGGCACAGGATGATCATCTCGACATTCAAAGCGTTTCTCCAAAACCGTGTCCGTCCACTGACCCCCGCCACGCCGCTGGAGAGGACAGCACCCACCCCGCTGAGCCCTACGCTTCAAGAGAGACCGGCACCTCCACCGTCCCGCCAGCGCAGGGCCTTGACGCGCCCGAGCCGGCAGCCAAAGTGGAGGCGATGAAGGGTTTCGTGTCCGATAAAGAGGTACAGGAGTATTACAAGAACAAGAAGAAGAAAAGGGTGGTGAAGAAAGTGGAGGCGAATGGGGTGGTACAGGACGAGAACAAAGAGGAGAAAGAAAGGGTGGCGAAGGAGGAGACGAATGGGGTGGTACAGCAGGACGGGAATAAAGTGGAGAAAGAAAAGGTGGAGGACAAAAAGGAGGCGCAGGAGGAGAGGAAAGAAGATGAGGAGGAAACAAAGGAGCAGCAGCAGACGGAGCCGAAGGGGAGAGTAGACGTGGAGCAGGTAGAGGAGCAGGAGAGTAAAGTTGAGGAGAAGCTGATAGAGGAGTGTTCAACACCTGAAAACATGATGCAAACGTCTGCATCGAGGCAACACACAGGACAGACCTTCAGTGCACATGATGAAGATCAGGACATCCAAGGTTTTTCTCCAAAACTGTTTCTGTCCCCTGAACTCTATACTGATGGAGAGATCAGTGCCCTCCCCACTCAGCCCTATGCTGCAGGAGAGATCAGCACCCACCCCACAGACCTCTGCACTACTGATGGTGATATCAACACCCACCCCACAGACCACTATGGTGATGGAGAGATCAGCACCCACTCCACAGACCTATGCACTACTGATGGAGATATCAGCATACACCCCACTACCCACTATGGTGATGGAGAGATCAGCACCCACTCCACGGCTCTCTACACAACTGATGGAGAGCTCAATGCCTATCGCGCTGAGCCCTGCACTGTTGGAGAGATCAGCACACATCCCATCCAATCATCTCAGGGCCACAACGTGCTACAGGAGTGGCCTGAGGTGGTGAACAATGTGGACAAGAGGCTGGAGGAGAGTAAGACAAAGGTGAAGGAGAGAAACAGCCAATTCATGTGGGAGCCCCACTTAGACAAGTCCATCAATAAGTTCTGCTTCGTCTATCCAGGACCAAAACCAGAAGCAAAACCAGCAAAACCAGAAGAGCTGGAAGCAACGCCAGAAGAAGAGATGGGGGAGGAGTTGGATAAGAAAAGCCAGCCTTCGTGGTTCCCCCACTTAAAGAGGTCCATCAATGAGTTCACCTTTGTCTATCAACCTGTCATGGTGCTGCTGGAAGCAAAACCAGACGAGGAGATTGATGAGTTGCAGGAGGATGATGAACAGAAGATGGCGGTGGAGGAGAATAAGAAAAGCACGCCTGCGTGCGAGCTCCACTCAGCAGAGCAGTCCATCGATACGTTCTCCTGCCCGTCTTCCGAGGAGCAGCTACTGGAATCAAACCCAGAGAAGGAGGAGAAGGTGGAGAAGGTGGAACAGGTGGCGGAGGAAAGGGAAAGCCTGCCCGTGTCAGAGCCTCACTTAGCAGAGCCCATACATACATTCTCCTTCCAGTCTCCTCCTGAGGAGCTGGAAGCAAACACTGAGGAGGAGGAGAAGGTGGAACAGACTATGGTGGCGGAGGAAAGGGAAAGCCTGCCCGCGTCAGAGCCCCACTTAGCAGAGCCCATACATACATTCCCCTTTCAGTCTCCTCCTGAGGAGCTGGAAGCAAACACTGAGGAGGAGGAGAACAAGGAGGCGGTGGATGGGGAGGAACAGAAGATGGTGGTGAAGAAGAAATGGGAGAAGAAGCCAGAGGGTAAGGTGGCGAAGAAGAGCAAAAGGGTAGAGGAGGGTAAGAGGGTGGTCAACAAGATGAGGAAGGTCGCTGAACCGGAGGCACAGGTTAAGCATCTGAAGACGGAGAAGAGGCCAGAGAGTAAGGAGATTGAAGCGAGGAAGAAAAGGGAAGCGAAGAAGCTTGAGTTAAACCTGTGGGAGAAGGTGCTTCGCTCCAATTGGCAGCGTCATAACAAGTGGAAGACGGATGCGAGCGAGTGGATGATGGCCGTGAAGGAGTTGGAGAAGAAATCCAGCGAGGGGATCGTTGAGGTGCAGAAGAGAGAGAGGAGGGTGGAAGATTTAGAGAAGAATAGCTCGAGACCACATGGAGATGTCTGCGAGCAAAAAGGACAATGTTCAGGGGGTCAGGTACCCCAACAGCACCCACCAGCACCAACTGGTTATCGGAACTTTGTACGGCAAGCTCCAAGACCTTTCAGGCCGAGCTCAAACCGCTTTGAGCGGTATGGGACTGTCCGCAGCGCGGCATCTAGAGTGGTGGGAAGGCCCGAGAACTTTGGTTTTGTGGCACAGCCTCAGTGACAGGCCCACAACATTAACGTGGTGAGGTGGTGTGCTTCAACGTGGAGGAGGTAGATGAAGACAATGATTCTAGACCTCTAGTCAGTGAGGTCCCCCCGCCCACTCATGATCGTATACATAAAATAAAAAATAAAAAATATCATGGTGGGGGCAATGTGAAAAAAACGAATAAATCAATAATAATAATAATTAAATAAATACATTGAATAAATTAACTGATTTAAAAAGGGGACAAAGAAAAAAAAGTCAGTTTTTTAAAGCCACACTAAATAAAGAAACCAAAAAAAGGTCCTTTTAAGGGCCACCTCCTCTCCTATTGCTGTGACCTTGCCGTGGTGGAGAGGCTTGAGCGATTCAGTGACCCCGGGAGGTCCTATGCCGTTGTGGGGGTTCAACTTACCTCCTGGATTGGTCACAGGTCAGAGTCCAGACAAACAACAGCAAAGTCTCTTTCTCAGTGCGTTGCTGCAATTATATACATTGCTTAAAGCTGTCATTCTAGTAAGTACATGTACATACACGGCAGTAGTTCGGACAAACTACATTTGTACAGGGCCGGATTAACCCTTCGTGGTGCCCGGTGCAGTGTGTGTGTGTGTGTGGGGGGGGGGGGGGGGTTGACGCTTCGCCGTCGTCGCATTTCACCGCTTTAGCGCTCCTTCAGCAGCCGCTGCTTCAAAATTTCACTGCTTTTCTGCGATAGTTGAGTCTTCTTTCACTTTCTCCCCGCCGTTTGGTGCCCCCCCCCCCCCAAGGTTGATGCCCTGTGGCTTCAGCACCTAAAGCCCTTCTGTTAAGCCTGCACTGCATTTGTACCCCTGGGAGAAATGTAGTTTGTATAACTACAGCTACATTGTGAAAGTACTTCAACATTTTTTTCTTTTTTGCGCTAAATTGAGAATGTGCATGTGGGTTATATGGAATAAAATATAATAGTCAACCAAAAAAAAGTCACATGCCAGCAAAAATATGCCTCTCAAATGTTTACACTTTTTTGCTGTAAATAAAAAGTAAGAGAGACCTCAGAATAGAGCTCCAGGGTGTGGGTGGAGGGTAGTTATCAGTGAGAGCCAGTCATAGCAGGTTTATCAAGCTGTGGGCTAGCACACAGGAGCACATAGAGAATCATGCATTGAAATGGCTGGGAGGGGGGGGGGAATTGACATTAACATTGAAGTGAATGAGACCGACCTGGGTGCGGTGCCCCCCAAAGGGGCGGGCCTACGGCTACACGAGACTCTTGACCCTCATTATGACATTCAGTAGTTGGTTTGAAGACACCACTTTTGGTGAAACACCATACAATGGCCAATCACAGCTTTTAGTTACATGGTAGAATAAAAATGTTCTCTCTCTCCCATTGGGGGGGTGCATCGCCTCATTGAACATAATGGACAAGCCGTCACTGGATTTGAACTTGGTTTCCTGCGCAAGTGCTGAAATGTTTACCATTGAACTAATAGAGCCGGCCTGCTTGCTCAGGGGATAAATTGAATCTTGACCATCAGGTCAAAATTTGGGTCGGATCCTTTGTCTAGGCGAGACGTGACCTTTGAACAGTACCAAGAGAATCTGCTGAGAGTGACTGAGTGATGGTGTAGTGGTCTAATGGCCGTGTTCAAGTCCCAGTCCTCCTATAGTTCAATATAGTTCAATGCAAGAGTACTTCAACTTAACTTATAATAACCGAAGGCTAACATATGACAGAACGCTTCAAAAATACTAAGAGACCTCTGCTGAGAGTGACGTGAGTGATAGTGTAGAGGACAATTGATCTGACTTCCAGCACAGAGGTTCCATGTTCAAATCCCTGTACTCCTATAGTTCAATGTTGGAGTATTTTCAAGGCTAAAATACAAAAGAACACAACTCAAAAGCATTAGAAGACACCTGCTGAGGGCCCAATGGTTCCTTGGCGCAATGGTGTGGTGTGGTATGCTTGATCGGTTGACTCTGCTACAGATCCAACCAATATGCCCATATATGGGCATTCCAGTAAATGGGCATATACTGATGACATCCAGGATCTCCATATATGGGCATAAATGAGACCGACAGATACAGAGTTCTCCACATATGGGGACACAGGTTGACAGACAGAAACAGACATCTAGAATACTTTTCAGGATTCAAAAACAACAAAAGTAGCAGCTCAAAACACGTTGCATCGCACTGCGTTTCGAGCTTGTATGTCTGTTACTTTTTATGCTTTCGTGTGACGCTGTAGTATGATCAATAGGGCATTAATTAGATGATATGGAGATAAGAGGTTTCTACCCGACAGCGGTTATGGGGGAGGCAGTGGCTCAGGAGAGGCCAATCTGGGAACCACAACGTTTTCTGGTTTGATCCCTGGACCCTCCTGGCGATCATGTCAACCCCTGATTGGTCCAGTCAAGCAGGGTGGTACCTTCTTGCATGGCTGCCTCCACCGCTGGTGTGTGAATGTGAGGCAGACGTAAAGGGTATGAGTGGTCGGAAGACTAGACAAGCGTTAATATAAATCATTGTTTCCAAATTATTTAGCTCAAGACCTGTCTGGTGTCATATTCTATGGAGTACCTTGAATCCAATTATTTCTCAACAGAATGGAGAATAAAACATTTCTTGGGGATGTTTTATACATTTGTGATTTAAAGAAATATTTAAAAAAAAAACTTTACTAGTGGTCTTTATAGAAAAGAATGATGTTTTATTTAAAGTCAAATATATACACACAAAACAGAGAAGAACCAACATAGAACAGGGTATATTCAATGGTTTGGATTGGAACAGGTTAGCTACAATTAAAACTTTTAACAGAAAATGGTGCTGAACCTACAATCAAGAGTTGTCAAGATACGTTTAAAACTTGTATTTGTGCTGGGGGGAAGGCAAGGGGCAATGAAATGTTTTTAATGTTGAAAACCAAAAAAATAGAAAATATTTGCTTCATCATAACTGAGAACTGACTAAACAGCAAAATGACAAGAAGGAGAAAAAGTTAGATTTATTGGCTAAGCAGTCTGGACTACCCCCTCACAAAAAAAGTCCAAAAGTTCAACAGAAATATGGCCATATTGAACAGTCAGAGAAACCATCCGTTTCCTGCCTGGACTATGAATGATAAGTGACTAAGCCTTTCTATAGGCATGGATCAAAGCTATAATACAGACCTGGAAGGGATCCCTGGACCCCCTTTGAGAACCACTGGTATACAGTACTGTAGATCTGGAAATGGTTTCAGTAAGACAGGTTCTCAGACAAGGCACCTTCAGAACACTTCAAGGAAGTAAAACACTGATATAGAAAATCAACATGCTTTACATTAAAGCTCGATTCAGTCAAAATAAAACGTGACCTAAAAGCATTTAGCGTCTCCAAACTGAGTACAAACTATATGAAGATGGATGTTGACAGATTTAATTTTAGAGGTTTTTGACTTTGAACTGCTCTCTCAGCGACTGATAAACGGAACCACTTAAGCCCCGTTTTGTATATTCAAACCATTGAAAAAAATAAGTTCACAGCGCTCATCGCTTGTAGATCTTCTATTTTCCAAGTATTACTCAAATTATTAACACACATCACTGCGCTTGGCTTCTGCACATTTAGGTTAGAACATAAACCTTTCTAAAAATCTGAGCAATGACAAATCTCTTTAGATTATCTCTACTAAACGAGCCATCTAGGCTGTTTTTGCAAACTATTAAATGCTTAATCTCACTAATCCTTACTGAAGATCCGGTGAACATGGGTTTTAACCACTGGTTCTTAACGTAGGGCCCGGGGGACCACCACCAGGGGTTCAAATTGACTCTTACAGGTCTGCAACTCTGAGGGTACAAATGATACCAACGGTGTGTCCCCCCAAACACAGCGTTGAGAAGAACCAGTGGTTCTCAAACTTTTTCATGTCAAGGACCCCCAAATTGACACTTATTAAAGACCCCCATTTGAAAAGATATGCCGCATGGACCCCCATAAGAGAAGATTTTTACGGCCATAGCAGTGATTCTCAAACATTTTAATTTCATGGACCCCCTGACATGCATTAGGCTACGGACCCCCATTTAATGGCATTTCTATCTCTGGGACCCCAATTTATATTGTAAAATCAATGTTAATTTAACTCAGAGAAAAATGGAACCAAATGGATGTACACTCTCTGAGTTACAGACCCATATTTAGCTGGGGACCCCCTGGAACTCCCTCAAGGACCGCTGGGGGTCCCCGGACCCCACTTTGAGAACCAATGGTTTAAACTGCTCAAACAGCCTAGTAATAGTGGCACAACTGAAGCCGGCCCCTGCTGTCGTTTTTCCCGGCGCTGAAGAAAGGATACACAGGCTGGCCTTTAAAGGACGCGTCCAAGTCGCACAGCTTCTTCATGTTGGCGGCGTCGTAGAAGCTGACGCGTCCGCCGTCGTAGTCCAGGAACACGCCGACGAGCAGCAGCTCGCTGTCGACGTTCTCCACGGGGACGGCGCCGCCCTCCTGGTTGGATAACTGCAGCCGACGCTGTTTCAGCTGCTGCTGGGACAGCGTCCAGTAGCCCGCGGACGGCTTGAGGCTCACGAAGCCCTTCCGGCCGCTGCACTCGCGGGTCACCCCCAGTCGTTGTACGCACTTGTCCTTCACGTTCACCTCCCAGTAGTGCTGGCCAGAGGAGAAGCCGTCCGTGGCCAGGACGCCGAATAATTTGTTGAAGCGCTGGGGCAGCTTGACGTTCTCCTCCAGCCACATGTCCGTCTTCTCCACCGCGGTGCCGTCGTCCGTGACGAGGAGGCCCCGGTGAGCCGTGTCTGGGTCAAACATCAGGTTCTGAGGCTCTGGGGTTGTTGTTGTTGGGACAAGTAAAGCAAGGAAGGTTAGCCATTTTCAAAATTTCCATTTTGGCCCCATTTAGGTGAGACTGGGTATGAAAATGGGTATGAAAATAACCCCCAAAATATCTTAGAAAATCAGACGCATTCTCGTCTCACCCACACCCAGACTTGAATTGCATTGAACTTTTTTGGACACGACGTGTGGAAACTATTCACGTGGAGCACAGTGTGACCCCACGAATCTAAGTCTGGAGACGGACGTATTGTTGCTCCCCATGAGAAAGGGGAGCGGTTTGTTGCGATCCGTGAATTTCCCAAAAAAAGAACACTGCTCAGTTCCCATTGAAAAGCATTGGCAGAGTCAAAGTTCGGTGTGACTGCACCCTTAACACATTTAGACCTAGAACCCCATTACGTAACCTAACTATACCTTTCAAGCCAGGAACCCCTTTTGGGGATTTAGCGTTTTTAAAATCGGCCTCAGGTCTAAATGGGTTAAGGGATATTTCACTTTCAAACATGTTTGGCGTCATTTTAACATCTACTCAGGTTTTTGTGAGCACCCCGGACAGTTTTTAAGTTGCTTGGTTGAGTATCTAGATATCTGATATTCATGTTTATCAGACACTCCATTTTAACCATGATAGATTCATCGAGAAAACCTGTCGTTGGTTCGGGTGACTGATTTCGCAGAGTGGAATATTAGCCAGCTAAAACATCACACACAAGGCCAAATGAAAAGTAGCTTACAAGAATTCTGTAATATGGTGTGTATTGTGAAAGATGATATACCTAGCCTAAGATTTTGTCAGCCAAAAACAAAATGCACCAAGTCCCCCAAAGTCTGACCCTTCTATGAGAAAATATGCCCAAAATTGACCCACAATCTGGGTACCATCGGTCTCAGGTAGGGTGGCAGGACTCTGGTGGGTATGCAGATGTGTATGTCTGTGTATACAGTGTATAGTCAACTCACTAGTAGGCAGAGTCTGCATCATCTTCTTCCATATGATGAGCTGGAAGGGGTCTGACAATTCCGGCCAGGTAACCGGCCAGTCTGTCACTGCAGGAGGCTCCATGGGTTCGGAATGTAGGATTCTGATGAGAAAAGTACAGACAGGAGCTCCGTTATAGGTGATGGCCATATTATGCACTAATCATTCAATATTAAATTAATTTCAACTCAGACCTGGTAGAACAAATATCATGCATTTGATAGATTCAGAGACTGAGACGTGGATATATAGATGTTTTTAAATTACGTGACTGTGTGTATATGAACACCCATTTACTGGACAAAAAGTAGCAGATATTTAACCAGTTTCTGCCATTCATTAAGTACCGTATATGCCGGGGCAATGCTTTATCTTGAGAAAACAAAAACAATTTGAATGTATTTGGACAACATGAGTTGGGGAATCTTAGAACACCTGTCTGCACACACTGTAGTAGATTAGCAGCAAATATTCTACACAGAAACACACTGGAAGGTCAGCGAATTTATTTTTGCTTTATATAGGCTTACTTTGATGATGGGGGAGGAATGAGAAGATAAGTCACTTACTTGTCATGTGTCTTAGTGAGGTTCTGTAGAGAGAAGAGAACACAAAGTCTTAAATGATGTTCATTGATTCATTCAGTGTTGAATTGGGATGACATGATGTCCAATCAAAGGCTGCAACTATGGATCATGTTCTTCTTTTAATAAAACGTTTTTTTTAATATATACATCAACAAATCCATGAACCATGTAAGCCCTAGTTTATGTTTGGTTGAACAAGGATGTCATGCAATGCAAAAAATACAGAAAATAGCAGTTCTACAATCCCCCAGAAGCAAAGATTTGAGTTACAAATGTTCGCTCTAAAAAACACATATTCAAAGATTTGCACACATTTTCATGATTTTTCAAAAATAGCAGATCTACAAGCTCGTAGCGCGGCACTCAGTGCAGTGCCACGCTATGAGCTTGTAGATCTGCTATTTTTGAATAGCCCAAAGAAATGTAAAAATGACAGAGATGCGTTCCCGGTCTTTAAAGGGTTTAAATCTGTAATGGTGACAGCCCTAATGAGTTCCTTTACCTCAAAGCTGGTTTCCCCGGTGAGCTGGGAGCTGATGGTGGCGATGTCTCTGTCCGCGGCCGCCAGCTGGGCCTCCACCAGCTTCAGGTTGTCGTTGATGGCCTGTATCGTCCTCTCTTCGTCGGCGTCCAGCTGGTCCAGCATGGAGTCCCTCTCGTCCAGTAAGAACTGGACCAGATGTCCCACGTCGGCCTCGATCTTCTCCCTCAGCTTCTTCTTCATGTTCTGAAAGACATGGTGCATGGACCCCATTAAGACCTGAGGACGATTCTACTAAAATGCCTTCTAAAATCAGTAGTTGTCAAACTTCTTTTGCGTGCCAAGGACCCCCCAAAATGATATGTATTTGGCCTGTGGACCCCCATCTGAAAATGTTTTGTGCCAGGGACCCCCAGAAGAGAAGATTTGTGTTAAAAAAATATATATCAAAATTATTCAAAATTTTTCTAACACTTTCAAGATGTTTCAAAAATAGCAGATGTACAAGTGCATGTGCTATTTTTGAGAACCACCGTTCTAAATCCTAAAGCTCCTTACACACCGGGGGAGAATTTTTCATGCGAATAATACGTTTTTTTTTAAAAACCTTATAAAGTCAATACAAGCTTCCATGGAGCGAAAAAGCGTCTTTTAATTATTCGGAACAAGTCCGAATTTTGCGTATATTGGCATAATCGCCGGTGTGTAATGACCTTACGTTTTTTTTTTTATGTTGCTAAAATCAAAAATGATACAGATGTTTTTAATGGACCGGTTTGAATGTGTTAAAGCAGAATAAAACCTTACGACTGAAAAATTATGTGTATGGCCAAGTCCTATTATGTGATATTTTGTGAAACGGTGTGAAAGGAGCCCCCCCCCCCAGCGCTGTTTCCTAAACAATTAACACAATATGTAAAACTATGTATCAAAAAAAGGAACTACAAAAATTCCAAAGGGGTAGCACATCCAAAAATTTCAATCAAATGGAGGACAAATTACTCACATTTCCACTTTTTTTATTGGCACACCAATAAAATTAACGCTTACGCGTTTCGGCTATGAGCCTGATTGAAAGTTCATTTTTTTTATATGTATACTAGACTTTGGGTCTAGCACTCCACTGAGAACCCATTGTTGATGCGCAACCTCTTTTTCTTATTTATGTAAAACTATGTTTAAGTTATATTGTTCCTGCTGTTCTACATACTGCCGACGACAGGGAAGAAATCACAGACTGAGGCTTTTAACCTTGGCTTTTATGAAATATCCGAGACCATTAGTGTTTTATGGAAAATGCTTCTAAACATATTGCTAGTTTGACCACTTCTATCACAACACGGATGCGTTGTGAGCTTGTAGATCTGCTATTTTCACTACTTTGGGTCCCGGGGAGACAAAAAAATGTATCTTTTGGGTCTCAAGCTAAAGGTTTGGGAACCACATGACCCATTACCGATATTTTGACCCGTATTTTGTCGGACAGTACAAAGTTCTATTCTAAATGACTTACCATGGCTTCAGTTTTGTCACGCTCCTCTGTGGTTTTGACTTTCTCACACTGAGTCCTGTGCCATGTGAGATTTTCCAGCGTAGATTCCAGCGTTGCCTAAAAGGGATAAAGATAAATCGACAAATAAATGACACTGAAATATTACAAGAAACACATGAATCACAGTATTGCATACCTGTACATACCATACTTGAAAGGATTTCTGATTAGCTTCCAGTGAAGAGAGCGGTCACTGCAAAGCAAGACTGGCCTGACTGACTTTCTTGTAGGGATGGGCGATATGGATAAATCAAATCAACTATCACCATATTTGTATTTATTTTTCTTTACAAAATACCTTGATAGATATTTTGATCTACAAGCTAACATTTAAAAAAAAAAAACATTTAAGTATAAATAAGGCTTAAGTGATTAAAACCAAAAGACAACATGTATGCCATATTGTGAGATTACAATATACAAAATCCCAGACAATGTCTAGTCATATATCAGAATATATCTACTCCCAGCCCTACTTTTCTGGCATGACCCAAGTGAACAGTTTGATCCACAAGGGGGCACCCACACTCTTTTTTTTTGGTTCTAGGGCTGCACACGCAGGGTAGAATTGCACAAACACAATAAATGATTAGCCTCAATCATCTTGGGAGCAAAATGATGTTGCAACTTGCAAGTAATCTATTCTGCAGTCTACACATCTGCTTAGCCAAGGTATGCTTGATCTGTTATAATGACATTCAAATTGGGACATAACATTATCAACAAACAATTTTCCAAAACAAGCCATTTCACTGCAGATGCAAAAACACCAAAAACAAAACGAGTAAATTATAACAATTTCCAAAGGGTTCAACAAACATTCTTACTTGTACAGTCATGCCCATTGGTGGATTTTCATAAAGTTTACGTGAAATGTGTGTAAGCCTACCAGAGGAGCATAACATGATGGTATTATGCAGAGTGGAATAAACATCAAAGCTGAGGCCTCACCTTCATGTCGCTGACAACTTCACTCACTGGGAAGACCTCATGATGTCTGATGAGAAGAACAGAACCAAGTGTGAAAACAAAAAAAGGACATACTGTATTGAAACATCAGTGACACTCAGGACTGTGAGGACATGGCTGTTGTTGCTTGTGCATTTTTTAAACCAAAATCTTCTCTTCTGGGGGTCCCTGGCACAACACATTTTCAGATGGGGGTCCGTGGCCAAATACATATCAATTTCGGGGTTCTGGACAAGGCTGAGAACCACAGATAATACAGTACCTGTGGGCTCTGGACTCTCTGCAGACCACACAGATGCGACACAGGTCCGTCTGGCAGTACATCTTCAGCTCCTCGCCGTGTTCGTCACACTGGCCGCTGATGACCTTAGCGTTGACCTTAGCGGGACAGGGGGGCGGCGCCGGCGCAGGACAACGGAGCTCGTTCAGCTCGTCCAGTCTGTCCACCAGGTTCTGGACCACAAAGTTCTTGGTCAAGGTCATCTCACTGAACACCTGTTAAAGACAAACAATGTTTGGAACAGTCATTGTAGTTGGCTTAATTAGACCATTCAATCGGGGACGCAGCTCTGTCATTTTTAGATTTATTTGGGCAATTTTTTAAATAGCCAAATAAATCTAAAATGACACAGATGCGTTCCCGTATTGAATGGGACAATGGGTTAACTGAATTTCTCTCAGGATAGGTTATCTAGTTGTTTTTTTATTTGATTTTTCAACTGTGTTTTGATGAATAATATATTTTTTATTAGGTTTTAGGTTAGGTAGGTACACATTGGGACCATGCCCCTCTTGTTTTATTATGTACTGTAGCACTTTGAGGTTTGTTTCAAATGTAAAGTGCAATACAGATAAAATGTATTATTATTATTATTATGCCATATTTATGTGGATCCTGAGATCCACATAATGTGATATTGTATTATTGTTAAACTGTGATATTGTCAAACAAATGTCAAACTAGTTATTTCACTTAGTAGGTTAAAATGCATTTATTTCTGCCGATGGGTTCCCATATTGCAACAGCAGTGACAAAACACAGACGTGTGTGTGGGGAGGAATTCATTTGCATGACGACAAAATTGGGGAGAAAAGGGGGTGTTATGTCCCAATTTGAATGTATCAGGTCAGCCTGACCAGCAGCATGTATTAAACATATCCCCACCACCCATAAAAAAAATATGATCGGGGGGGGGGGGGGGGGGGGGGTGGCATGGATTTCCCCCATCCTCAACCAGCAGCAAATCGAACCCTGGTAATGTGTCACAGGCTTATTTAAGAAGATTAGCATAAGAAAGACTGCTCCATTGGGTGCAACTTTGTGCCAACCAGCTTGAATAAAGTCATGAATAAATAAATGACCCCCCCCCCCCCCTCTCTCCCAGTCCCTCAAACCTCTGATTCCAGGCAGGGAGGGAGGGTCCCCCATGGACTGGGTCAACAGATAAGAATCTTTACATTGAGGTTCCCTAAAAAACACTGGGTCTGGGGACCCCCAGGGGTCCAGAGGGGTTCCCAGCAAAATGATTGAGGAACCAGAGACTGTGCCAACACAAAACAACAAGATAGGCCTACTAATAATAGAATAAAACAACGTAGTCCTAACTAACTTTACAAACCGTTCTAGTAATGTAAAGTAAACTAGTAAATGAACTCCGGTAACTTCACTACAACCCGTTCTGCACGGGAGTAATTAATCATAGTAATGTAAAAGTTATGTTACAAAACGCTCTGCACTGGGGTTAGTTAGCCTTGGACGAAGACTGACAGAAATGAGTTCATCTCTTGACAGTCTTGGCAACTTACAACAAAATAGCCACTGGAATTCTGTGTTTAAAGCCCGTACTTCTACCATGCATGTACAAATTTAAAAATATAAAGTGCTTTCCCTAAAGCCACGGATGTTACCTGTCCGTACGGGTGGTTTGTGTTCCGTAATATTCAAATAGTGTTCGATAAATAAGTGTTTTAATTGCGTCTGTGGCCATTCCTCAATGGAGTGCAGTGGCGCTGTTGCGGCAGGCGAAAGCCGGTATTTACACTCATATCAACGGCAACGAGGAGATACAATGGCCTTCAGGCAACCAGTCTGTTAAATCTCGATAAATAAGTGTTTTTAGACAGACGGTATTCATTACAAAACCCCTTATTTATCGACAGACAAATACAGTTCGAATAATGTCATCCGTTCTGCACTGGGGTTAGCCTTGGACGAAGACTGACCGAAATGAGTCAATCTCTGATAGTCTTGGCCACTTACCCCAAATAGCCACTGGAAGTCTGTGTTTAACGCCGGTACTTCTAACATACATGTACAAATGCATAATATAAAGTGCTTTCCTTAAAGCCACGGATGTTACCCGTCCGTACGGTTCACATATGTCGTTATCGTTTTACACACCGTCCTGCACTGGGGACATTCGTAGCCGTGGTTCCTCTCCCCCGTGCGGCTCCAGTGCAGGGAGATGCAGCCTCGGCAGAAGTTGTGTCCGCAGCTCAGGATGACGGGCTCTTTAAAGTAGTCCAGACAGATGGGACACTGAAGCTCTCTCTTCACGTCGTCCTCATGGTCGTCGTGGACGCTGTTGTTAGTCGTGTTGTTGTTAATGGTGATTTTTAAGTTGCTAACGCGAGCTGCTAAGTTGGTCGCCATATTGTTGTTAACATGTGTTTGTTACCGTTGAACCCGTGAGGAGATTAGAGAGAGAGAGAGAGAGTGAAGAGAGAAACAGGAAAACAAACATTCAAAGAGAGCCTCGCTCAGTTGTGATTGGTTTAGGCAGATATGACGCATCACGCACAGTGACGCATCATGCAAGGTGCGTGACGCGTCATATCTCTCTAAACCAATCACAACTAAGTGTAGTCTTTAAATATATATATAAATATATAGTCTATGGTTTTCTCGGTTTTGTGTTTTTTCACATTTATTTAAAAATATTATTATTTCAATTCATCTTGTGTTTTTTTGTTGTTGTTTGTAAAAGGGCTTTACAAATCATTCTCAAACCATTCATCATTCATCATTCATTACAATGAATTGAATACACAGGACCTTAGGCTTTTTTTTTTTTTACAAACTGTTAATAAAGCATTCAATCAATCAATCATATTCCTTTCCCAATTGAAAGACTGAAATCTGTGACATCTTCTATACATTTTATACATTTGAAAACTTGTTGAGTATATTTTGTCAATACTGCAATGTAGAAATACTCTGCTACAAGTAAAAGTCCGGAATTAAAAATGTACTTGAGTAAAAGTACAAAAGTATTGGTATCCAAATGTACTCAAAGTACCAAAAGTAAAAGTACTAAAATGTTTGAAAATAGCAGATCTACAAGCTCACAACGTGTCGCGATGCGACGCGTTGTGAGCTTGTAGATCGGCTATTTTCAAATAGCCTAGGTATAAAATAGGGCTAAAGTGGTTAATGTATGTTATATAATGTAATAATTTATATCTGCAAAGTAACTAGTAACTAAAGTTTTCAAATAATTGTAGTGGAGTAAAAGTATAATATTTGCCTCTGAGGTGTAGTGGAGTAGAAGTAAAAGTATAGGCAATTGGAAATACTACAGTAAAGTAAAAGTACCTCAAAATTGTAGTACAGCAATTGAGTAAATGTACTTAGTTACTTTACAACACTTGTGTTTGGTGGTAAATAATCTCGCTGGATAATGTAGTGAGTAACCAGTTTCCAAAGTTCTTAAATCTGCTGTATTATTATCATTTTTCAATATGCCAGCTAACTGAAGACCACAAACTTGACATTCTCTCCATTATGGAGGGATTTCCATAATTCCAACAGCTTGCTATGCATCTGAATTGCAATCAGTGTGTTATTCCGATGCTAGTTATATATCACAAGGCTTTGCCACAGGGTTTCTGAGACGAGCTTGGGGATTTGCATTCCAGAAGCTCGACTGACTTTGACCAGCTTTTAATCACTAGACATTTTAATATTCATTATGGTTGTCCCAATGTCCCCACAGCTTCTAAAACTGTTGATGCAACAAGGTTACCAAACTCAGCTGATTGTATTCAGCGTGTGTTTGGCCCCTCATGAACACACTCTAGACTTCTTAATTGCACATGGCCTAGATCAAGTAGTTCTCAAACTTAATTTTAATTTTCAAGGAACACCATAACCCCCAGAGTTACAGACCTTTAAGGGTCCACTTGGAACCCCCTCAATTTCTTGTATTAATTAACACTCTTTCCCCATTGAAAACTATCAAGACAGCAGGCAAACAGCACACCGAGATATCTGTAAAGATATTTTGAAAATATTTAATCAACTGAAGCTAGCAAGGATATTGTGTTTGTTAAGGATGGTTGATAATCACAAGGACAACACAAAATGTATCCAATTCTGTTAATGCATTAAAAAAAAAAAAAAATCTCTCTCATTCCACTCACTCACTCACTCACTCACTCACTCACATACACGCACTCACGCAGTATTAGTGTGGGTATCAATTGAATCAATCTGCCACCTCTCAGTAATCAACAATCTTTATTCTTAAATACATATACATAATAAAAACCCATTCATCAAAAGATGCAAAGTGAATATCAACTTTGACTCTTTGTGTGGAAATTATCATACACTCGTGGATAACATGTTGTTGGCTAAGTATTACATTGCATAGCTTGGACTGGCATGTGAGGGTTTTGAACTAAAAAAGTGCATGTCTTTCATAAGGTGTCACTATTTTCAAATTCATCAGGAATCATAGCAGGCTATTGAGTTGAGAGTGTACTAGGGCTGGGCAATATATCCACATTATATCAATATTATTATATGAGACGAGATATCGTCTGGTATTTTTGGTATATCGTAATGTTGTGATATGGCATAAGGTGTTTCCTTTTCCTTGTTTTAACCACTAAAGCCCTATTTTATACTCCAAAATTACAAAGAATAGTTGATCTACAAGCTCCCAACATGTCACATCACATTGTGGCATGTTATGAGCTTGTAGATTTTCTGCTATTGTCGGATTTATATTATCACCACAATACGATATTAATATCGTCACAGTATCAATATCGAGGTATTTGGCCCAAAAATATCGTGATATTACATTCTGTCCACATTGCCCAGCCCCAGTGCACTCTTCTCTTGACTCTACTGTAAATCCCTCATCGATTGCGTTTTTTTTGGACTCCAACCGATCACCAGCTGATGCTTCATTTGTACTCTGTCGTACGTAAACAAAGCATAACATCCTGCTTAACAAGGTTTTAATAAATACAGTCAGAGAATATTTAACGATGATCAAAAAAACAGCAGTATGAGACACATAATTAGGAACACAGATCTCAGCATGGTGATGTTTATAAACAGCGGGCAGCATGAAAACAATCTTGGTGTTTTGCCAAATATGGCATTTTGCAACATCCTCACGTCTCACCAGTGGGCCCCAGGCCCACATGTTGGGAATCGCTGGGATACTGTGTGTTTCCAGTGGTGACACTAAAATGACAGCAGAACGAGACGGAGGTTTTGACGAAAAACGTCTCCACAGCTTATCCGTGTCTTTTTTTCAAATCCAGGGGTGACATAACTGTAACTGTCACCCATTTTGTTTGTGTCTTGTAATGATAGATAACGCTGGACTGTCACATTCATAGTAGTCATACATACAGCTTACAAAAACATAACGTAAGGGGAAACAAATTAAAATAATATGGATATAATATATAGGCATGTTCACAGCACCACAATTATTAGTAGTCTTAACACGAGTGTAACGAGTGTAAAGTGGTTCTGTCGAGATTGTTTTAAAAGCTGCAATCCATACGTTTGTTTGGTGAATAAAATACAAATTTTCCCAATCTTTAAGGCAGAGTATGTTAATACAATATAACTAACACAACTGTGGTAGTTGTAATTGGGTCTACCTGCTTTTCTATTGAGACTTTAAGATCCTGTGGTCAGGTAGGACACCTACTGGCTGAAAAGAAGTATTGCATGTAGGTCAAAACAATTTATCCTCTGCCTAAACTGTCTTTCTGTATTAGCTCGGCAATAGAAATATTTGTGCTCGCCAGGGGGGACCGGTTCGAATCCCGGGTAGGAAATTACGGATTGCAGCTTTAAGTAGCAACCATAAGGATGGTTCGCAACAACAACAACACAAATTGATCAAGGAGGTGAGCTCTCTCACACATGATCCAGTGATACCTCTGATATTATCTGTGATATTTGAATAAATCAGTGATTCTCAAACTTTTACATTTCACCCCACTTTGAGAACCACTGGAACACGTGGCACAATAACACAATGCAAGCCAGTGGAGGAAGGTCAACATAAAGAGGTAAGACATGGTGTGGTCACAGAAATGAAGTGGTGCAAAGATACTGAGTTTACAAAAACTATAAATAAAATACTGTCTGAACCCAAAACCAGCAGCAGCAGAAACGAAAATAAACTGCAGATAAACCTGCCCATACTGCAAGAATATTGATATATTTCACATGCTTCAAAATATACAAAAGGGAAAAAAAGAAGAAAAAAAAGAAAAGCATTATATAAATTAATTTATATTCTAGCCACTCAAAATGCTTTTTTCACCCTCTCATATAAGAATGTCCAAAACAAGTGTTTGTATTGAAAAATGTGAAATATATATTTTTTGCCGTGGTGGGATGTCTTACAAAGACATTCATCATAACGTCATATGGATATCACACGCCACGGCCACAGTGAAGTGAAGTAAAGTGTTTTGAGTTGACTTGTCTGATAACAAGGATATTTTAGGACCAATTCACTTGATGTAGGGAGTAGGGTTGTGTTCTTGTTCGAACATATAACGACACGTTTTCTTTGTTTTCTTGTTCTTTGTTTTTGCTTTTTTACAACAGTGACATCATCTTAGTCTCCTTCCCCCAAGTGGCACCGCTAAATCGCTGACCCATCCTGTGTGATGCTAGCTAGCTAGCGTCATGAGAAAAGCACTCTCATGCTAGGTGTTCACGGCAGGCCATTTTCTATAGAAGCCAGCTACTTGAAGAAGATACAAACTAACGCCCGACAGCTACAACAGCTACAAAAAAAAAAGTTTAACTGGCTCCTGACTCGATGTCAACGAAAGTTTTGTAGCTTTTGTTGCCGTTAGTGTGAACACAGCATCTGCACTGGGACGGTCCATGAGGGCAACAGCTGCTTGAGGCACTTTTAACACCATAAAGCAGCGATCCCAACCCTTTCTGGATAAGGGCCCAAAACTAATTTTTCAATGTTCTAAAGACAAAATGCAATGAGTTGTTTTTTTAACATACATTTTATCTAATATTAACCCATTCAGACCTGAGGCGATTCTTAAAAATGTTTTCTAAATCCTAACATTTTTTTTGTTTTTGTTTTAAAGACTTTTCAAAAATAGCAGATCGACAAGCTCATAGCGCGGCACTCGGTGCCGCGCTATGAGCTTGTATATCTGCTATTTTTGAATAGCCAAAGAAATCTAAAGTGACACAGATGCGTTCCAGGTCTTAATGGGTTAATGTTATATTATCATTAAAATCTTGAGTGTTTGGGCAATTATTTGGGGGCCCACTTGCAACACCCTCACGGCCCCACCAGTGGGCCCCTGGCCCACAGGTTGGGAATCGCTGCCATAAAGCTAACAACAGACACGTGACAGAACTACACAAGAGAGGACAGAGGGATCATGCTACCATCGCAGCACAAATGGAATGTTCAGTAAAGAAACCAAAATGGCAACTCTCACCCGGAAACACACTAGGCAAAAACTGTTAAACTGAAGCAGACTTGAGCCCGAGCAAAGCTTAGGCGAGCGAGTCACCGCGCCGAACGTGAACAGAGTCCGCTTCAGCCGCCGTGTCAACGCCGTTCGAGTTAATACGTCCCGATAGGGAAATCATCGAGCTTGCGCGGGAATCCCGGGTACAGGACAAAAAGCTTACGGATTGCGGCTTTAATGAAACTCAAGGAGTGTACAATGAGGATAACAGCAACAGTGTACAAAAGAAATGAAAGAAAAAATAAAAATAAAAATAAAACAAAAATACTTTATAAAAAGCCCCAGGTACCATCGATTCCCCCTTATTGTCCATCCATCCATCCCTCCATCCATCCATTCACCCGCTCAGACCTCTGAGCTGTCATGGCAGTCCTGCATCCTCACCACCAGCATGGGTTCCGTGCTGATCGACCCACTGATCGCCACCCCCCTGGCCTTGCCTCCGCCCCCCTCGCTCCTCCCCCCTTTATCACTGGACTTTTGTCTGGACCTCAGCGCCACCACCAGGCCGAGGACCACCAGTGCGGTCAGCAGCACGCCCACCAGCCCGCCCACCACGGTCACGGCCACGCCGTCCTCGCCGCCGTCCCTGGCGCCGCCGCTCAGATGCCGAGGCTCCAGCCCGTCCCTGGACGGCTCGTCGGCGCCGTAGCCCCCCGCGCCGGCCCGCCTTCTGGTGCGGTCCAGGGCGATGTGCATGATGTTGGTGCCGCGGTTGTTGTCCACGCCGATGTCCTTGGCCACCTCCGGGACTTTGGTGCTGCCGCCGGCTGACCTCGCGGAACGGCGGGGCGACGAGGGCAAGGCGAGGTCGTTGGCGCCGGCGGGGGCGGCGACCACGGAGTGGTGGTACTCCAGGCTGCGCTTGCCGATGCCCCTGTTGGCGTTCTCTTTGGAGCGCACCGTGTAGATGGTGTGCATGTACCACTCTCTGCCAGCGGCCACCTAGGAAACACGTAAACACATGTTTAGGGTTTAAAGGAGTAGTTCACCCAATCAATTAGTCACCCCATGGAGACTTGAATTCATGGATACATTTTTGTTTTTGTCTCATTCCTAAGCCAATAATTTGATGACCAGCGGTCCGGTAGGCAGCGGTTCCACAAAGGAGACTCTTTGTGTCTCCTACCGGAACCGCTGCGGTCATCAAATTATTGGCTTAGGAATGCGACAAAAACAAAGCAATATCCATGCATTCAAGACTTCAATTCTCCATGGGGTGACTAATCGATAGAAAAAAAGTCATTTTGGTGGTGGACTATCCCTTTAAGATTGGAAGAGAGATGATATTGATGTCTGTCTGTCTGTCTATCACGGTGTGCTTGTCTATCTATAAATAAGTCCAAAGGAAGAAAGATGTCAACAAGCCATGTGGAATGTGGAAGTAATCTGACGTCGGAAAATAATCAATCTTTTCAGCGTGTCGGAAATATCATTTAAAACAGTGATTGGATAGTGTTGTCAATCTCTACAGTATGTAGAGATTGACTATGATTTACGTAGGTCAAATAGCACAGGCTTACAACGCAGATGCAGCTTTGGGCGGTGAAGTGTTGCTGATGGTCTGATGTACACATCAATCAGTGAGTGACCTAGAGGTGAGGCGAGGTATGACAGTGGTTCCCATGTGTTTGGGAACCACATTTGTGTGTCGTTTTTATGGGTAGCAAGTAAATATCTCTGTAGTTTTTTGTGTCTAGCAACTTGTTTTTAATGACTATTTCCAGATTCAAACATTTTTCAAAGAATTGTATCGTAAATAAATAAAAAAAACGTAACAAATTCTGTAAATTCGAAGAATACAAAATTAGGAAGTTGTGAAAATAGCATGTCTACAAGCTGTGTTGTGAGCTTGTAGATCGGCTATTTTGTTTGGGTCCTGGAGAGACATCAAATTTCTCATTTGATTCTCGAGCTAAAAAGATTGAGAACCTCTTGTCTACTCTACATACCTGGAACATGGCGGTGGAGTCCAGGCTGAATCCGTCCGCTCCAGGCTGTCTGACCAGGGACATGGCTGAAGGGTCGTCTACGGCCAACAAGGCATTAAAGCCAACATCTCCAAACAGGCGGGCCTGGGTCTCCGGCTGAGCCTTGTCCTGGAGGGGTGGGGTTTAGTTTAATGAGTGGATAACAAATTTAAATGGCATGTAATGTAGATAAATGCCAGGTTAATTTGTTGACCTGGAATCATATAAAGTGTAGGCCTATAGTTTCAATGTACAGATTATAATTTGTTTTGACTGATGAAACAACTTTATTAAGAGAATAACTAGTTAAAGGCTAAAAACTAAGCAAAGAAAACATTCAAATTAAAAGGCAGAAAGGGGGATTAGAATTAGGTTGGGAATGAGAGTCTGAAAAGGTGGGTTGCACTCAGAGTTAAAAATAATAAAGAGGGCACCGGATATCCCCTCCCATCCACTTGCATTGAGTTGCTCACCCAGCGCATGGGCCGAAATCACCCCTTCTTCCGGGTTGGAAATGTGATGGGCGAGGCCTATTTGGGGCTTCTGTGCATCACCTCCGTGACGTGTTTTGCGTCACCTCGGTGTGCAGCCCCGTGCACAAGCTCGTGAGTCGAGCCCATTGGTCGAAACTGTTTTCGCTCGTTCATGTACAGTGGCCCCAGCTGCAGTACCTATGAATGGCCAGCATGTCCAATGCGCTTCAATAGACCCCTTAACACTACCACCGCCAAGCCCGTAGCCTACGGGCCGATAAATCCAACCGTATAGCGCCGATCCCGTAGCCTACGGGCTGTGGTGCTTTTTCCTTTTTTTCGAAAAAAATAAATGGAATTATTCTGGATCACGTTTTGCCGATCCCGTTGGCCTCCATTCTAAAGCGCACACTGAAACGCCATTTTCTTCGATTGTAGTTTTTCTCCTCGCTGATCACTGTTTAACTCTTTGACTGCGGACGACGCGATAACGCGTCAAGTGCTACTTTGTCCAGTTGGCCGTCGACGCGTTCGACGCGCTGGACGCGCGTTCATTGTTTAATCTCTGATTGCGCTATGCTGCTTAATATTCAATGTTATTCTCGAGTTCCACTTACTTCACGGACATCTGCATCCGGTTTCATGACCTGGATTCCGTTTCCGGTTTTTAATTTTTTTCCCCAGTCATTTTCGTCCAAAATAGGTAAATAAACAGGTTTTCACACGGTATAACGGACAAACGGACAGGTTCTCTTCTATAATCTATGGTCTGGGTGACGATCAGTCATCGCCGTCGTGTATCACATCGTAATTTTGGCCGATCAAAACAATCTGGGACGACGTCACATCCGTTTTCATGTTTTTCCCTGTGTAATCTATCAAGAAGGGTGAGAGAGACCCAACGACCTGATCAAGCTGTCATGTGCTGCTCTCTAGTGGCGGATTTGTGCTGGGTCTTTAAATTATGTGTCCTTAAATTATTTTCATGAGAAAAATTCAAAATATAAAAATAAAAAACACGAAAATTGCTGGCACTGGGGGAGTACTTTATGAAAATACTCTGGCAGTCAAAGAGTTAACATAAACCGTTCTAACTACAACATGGCGGCTCCGTTTGACACGTGGTTTTCACTGGTAGACGCAGGGAGATGTCCGCGATGTTTACAAACAGTGCACAGCTCAATCTTAAGGATTTTAACAAGGTCTAAGGCGACGTGAAAAAAACAAAAAACAACAATAAAACGTTGGCACTGGTGAGTACATTATGAGATTAACCTCTGGCGGTCAATGTGTTAACAGACGACGTCACACTGGTTGCAAGCGATAAGAACCAGTATTGCGCGCACAGGTCCGGCACCGTTCGGAGGGTGCATTCGGAAATTGCGCACCGGAGCGCATTCGCCTATTAGTTTGTATTGGCCAGTGCGCTCATTGCTGTATTTCCGAACGCACCCTATGTTGGGAATTGATTGCATGAAACAATCACCTGTGTGTTCAGTGTCAATGTTGGTAAACAAATAATTGGTCTATGCAACCACTGGGTTCTGGGGGCTTGGTTGTACTGTATACGAACAGTATTACACAAGAACAAAAGGGTGTGTTGTACTTACTATGACCTTGAACCTATAGAGCAGAGACGGGGAGTCGGCCAGGCAGCCGAACTCGAACCGGGTGGGGTTGTATTTGGGCACGTAGCCGTCAGCGCCGGTGCACAGGTACACCTTCTCGATGTTACAGAAGAAGGCGTCGCCAAGGTTCTGAACTGGGTCCACCATGACACGACCGTAGATCGTATCCCCTGGAAAAATATGAGAGAGAGGAGAGGATGTTATTATTCTTTAAGCCATTAAGACCGGGGACGACGTGTCATTTCTAGATTTCTTTGGCTATTCAAAAATAGAAGATCTACAAGCTCTACAAGCTTGTAGATCTGCGATTTGTTTTTGAAAAATCATGATTGTTTTTTGCAAATCTTTGAATATATATAGCTTTTTAAAGCAAACATTTGTAACTCAAATCTTTGTATCAGGGGGGTTCTACAAATGTCTTCTAAATCCTAACAGTTTTTAGAAAAAACTTATGTTGCTATAATCAGTGGTTCAGTGGTTAACTCTTTTCATGTCAAGGACCCCCAAAATGATATGTATTTGGCCACGGACCCCCATCTCAAAATATGTTGTTCCAGGGACCCCCCAAAAGCAAAGATTTCAGTTAAAAATGTTTGCTTTAAAGGTAGGGTAAGTGATATTTTTTGGGTTAAAACAAAAAGGATTTTGTTAAAAGGTTAAAGTTATATATATATATTATATATATATTCTGATAGTAATCATTGCTATAGAGTGTTTGTTCAGTAACAGGAGTCTCCCAGTCTCTCCAGCTCTTTAATAATAAATAATACATTTTCCGGTAGGTGTCAAACTCTCAGCCAATCAGGAAAAAGTACCCATTTTAAGCTTCATTTTTATAGTTTTCCAGTTCCAATTTTTCCTGCTCATTTCTTAGTGTCATCACTTCCAATTTCACTTGTTTAATCTATATCCTGATTGAGTTCTCTATCCTGATTGGATAAAATTGGAAATGAAACGAAAATGCATTTTCTGTTTTATAAAGAGCTGGAGAGACAAGGAGACTCCTTTTACTGAACAAACACTCTATAGCAATGAGTACTATCAGAATATAGAGCTATTTAACAATTATTTTAACCAAAGAAAATCACTTACCCTACCTTTAAATATATATTCAATGATTTGAACAAATTTACATGATAAAAAAAAATAAAATCAGATCTACAAGCTCATAGCACGGCACAGAGTGCCGCGCTATGAGCTTGTAGATCTGCTATTTTTGAAAATCCAAAGTATAAATTAATGGTTAAAGTGGTTACACAGATGCGTTCCCGGTCTTAATGGGTTAAACTTATGTTCATGAAGTTATGAATCACCAGTATATAAATAGGAAAAGGGAAGGCTTGGTGTCAGTGCTAATAAAAGCGCCCTAGAATATATGCTAATTAATGCTGGGAATGTGAATTTCAATCTTGAAATAACGGCATACAGTAAAGGTATATTTAACCACTCTATATGCTAAGTTCACTGGGCTCTATACTAGGCCCGCCCCCCTCTACACCAAATCTCTTCGCCGAAAATAGTCGACAAAGAGATTTGGTGATATTCATGCCGAGCTTGAAGATCTGCAATTTTTGACGATTGTCCGTCCCCAGATGCTAGGGTCCAAGTTTCATGGAACAATCTACAAATCGTGCTAAAAAGTAATGCCCCAATATATCCTAAGGACAATCTAATAACCTGCTCTCAAATCACCCCGCCTCACTATTTAACTATTTTTTTACTTACTAGTTTTCTGTTTTGGTCTTATTTAGTTGGTTCTGTGTTTTATATCTGTTCTGTATGTGTCTTAATTGTTGATTTGTGTGTGTGTGTGTGTGTGTGTGTGTGTGTGTGTGTGCGTGCGTGCGTGCGTGCGTGCGTGCGTGCGTGCGTGCGTGCGTGCGTGCGTGCGTGCGTGCGTGCGTGCGTGCGTGCGTGCGTGCGTGCGTGCGTGCGTGCGTGCGTGCGTGTAATCTCGACAGCATAGCAAATGAGGGGGTAAACCTCAATGCCCTTTTCGAAAATAAATAAAGGTTTCAATCAATCAAAAAAGTTTTGATGTCCTCACAAGCATAGTTAATACAAACCTGTGTGTGCGCACGTGTGTGCGTGTGTGTGCGTGCATGCGTGTGTGTGCTGGACACCTACCTTCAGAGAAGGCCACGTCACTCTCCTGGCCAAAGCCCATGGAGCCATCAGACAACCACAGGTCTCTCTTAGACAGCAGGATCATCTGGGTGTTGAGGCTGAACTCCACTGCTACTGGGTCACTCACCTACACACACAAAGAGAGAGAGAGAGAGAGAGAGAGAGAGAGAGAGAGAGAGAGAGAGAGAGAGAGAGAGAGAGAGAGAGAGAGAGAGAGAGAGAGAGAGAGAGAGATTTTTGTTTTATTCTTTTAATATTTTCCCCTTTTTCCTAAACAAATTGCCATTGGGATTTGGCCTGTGTGTGTTTTTTACGTTACCTGCTGGAACCTGATGTCCAGGTCAAAGGTGACGGGTTCTCTGGGGTTACACACAGGAGGGAGGGCATACTGCATGTTCTGAGCCGTGGTGCAGGGGATCAGCTTCACTGTGTAGGTGCCAGAGTAGTCCCTGACCTGGACAGTAGAGGGCAGCAGAGGAGAGAATATGAATGGATGGATGAATGAATGAATGAATGTGATTGAATGATTGGTTGGTTGGATGGATAAACAAACAAACAAACAAACAAACAAACAAAC
This sequence comes from Gymnoscopelus braueri, assembly GCF_963280865.1. Classification (NCBI taxonomy): domain Eukaryota; kingdom Metazoa; phylum Chordata; class Actinopteri; order Myctophiformes; family Myctophidae; genus Gymnoscopelus; species Gymnoscopelus braueri. Next base: position 9,182,084 of record NC_137609.1, read on the forward strand.
AAACAAACAAACCTTACGGACCCCAACGGGTCCATTTTGTTCCATTTATACACTTTCAGAGCTATGGGGGTCCTTGACATTAAAACATTTGAGAACCACACTGGTATATGTCTCGGACAAATAGCTGTGGGTTGATTCAGATACATTTTATAATCTAATTATTATAATTTCCTTTAATCTGTTGGTACTCACAGCAAAGTCAGAGGTGAAGGTCCACTGCTGCACAGGCTGGTTGTAGGTGGGCTCGCTCCTCACCAGGCTGAGGTTAAAGGTCAGGCCAGGGTGGTCCGCACACATCACCATGGACGACAGCGTGGGCGCTGGGGGGAGGGGAGAAAGAACATCAGAGAGACTGCACTCCACACACTATACCAAATAGCAGATCTACAAGCTCAAAATGTGACATGTTGTGAGCTTGTAAGGTAGCTCTCCACCATCGCCGGCGGTAAGTGTGGGAAAGCGTCTGTTGCCGAAAATCTACTGTTGAATGGGCGGTGGGTACACTGTCACATTGGGTCGCAAGTTGTAGGCTATCTTTAGCACCATACTAGCCGTCTGTCGGTGTCAACTCTCAGGTGCATTCAGCGACTTTTTTTCACACCCTTCAACCGACTGATCTCCCGAATTATTTAGACTGCCAGTCCGTAGTAATCTGTAGTAGTCTGTTTGGTGGAGGGCTATCTGTAGATCGGCTCTTTCCTTTATTACATGAGAACCTTTTTAAAACTTGGAATTTATATACTGTCATATTAATATATTTTATAATCATGAGGTTATTGTCTGATCTAATATAGTGCTTGTCAGTGAGATATGAATTATTGCTTGTTGTTTTAGTTGTTATTTTTCTGTGGACCTCATGCAGGGAGACTAGCAGCGACCACTTTGTGGAAGCTATTGGGATCAAAATAAAAAAACGAAAGGATAAAGAGTGGCTTTGTAATGTTTTTCAGTCTGACAATAACATCTGTTGCACCAAATAAGCACCCTTAGCAGCTAGAGTTGCAGTTCAAGTGCTCTTATGCAAATTGTCTAAATGCTGCATGAAAATGAAACATTTGCATAACATGTCCTCAACATTTGCAAAAAAATAAGCACTTCAGGTGGAAATCCATTACCAAACACAAAGCAAGCTCAACTCACTCACATCCACTTATTTTTTAAAGCATATGAGTGCTGTAGCAAATACAAAAGCTAACTCAACAACCCTCATGTTATTTGTTACTGAAGAGGCAATGTGGAGAAAAAAAGAAAGAATAATGAATAAAGGTGTACAGTAATTATATCTCCATTCATTCATCTCCATGCGTTTTTTTACACTGTCAGAGGTAAGAATTTGACTGTGTACTATTGAAGAGAAAAGTGGAACAAAGATGAATGACTGACACACGTCAGGGACTTACCAGCTCGCTTGATCCGTCCTCCAGAGTGGGACTCCACAAACAGGCCTCTGAAACGCGCCTTGGTGCGGAAATTCACCACCAGACGGCCCTGATCGTTGATTCTCATGCTTGTCGGGTACAGGGCACCTAAGGCACACACACACACACACACACACACACACACACACACACACACACACACACACACACACACACACACACACACACACACACACACACACACACACACACACACACACACACACACACACACACACACAGAATACACTTTCAAATACACTTTTTGGGCCAATCTTTGTATTTTTCTAAACATCCGATAAATGCAATTCCTTTTCGATTTTTCCTTGTAAATGGCAGAATACAGTGAACTGAGACAGGCATGGTCAGTCCCAAGCAGTTCAGAACCATCTAGACATGTGGAGTGGCTGGCCTCCAGACACAGTCCCCATGCCGATGAAACACACACACACACGCACGCACGCACGCACGCACGCACGCACGCACGCACGCACGCACGCACGCACGCACGCACACACACGCACGCACACACATCAGTTTGTTTGTCTTCTTTTCTGTATTTATTCAGAGCAAATTGTATGCCCTGCTGCCAATCAAGTCTCCGTCGGTCTCAAAGGATGTTTGTTGGCATAATTGTGTTTTTCTTCCTCATTGTCAACACAGCCTATACAAAAAAATACAGCCTATACAAAAAAATACATCCCCCAAAACAATTTCATGAAGTGACAGTGATTGATTTCTGCAATCTTCCCTTTTCAGAATGTAAACATGCTCAGGGACGAAGGAGCGTTTGTTGTCACTCTTGTGACGCTTGTTCCGGGACAAATGACAATGGAGCCACGTTGTTGTTGGGCTCAGTGATGGATTATGTTGATGAAAGAGACAATGCTGCCGCTCTGGGGACTTGTTTGAAAAGTTTTTAGGAACAACAAAGCAGGGGTCATCAATAATTATGTCCAGATATGGACAAGTGTGTCCGTGGCAAAGACTTTAAATAAAGGTTTCAATCAATCAAAAAAGTTGATATTTTTTTTTTGATTTACACACCATTAAAATGTTCTTATTTTGATCATAAGACCCAATTACTGAATGTCAGTCTCCAGGTTTTCTGTATGTTACCCTTAGGGGTGCAACAGTCAACCAAACTAAGCAATTGAATCGATTATAGAAAATTTGCATTTTTTATAAAATAATCATTTTCTTTTGTGAAGATCTCTCAACCTCACACCACTATTATTATGTTGTGTATGTCACATTCAAAGGTGGAGAAAATAATGCATAAAATAACTGAATTTGAGGTTAAATGCAGTGGTGTAAAGTAACTAGGTACATTTACTCAAGTACTGTACTTGAGTACAATTTTGAGGTATTTTTTACGTTACTGCAGCAGTGTTAATTTTGACAGCAAATTCAGATTTAGGCTTAGTCTTTTGAATAACACACAATTTAGTTTTAGTCCTATTATAGTCATCTGAAATTGTTTTGTCTTAGTCTAGTCGACTAAATATCAAAATATTTAGTCAACACAATTAACACTGTACTGCAGCACTTCCAACTGGTTAATGTCAACGCTAGGGGGTGGTAATTGTCATCCCATGATGAAACCCCAAATCGACGGCCCCCCTGGTTGCAGCAGCTCCACTCACCCTGCAGCTCAGCCTGAGGGGGGCTCCCGATGCCTTCGGCCCACAGGATGGCCGTGTCGTAGACGAAGGTCAGCCTCAGCTCGGACTGCAGGTCAAAGTGCTGCCAGCCGCCCGTCCCCACGGGGCTGTGGAACACGTAGGACACGTGCAGGGGGACGCGCAGCGTCACGTAGGACTGCACCAAGTTCAGCACCTATAGCCACCACATTCATTCATTCATACATACGTTAACAATCAATTTAATCCATTAGGAAAACAAGAAATGACATATTCATATTATACCAGCTTGTGGCAAGCTAAAGCCTTTGAAAAGTACTGTCACGACTCTTGCATCTTACTAAACACTACCAAATATATATATATATATATATATGTATTAAACTCAAGAGTTAAATTACGGTGCCTTTCACATCCAAAGCTCACTAATGGATTTATTCATGCACTCTTACAGGCACAAACAATCCAACATCTAACTGTAAACATAAACACAAATAACTACTAGGCTTCTAATAAAAACTGCAGTATTTAAATAACATATTGAACTCCTTTGAGCACTGTTTCAGAGACATTTCACAGCGAATTTCAATCTTATTAATCTATTAATGTTTACGCATGCACACACGCACACGTGTGCACGCGTGTACGCACGTGCACACGCGCACACACGCGCACACGCACACACACATTTAAATTATTTATTTATGTCCACATAAATACAAGGTCTAAAGGACACAAATACTGGTAGTGCAATTTCACACTGTGGGTTACTATGGCATACGTGCCGACAAAGGCAATCACAGTTACAGTTATACACACACGTAGGGCCAAACAGGCAGTATACAGCTTAAGGGTACAGATAGCGGCGCAGTCTCCAAACAGCGCGACTGCCAATGATAGCTGACACTGAGCAATATTTTGCTAGCTGTTTGGCTCTTCTCTTTGTGAGACCAGCCATCTGAAGGCCTCTAACAACGAGCTTATGAACATGGCCCAGGCTGCCAAATATGAAAACTAAAAGTTTACAATTGTAGCCCAGTTGCGACATGGTCTGCTCTAGCAGTTGATATTTCACCACCTTAGTTATAAAGGCTTCTTCTAGGCTGTGGTCAAACGTACACACACACACACACACACACACACACACACACACACACACACACACACACACACAAGTGGAACACGTAGGACACGTACAGGGGTATGCGCAGCGTCACGTATGACCTGCACCAGCATGGGAGCACAGGTTAGAATGACTGAAGACATTTTAAATGTAGGTCTCCATATGCATTAGACTATGAGGACAATATCACTATCAGTCAACAGAACCAGGGATAAGTGTTTTCAATGAGTCGAACATGGTGAATAATAGGACCTTTCTCTACAGGAATTGCAGCTCAAAGCACTTTACAAGCAAGGATAAAACAACATTGAAAACATGATTAAACAAAACCCACGAAAGTAACTGTATTTCAGATGCTGCATGCATAATGGCAAGGTGATTTTCCACATGTCACTGTAGTGTCCACTAGGTGGCTCTCTTCCCCCATATTCAAGAGTCAATCTTCAACTGACTCCTTTTAAGTGTGACTTTGGCCTCAAGCCCAGACACAGTTTGCCAAAAGCCACAGTTTGTCAAATAAAAAAGGATTAATTGCGTTATCTTAGTTGGACCTTTGGAGCGAAAAGCATCTTGACATTTGCATAGTCAATTATCCAACCAAACACTGTGGGCAGGAGATTATCAGAGAGAAACGCTGCAGGCAATTTAGTGGGAGACAAATCATTTGGAAAGAAAGGAGATGAATGCTGACGTTCCTGTTCTTTACTTCATGTCATTCACTGTCAATCAACCATTCATCGCTTTTGGGATTTATTCGCATCACCCGGCGAGTCCATTACTTTCAACATTTGTCTGCCCGATCAAGTTGAAAGGCCGAAGGTAATGTGTGTAACACATGCACACACGCGCACACACGCTAGAAAGCAGTGGTGGAAAAAGTACTCAAATCTTGTACCAATACTGCAATGTAGAATACTACTACTTACTAATACTAATACTACTTACTAAGTAAAAGTCCAGGATTCAAAATCTACTTGAGTAAAAGTACAAAGGTATTGGCATCAAAATGTACTTAAAGTAGAAAGTAGTCATCACGCAGAATGTCCCATTTCAAGTTTTCAAATGTATAAAAAATATTTTATAAATAGCCGATCTACAAGCTCACAATGCGTCGCATCTTGTTGATCTGCTATTTTCAAATGGCCAAAATGTATATAGGGCTGAAGTGGTTAATGTATGTTTTGTAATAATAATCAAAATCTACAAAGTAACTAGTAACTTAAGTTTTCAAATAATCGTAGTGGAGTAAAAATACAATATTTGCCTCTGAGATGCAGTGGAGTAGAAGTAAAAGTACTGAAAATTGGAAATACTCCAGTAAAGTAAAAATCACACCCAGTGTGAAGTGGGCGGTGTGGTCACAGTGGTCATCACAGTGATGGAAGTTCACTTAAAGAAAAGTAATATTGTGGACCAACCATTGTACACCCCTAACATAAATGTGTTTTTTTAAAGTGCATATTCCTATTTATAGGGCTATGCACATGTGTCATGTTTCACTAGCCAATCACAGTCCTGAATAGACTGTGATTGGCCAATCACGGTGCAGGGTTAGGGGGGTACACTGGTGGCCAATCACAGCGCAGGGTTGGGAGGGTGCAATGTCCAAACCTCACATATAGGGGAGGTTTCACCGCCCAAAAACACCTCAAAAGTGTACTTAAGTACAGTACTTGAGTACAGGTACTTAGATACTTTGCACCACTGGCTAAAACAAACTTGGGCCAAAAACACAGTACAAGAGGTGAGTCAGGGACAGGCACAGAAATCTTTAGAAAACGTGTATAATTCATTTATTTATGCGTGTATTATATGATCCTGAACGTGTGCATTTCTGTGTGCTTTAAATGTTCTCTATGTGTTCAGTCACAGTGAGATGTCTTAATGAGGTGAGGAGCCTGTGGAATGAACGATGCTCTGCTGGAGTCAGCCTTAAGTAACCGTCGGAGAAATTACAATCATCTTTAATTTATACATTTTATTCTCTCTCTCTCTCTCCCTCTCTCTCTCTCTCTGTCTGTCTGTCTGACTCTCTCTCTCTCTCTCTCTGTTTCTGTCTGTCTCTTTCTCTCTCTCGAGCGCTCTCTCTCTGCACACACGCACGCACGTCAAACGCACACCCAGAAACACACTCAGCAGTCTAATGGGCAGGAGGAAGAGGAGGAGGAGCACGCAGATCAAAGACAGGTGGAACAGAAAATAGCCTGAGGCCTGCTGCTCTGTGTCCTGATCCATGATAACCAAGCAGGCTGGACCACACAACAACACAAACAACAACAACAACAACAACAACTGATCCATGATAACCACACAGACCGGACCACACAACACAACACAAACAACAACAGCAACAACAACAAAAATAACCATGACAACAGCAGCAGCAGATTTTTTAAAGTTTCGGACAATACTTGAAAGTACACGTGATTGAAACCAGGAAAAGACAACACTTACGTCATATCACGATACAATATCCCAAATGATATCTAGTCTCATATTTCGATATATAATAATAATATAATATGTATTGCCCAGACCTACTGACACCTAACGACCAGGGCTGACGTCTGTTCTGATGTAAATCTTGTCAACTCACCATTATGTCATAGCAGCCTCTCACAGCCAGAGACACAGAGTCTGAGGCCCTGTTGCCAGATTTTGTCCATGAAAACAAGCCAAAAAGAAGCGACTATAGGCCACACGAGCACTTTAAACCTGTATCTACATTGGATATTTGAAAATAGCCGATCTACGAGCTTGTAGATCTGCTATTTTCCAAAAGATCTTGAAAAGAAAAAGTGGAATATTTGGAATATATTTGAAAAAAAAATAAATAAATCTGATGGGGGGTCTGCAAAGTAATTACATTCATTTGGGCGTCCTTGACATGCTAATGTTTGAGAACTGGTTTAAACAATAATCTTTTTTTTTTTAAGCAAGCCCAAATAACTGCTCTTTAAAAACAAGCCCAAAAACCTGCAACTACCAGTATTTACAAGCAACTTTACCGAAAAACTAGCCCCTCGTCGCTTACAATAAGCGGACATGGCAACACAGAGTCTGGGGTGAGGTGATGTCAGCTAATGGAGAGCTACAGTAACAGCAGCCTGATCTCCAGAGAATACCGTAACATTGCACGGAACAGTGCACTTCATTCCGTGGATAGTCGCCTCGGAACTCCCAAATTGCGTGCATATGTACGGCGAGTCCCACGGTGGGCGTAACCAGTCGCAACACGGAAAAACCCGGAAGCAGAGCAGTCCCCACAATAAAATGTACGATTCTGTGCCTATCGGTACATAACTCAAACGGCGCTGAGTAGGCACAGGCGAATGTCCCACCGTTCAGGACGGCAACTCGGTCGCCTTAGCTCCCTCGGTGGTCCTTCACGGGGGGACAATTCGCCTGTGACTGCGCGCCTCCGAAATGGTTTTGTCACAAGGCAGCGCCGTACCATATGCACGCAATTCGGGAGTTCCGAGGCGGCTATCCACGGAATGAAGTGCACTCGTTCCGTGCAATGTTACGGTAATCTCTGGAGATCGGGTTGGTAACAGAGAGCTAAATGTTGTATGCTCATCATCACAGCACAGCTCAGAGCACTGAATGTCAATGTCCATTCTAAGACTGTTACATTTCTGTTAATTAATAGCCCGGGCTTTTATATAAACCAGCATGAATATTACCGAATGTTTTTATTTATTAGGCTGCTAGAGAATAAGATAACAATTATAAATCACTCATTTGATTGAATTGATTCCCTCTGTGAGAGAGAGAGAGAGAGGCCTATCGTCTTTATATTAAGTTTTATCGGATAGGACATTATTGTATATCGTCTCTGTCGGATAGTGTCCAAAACTGTTACTTTTCAAGATTCAAAGTGTAGGTACCCTCACAGGGTAGGTACCCTCACACAAAACATGCTGTAATCATGGTCTCTATACTGCCTCCCCCTGGTCAGCCAGGGCGCCTGATGGAGGGGAAAGGAACTGGTTGGAATAACGCAACGTCCTACCGGGGAAACCCCCCCCCCCCGTCAGCTGATAAGAAGCAGCCTGCTCACTCCTCATGCATTGAAGGAAGCATGAGCTCAGTTCCGGGCTCTCCCCAGGCTGGCAGAGGGAGAGTAGCGCCCAGGATTACAAGCTTAGGCATTGGCACTGGGTGAAAAATGGGTTATAAAATCGTGGGATAAAAATTTGCTAAAAAAAATAAAGATTCAAATTCAAGAATAGCAAAAGTAGCAGATCTACAAGCTCAAACGCGGCGCAAATCTGCTACTTTTGATGCTTTTATGTGACGCTGTAGTATGATCATGTAGGGCGTTAAAAAAACTCAAAACGTTAGAATATGGAGATATGAGGTTTCCGCCTTACAGAGATAATATTTGTATTCTATACAAGTACTTATGTCTCTCACCCTCTTATGGACATTAATGCACAAATGTAGATGATTCTGGAATGGTTTGAACTTTCAGTGAGAAGTCAACCGCTCCACAGAAGAGGATGTTGTGACCTCTAAAATGGATGTTCACATGAAGCGTAAAATAGATAAACAGCAGTGAGGGAACCAGGGTGACGGACTGACAGGTGGCCAGATTACACAGTGCGTTGTGCGCGCGCGCATGCGTGTGTGTGTGTGTGTGTGTGTGTGTGTGTGTGTGTGTGTGAGTGTTTACGTGGCTGTGTTATGTTGACAAGCTGGAAATGCCCATGAGAAAGGATGGAATGAGACTGTCTGTCACTCAGACACACACACACACACACACACACACACACACACACACACACACACACACACACACACACACACACACACACACACACACACACACACACACACACACACACACACACACACACACACACACACACACACACACACTCTGCTGTTGAAACAAATGCCGAGACAGGTGTACACACAAAGCTTGTATAATTTTTTTTTTTTTTTTAATCTTTGTTTATCCAGGGGAGGTTCACCGAGAAACAAATTCCTTTTTTCAGGAACGCCCTGCTTCACACACACACACACACACACACCTTAAAACCTGGGAGCTGACCAGTACAACCACAGTCTTCTACTGTTGTACTGGGAGCTGACCAGTACAACCACAGTCTGATACTGTTGTACTGGGAACTGACCAGTACAGTACCTGATACTGGTGTTGGGGGGAGGTAAGTGGTGGCCATTCACTTCCCCACCCAGATTGTTTCTGCCGGTCTGTGGAATCGAACCACGAACTTTACAAACAACGCTCCTCTAACCTTTAGGCCACCGCTGGCCCAAATGTACACAGATGAAGGCTATACGCACGCGCGCGCGCGCACGCACACACACACACACACACACACACACACACACACACACACACACACACACACACACACACACACACACACACACACACACACACACACACACACACACACACACACACACACACACACACACACACACACACACCCTTTCTTTTGCCGGTGCATAACTAAGTATAATATATACACAGGTGCCACCATTGGCAAAGGAGAGAGTAATCACTGGCACACTGGCATAATTGTGAGAGAGAGTTGTAGTGTGAGAGAGAAAGATTTTTCTTTAATTTCGTTTTATTAATAATAATTTAAGTCCCCTTGCATCTGTGTTGCAGATGACCTCCTACACACAATCCTCTTCACGCAGCCTGTGCTACTGAGTTTTGTGTACCACCTAACCCAAATCCTCCAGATAGTCCAGAGAGAAAAAAAAAGTCAGACCCATGGTAGGATTCAATCACAAGAGGTTACTAGCTAAGCACTGCTATCAGGTTAGCCACTTAGGCAGCTGGCCAAACTCTTGATTCGAGTAGTATTTGAAGCTCCAATACGTGCCTTGTAGTTTTTGTAGTCCTATAGTGACGCATTAGAGTGAAAATGACAAGGGCAATGACTGACGCCTATCTGTGAGAATGTGTTGCCGCGGTCCACGGTCAGTCCCCCCCACCCCCATTTTAATATAGGATAGGATACAAATACGGACACACACACGCACACACACGTACACACAACACACCTGTCCGTCGGTGCCCACGGTGCCTCCGCAGTCGGTGAGCAGCTCAGACATGTCGTAGTAGCTGGTGAACTCCCACAGACAGGCCTCCAGGTTGAGGTTCTTGTAGAAGCGCAGGGTGCTGTTCCCGCGCAGGGCGGCGCTGTGCTGGTACGCCACGGCGTCCCCGCCCATGCCGCCCGCGCCGTCGTCGTCGGCGCCGCGCTGCGTGGCCGCCGTGATGAAGCCGTGGCCCGTGGTCACCTCGCCGTGGTCCAGCAGGTTGGAGCAGCGGTGGTTGCCCACCCGCGTGCCGTCCGGGCTCAGGGTCAGGTCAAAGTTCATGAGCGGCCGCGTGGAGATGACCGGAAGCATGCCTAATATATATACAGTATATGAGATGGAGAGAGAGAGAGAGAGAGAACAGAGGGAGGGAGGGAGAGAACGTAGGAAGGGAGGGAGGGAGAGAATGGAGGGAGGAAAGTTGGGAGAGAGGGAGGGTGGGTGAGATACATACATTGTTTGTCTCAGTTTGTCAGTCTGTGAAACTTATAAGACATCATTGATTTTTGTTTTCTCACATTTTTATACGTTTTGCAGATCTCCAAGAATGAAGGATTTCCACACACTTTCGCAACTGGCAATACAACAGCAGCGACAACACAGAAATGTGTGTGGGGAGGAATCAATTTAACCTGACTCCGCCAGATGGGGGCGGTATTGACTTCACAATACAGCCTCCATCTGGACTCGCTCAGACAGTAGAGCTGCCCGCACCGCTGCGTGTTTGAACCAATCAGCGGCTGCTAGGGGCGGGATCATCCAATCACCTGCCAAGTAGCTTGAATAAAAAAAGGGACCGCCCCTTCATCGATTGTGCTATCGAGGTCCCAGATGGAAGTAGCCTGTGAAACAAATGTGACGCAAGCTTCTTCCATCTGACTGAGTCAGGTTAGAATCAATTGGCATAATGACTATATTGGGGAGCAAAAAGGGGTAAAAAAGAATTGGCTACTCTTATTAAAAAAATAAAAAAATGAAAATAAAGGACCAGGGTGGGGGGCAGCTTTGATCCTTAAAGGAAGTTTGTTCCACAACGTCAGTGCCTACACAGCAAAGGTACGGTCCCCATGTTGTGGGGACGAGCAGTCCCCACAACATGATTTACGATTCTGTGCCTATCGGTATATAACTCGGACGGCGCTGAGTAGGCTCAAGCGAACTGGAGCCACGTGAAGCACCACCGTGCGAGCTAAAGCGAGTGAGTTGCCGTGCTGAACGTTGCGACTGCGCGCCTCCGTCATGGTCCGAAACCGAAACTTAACTTTATATTTATAAGTCATCTCCGTCGGTAGGTCAGTATTTCCTGATTATGCCCAATGAATGGTCTGATAAATCGCGGGTAGGTCAGTATGTCGCCTACTTCGCCCATTCAACTGATAAAACGTGATAATGTCCCATTCAATGCATTGATAGCATCCGAATCAGGTGCCTGAAAAGGTTGAGAACCACTGTGCTAGACCATGGAGTCTTCATGTACAACTGACTGTCAGATCTGCAGTGACCTGGAGCTGGGAGATTGGTCTAAAAGTTCCACAATAGAAGAGTGGAGCGGAGAGGTGGAGAGGGAGACAGCGAGAAAGAGAGAAAAAGAGTGTGAGAGAGGAGTGTTTAGTGGTGGGGGGGGGGTTGGAGGTAGGGGGAGGAGGGAGGGTGGCTGGACGGGCAGAGAGAGAGAAACTGATTAAAAACCACAGGGGGAATTTTAAGTAACCAGAGAACGCTGCAGGTTTCTGCCGGCGTTCGATACCGCGCTTGATGGCAACGATTCCATACTCTGGCCGTCATTCTCTCCCCCCCTCTCCTGGCCCCCCCTAGGATGTTAGATCCTGCCCAACGTCACGTCACTTTCTTCTGTCATCTAGGTCAATGGTTCCCAAACTGGGGGTCCCCAGAAGATTAGCTTAATGTGCAACATTGTTTTGTCACTCAACAGTAAACAACCCAACATACAGTATTGTATACAGGGTATCTGTATTCCTAAAGTGACAATTTAAGGACTTTTAAGACCTTTTAAAATGAAAATAATTAACTAATAATAAGACCATTACTACGTCAAAAGTAACCAACAAACTGTACTATGAAAAAATTGTCAAACATTGGCCAAATTGTCAAATTATTACCTAAGAAATAGACAAACATTTGAAAATAGCCGCTCTATAGGCTCACAACGCCTCGCATATGAGCTTGTAGATCGGCTATTTTCACAATATATATCTGTGGAACCGAGTCAAACGTAATGTAATGGCGGAACTCCTACAATTCCAGCTTGTCCAGGTGGGGAGTCCCTAGTTCAAATCTGATTATTTTGGGGGGGTGAGGTTCTGAAAGGTTTGGGAACCCTTGTCTTACAGGGGGGTGGTGGTGGTGGTACTACTCACCGTCCATGTGAGGCATGGTGACAGTGAGCTTGATGAGGTTGGGGTGTTTGGGGTCGTCCGCTCCGGTGTAGCGCAGCTTGGCAGAGAAGGGCTCGGCTCCCACGGTCCCCATCTTGCGAGGCTGACACATTCCTACATCATCACACAGACACAGAGAGTCAAGAGCTGAAGTAGAGCGGACTAGAGATCGACAACTGAGGAAACAGATCTGCCTAAACAGAAACTAAAGGTAGAAAGTTACAGAAGGATGCCTTTTTGACATCATCTTCCCTCTCTCCAGAAACTAAAGGTAGTTTAGAAGTGGAGTTAGATTATTTGGTTATGGGATAAGTTAACATACTCATTTATTTTCCATTTGTTGCTGCCGTTTAAAACACTGTGTATATTTGTATATTGATCTCGTTTTGTTGTTGTTGCATTGCCTGTTGGTAATCGGCTGTTAAATTATTTATCTGCTTTTCAAACTTGAATATGATTTCTTTCTTATTTGTTTTGCCCCTGCCCAGCCTTTACCACGCTGCCATTGTAAATAAGAATTTAAGAAATAAGAAACTTTTTTCTTAATTTATTGTCTGTTTAAATCAATGAAAAAAGCACAGATTACAAGCTTAATTAATAATTACGGCAGTAAATATTGATTCAAAAACAGTTTTAATGTTTTTATTGTACAATTCTACGGTCTATGATTAGGCCTGCATCCATAACAATGTAAACACTAGACGCCTGATTAAGACGTCGTAAGCGTTGTATTGTCTTATGCTGTGTTTACATCTGTATGTGTCTTAATTGTTGATTTTTGTGTGTCTCGACAATCTCGACAGCATTGCAAATGAGGGCAAACCTCAGTGCTCTTTTCGAGAATAAATAAAGGTTTCAATCAATCAATCAATCAAACAAAACAAACACAGCATAGCATGTCTGTCTGTCTTGTACAGAAATAACACAGCATAGAATTACGCTTAATTGAACAATCAGATTGGAGAATTCAACGAAGCTGCGTGAAAATAATTACGCTACAAGCTGGGGTTTAAATGGTAAATAACCGTAAGGTTCAATATTTATAGAACCCACAGACAGACATAACAATGTTTTACTTTCGCTTTCAAAACATTTAAAACATATATATAATTATATAAATGTCACAAAATAATTCTTGATTATTTGACAAACTAGTGAAACCCACTAAAAGTTTGTGTGTGTGTGTGTGTGTGTGTGTGTGTGTGTGTGTGTGTGTGTGTGTGTGTGTGTGTGTGTGTGTGTGTGTGTGTGTGTGTGTGTGTGTGTGTGTGTGTGTGTGTGTGTGTGTGTGTGCGTGTGTGTGTGCGCACGCCAGCCAGCCAGCCAGCCAGCCAGCCCATGCAGTATTTAATAATGAGAAATTCAGTATTTGACAGGCAGCCAATGAAGAGAGGCGGCCAGTATCATAATGGAACAAAGAAAAATGTGTATTGATTTTTTGGAGAGAGCTGCAATCCTCTCATCCTGCTTTTTATCAATGAGGAGCCAATACAATGTGTTTCACATTACAAAGTACCCTGGCATTGTGCTTCATTGTCCATAAAGCTTGAATGGGACCTGTGGTGGTCTGCAGTGGTGTAAAGTAACTAAGTACATGTACTCAGGTACTGTACTTAAGTCCAAATATGAGGAATTTTTAGTATTTCAAATTTTCAGTACTTTTACTTCTACTCCACTACATCTCAGAGACAAATATTGTACTTTTAATCCACTACAATTATGAAAACTTTAGTTACTAGTTATTTTGTAGATTTGGATTATTATTACAAAAGACACTACCCACTTCAGCTCTATATATATTTCGGCCATTTGAAAACAGCAGATCTACAAGCTCACAACGCGTCGCAATGCGACACATTGTGAACTTGTAGATCGGCTATTTTGAAAATATTGTTTTATCCATCTTGAACTTGTGAAATGGGACATTCTGCACAATGAGTACTTTTACTTTTGATACTTTAAGTACATTTTGATAACAATACTTTTGTACTTTTACTCAAGTACATTTTGAATTCCGGACTTTTACTTGTAAACAGAGTATTTCTACAATGCAGTATTGATAATTTTACTTAAGTAAAGAATGTACTTTTACCACCACTGGTGGTCTGACCTCATATAGAACACTGAGGACACACAAAAGAACATACTTTCTAATAGAAATTGATATATTTTGTTGTCCACAATAAAATGCTCAGAATGTCTGACTGTGCTTTTATTGAGTGTGGTTTCTTTGCTGCAATGCTACTGAGGCACAGAAAAGGAAGAAAAGAAAACTGGAACAATAGCCAGTAAAGAGCTAGAGCTTGTATTGAGTGTGATCAGAGACAGTACTATAATCCAATAAAACCGGGTAGCATCTGTGTCATTTTAGATTTTAGCTATACTGTAAATATATATGACATGTATGTATGTATGTATGTATGTATGTATGTATGTATGTATGTATGTATGTATGTATGTATGTATGTATGTATGCATGCATGCATGCATGCATGCATGCATGCATGCATGCATGCATGCATGTATGTATGTATGTATGTATGTATGTATGTATGTATGTATGTGGGCTTTCACCAACTAGTTGACTAGTCGACTAGTATAACCACTAGTCGACCTTGTTGGTACTAGTCGAATAGTTGAAAAAAATATATATTTTAAAAATTTGTTTTAATGCCATAGTAATGGCCCATCTTACTATTATTATTATCCTCCTGACTTTATTTTGTATCAAAAGGGGGTCAAAAGTATGCCCAATAAAAGCCTATTATTGGGCAATGGGGATCCTTGGAGACGCTGCTGTGGTGCTGTGCTGCTGTGCCAGAAGCGCTTCCCTTAAAACGCCATAAAAATAAGGGCAGGAGGATAATAATAATAGTAATATAGTAGTAGGATGGCATTAAAACAATGCCCCCCCCTAAAAAAAATATAAATAAAAATAAATTCGACTAGTCGACTACCACTGGGTCAAATTAGTCGACCTGTAAAAATCTCTAGTCGTGAAAGCCCTAGTATGTATGTATGTATGTATGTATGTATGTATGTATGTATGTATGTATGTATGTATGTATGTATGTATGTATGTATGTATGTATGTATGTATGTATGTATGTATGTATGTATGTTAGCAGATATACAAGCTCATAGCATGTTGTGAGCTTGTATATCTTCTATTCTTTCAAATATTTGAAAAATGTTGAACATGTATATATATAGCAAGTGTATTGGTTTCTTTAGCGGTTGGCAAAACAAAGTCTAAAAGATTATTTTCAAGTCAGCAGCACTCACGTAAATGTCCTTCAGGTATATATTTTAATTGGCACGGGATGCAAACAATCACCGTATACCGTACCGTGCGCGTTTCAGCACAAAGAGCTCTTCACGCATTTAATGCAAATACTTATAAACGCTGAAGGCGGCTTTGTGTTGAAAAATGCACGTTGATTGTTCAGTTTAAATCAAAGCACCTGAAGGACATTATTGTGAGTGCTGGCAGTTCCACTGATATGTGTAAGAGAGTATATGTATATATAGCAGGGACCTTTGTCATGTTGTGATGAAATGCTTTGTATTAATAGCGCTGTAAACAGATTTCCCCATGGTGATAAATAAAGTGTCTATCTATCTATTAATCCATTAAGACCGGGAACGCATCTGTGTAATTTTTTTGATTTCTTTGGCTATTCAAAAATAGCAGATCTACAAGCTCATGAGCTACGAGCTGGTAGATCTGCTATTTAAAAAAAATCATGAACATTTGTGCAAATCTTTGAATGTATATATTTTTAAGCGAATATTTGTAACTCAAATCTTTGCTTCAAAGGTTTTGAGATGGGGGTCCATGGCCAAATTCTAAATCTAAAATGTTGCTATATCAGTGGTGCTCCAACTTTTTCATATCAAGGAGCCCCAAAATTATATGTATTTGGCCGCAGACCCCCATCTCAAAGTGATTTGATCCAGGGACCCCCCCAGAAGTAAATATTGGACTTAAACATGTTCGCTGTAAAAAATATATGTATTCAAAGATTTGCAAAAATGTTAAAAAATAAATAAATAAAAAGATCTACAAGCTCATAGCGTGGCACTCGGTGCCGTGCTATGAACTTCTATATCTGCTATTTTTGAATTGCCAAAGAAATCTAAAAATGACACAGATGCTTTCCCGGTCTTAATGTGTTAACAGGGGCTTGATGGCAATAGCTGGTCCTTTGCTGTTGTTGCTAAGCGACTATATTCAAACTATTTCAAACCCATGTTTGAAGTGCTGCTTTTATTGTGAGCGTTCAAGAGCAACTTGAAGTGCTAGTGCCCTGCTCAGCGAGCAGTAAAACACATGACTCAACACACTGAAGTATCAAAAATAGGATCACAACGGGGAATTTTACTTTGCATAGAAATGACAAATGTTTCTTTTGCCGCGTGCGTCCGTATTTTACGTGGTTCAACGTGCAATACAGCTGTGATACACAGCTGTTGTATTGTTGCTTTCTGGCAAGAACTGCATACTTCAACTATTTATGTTTTTTTCCTGAATTAATGCCCTACTTAACCCGTTAAAACTGGGAAGATTTTGACATGTACGTTTTTTCAGAATAGTTTTTTTAGGATTGAGAAGGAATCCTGAAAAGCAGGTGTTGATTTTGACAGCAAATTTTGATTTACTTTTAGTCATAGTCTTTTGAATACAATTCTGTTTAGTTTTAGTCATATTTTAGTCATCTGAAATGTTTTAGTTTTAGTATAGTTTTAGTTGACTAAATATCATAAGTTTATAGTCGACTAAATCTACAGTTGATTCAGTCGACTAAAATATGTTTTTGCCGGGCCGTGCATGCCATCGAAATGGCTGATTTTCACCTAGCTGCATGTGATCTACAAGCTCACAAGCTTGTAGATCAGTTATTTTCGGTCTGTGACACCCGCACAGACTGGATCTCTGCTCCACTCGTCCCTTCCTAACATTTTAGTCTAGGTTGTATTTGTTGAAGAAATTGTCAGTATATTTAGTCATAGTTTTAGTCATCATAGCTTAGTTTTTATTTCGTCTTTTTCTTGTTTTCGTCAGTGAGAAAAAGTAGTCGACAGACATTTCTCGTCATAGTAGTCGACGAAATCAACACTGTTGAAAAGTAACGGTATGAGGAATGAGGTTTCCACCCGACATAGACGCAGTGGTGTAAAGTAACTAAGTACATTTACTCAAGTACTGTACTTAAGTACAATTTTAGTAGTATTTCCAATTGTCTATACTTTTACTTCTACTCCACTGCATCTCAGAGGCAAATATTGTACTTTTACTCCACTACAATTATTTGAAAACTTTAGTTACTAGTTACTTTTCAGATATGAATTATGACATTATGAAACATATACATTAACCACTTTAGCCCTATTTTATACATAGGCTATTTTAAAATAGCCGATCTACAAGCTCACAACGCGTCGCATCGTGACGCGTTGTGAGCTTGTAGATCTGCTATTTTCAAATATTTAGTACTTTTACTTTTGATACTTGAAGTACATTTTCATGCCAATACTTTTGTACTTTTACTCAAATAAATTTAGAATCCTGGACTTTTACTTAGTTGTAACAGAGTATTTTTATATTGCAGTGTTGGTACTTTTACTTAAGTAAAGAATTTGAGTACTTTTTCCACCACTGCATAGACGATTATATTTTCAGTATAGCGTCATTCAATCATTCATCCTTCCATGATCCATCCCTCCTCCTCCTCCTCCTCACCTTCCTCCAGGCTGACGGTGACCACGGGGCTGCTGAGCTCCAGGCCCTCGTCGCGGTTGGTGTTGACGGCCCGGGCGGCGCACTGCACCCTGCTCCCCGCCTGGAAGTAGACGGAGTCCAGGGTGATGATCTTGGAGGAGGTGAAGAAGGTGTCGGTGTCCACCTCCCGCATGGGGCTGGTGACGCCGTCCGGCCCCGCCGGCGCGCTCACCAGCCAGCGGTAGCGGGTCAGCGTGTCGTTGATGTGCTCGCTCACGCAGATGGAGCCCGTCTTGTCGTAGTCAGGGTACTTGGAGTTACAGGCCTGTGTGGGGGGGGGGGGGGGGAATCAGAATCAACTTTATAGTTTTACACATAGGTTTACAGGTGTAAAACAGTGGGTGAAATAGTTTTTTGTTATTTCCATAAGAGAAAGGGAAGAAGAAGAAGGTGGTCTCTATGTCTCTGAAACAGAGTTCAAAGGAGTTGAATATCTCTGCTGTCCGGCAGGAACCAGCTAACTCCAAAATGTTCATTTTTCAGGAAACGAAACAGAAATGGAGTTAGGAGGTTTTGTTCATCATTGATAAGAACAGCTAAATGGACCTCCAAGCTCACAATGAGGTTGGAGGTCAAAAGCCTGGTGGAGCCTGGAGTCAGCAAAACCAGCTAACTCCACCCCCCTTTGCTGGAGTTAGCTGGTTTAGCAGAAAGTTTGAGGATCCAATGGAGTTAGCTGCTTTTGTCAGAGGCACTTTTTAATACTTTTCATTGGTTCAATATCTTTTTTTACCAACACACAGACGTAAAGGGTGTTCAATAGCACTGATTTATGGAAAAAAAATGCAAAAGCGGAAAAATGGAGTTAGCTGGTTCTTGCCGGACAGCAACGATATGTTATTTAATACTGCAGTTTTTATTAAGCCTAGTTAGATGTTGGACTATTTGTACCTGTAAGAGTGTATGGATAAATCCACAGCTAAGCTTTAAATAATGGCACCTTAATTTAACTCTTGACTTCAATTTATATATTATTTTTTTTCGGGGGTAATGTTTAGTAAGAGTAGGCTACCTTACTTTAGGGTTTTAGCTTGGCACAAGCTGCTATAATATGACTGTGTTATTCTTGTATCCGTATGAATTGTAAATGTTTTATTATGTTATTACTTTGGCAATATTGTCTTTGCAACATTCATGCCAATAAAGAATATTGAATTGAAAATTGGATTTAGAGAGAGAGAGTGTGTGTGTGTGTGTGTGTGTGTGTGTGTGTGTGTGTGTGTGTGTGTGTGTGTAGGGCGGAATGAACACAAATAACGCGCGCGTGCACGCACAAACACACTGTACTGTAAGTGTTTGTGCAGACAGGTGTGTAAACACTGTGAGCGCTGTGCAGCACTCAACTCTGACAACATCTCGTCTGACCGGTCTCCAAGGAGACCTTCTAACTGACCTGCTGTCAAAACCTTTACACACACACACACACACACACACACACACACACACACACACACACACACACACACACACACACACACACACACACACACACACACACACACACACACACACACACACACACACACTGTACTGTAAGTGTTTGTGCAGACAGGTGTGTAAACACTATGAGCGCTGTGCAGCACTCAACTCTGACAACATCTCGTCTGACCGGTCTCCAAGGAGACCTTCTAACTGACCTGCTGTGAAAACCTTTACACACACACACACACACACACACACACACACACACACACACACACACACACACACACACACACACACACACACACACACACACACACACACACACACACACACACACACACACACACACACACACACGTCAGTGCGTTGTGCTTTAGGGAGTATAGAAGCTATTACATGTGTATAAAGACATGAGGGACATGGGGGGCTGAAAGCTGCTGGGCTGTGTAATGTGTCTCCTGAGAACAACACTGGTCACCTCCAGTCCAGCTTTTACTCATGGTGGAGCAGTGGTGGTGTAAAGTAACTAAGTACATTTACTCAAGTCCTGTAGGCTACTTAACTACAATTGTGAGTTTTTTTACTTTACTTGAGTATTTCCAATTTTCAGTACTTTTACTTCTACTCCACTACATCTCAGAGGCAAATATTGTACTTTTACTCCACTACAATTATTTGAAAACTTTAGTTACTAGTTACTTTGTAGATTTGTATTATTATTACAAAACATACATTAACCAGTTCAGCCCTTTATTTCGGCCGTTTGAAAATAGTCGATCTACAAGCTCACGTAGATCTGCTATTTTCAAATTATTTGTATACATTTTATTCATTCGAAAACTTGTGAAATGGGACATTCTGCATAATGAGTACTTTTACTTTTGATACTAATACTTTTGTACTTTTACTCAAGTAAATTTAGAATTTCGGACATTTACTTACAACAGAGTATTTCTACATTGCAGTATTGATACTTTTACTTAAGTAAAACATTTGTGTTCCATCACTGTGGTGGACTGGTGTAAAACGGTGCTTGTCAAAGCCCGAACTTCTCTGTACGTGTACAAAAAAAAACATAAAATAATGACCCTGTAGCCATGGATGTTAACTTGACATTAGGAACCTCTGTGCACTGTATTAGTCCATATTTTCCAATAGATATGCCTTTTAATCCTGTCTGTGCCTGAATGCCGTTTTATTTCCTTGTTTACATCCTGTTTACATCGAGTGAAATACCAGCTTTCACCTGCGACAGAATCCGACACAGAAGGGATTAAAATACTTATCTTTGGAAAAATACGGGCTAATACAGTGCACACACAGGTTCCGAATGTCGAGTTAACATCCGTGGCTACAGGTTCGGTACTTAATATGATTAAGTACCGAACCTGTAAATGGCTTTGTCGAGCGTCTATCTATACCAACACAACTGGCCAACTGGTTCTATTGTTCTACTACTGTGTTCTCGTCTGTGACATTATATATATGAGTGTGTGTGCAGGTGTGTGTTGGGATGGGGGGGATGGCTAATTTAAGCCTGTCACACCTGGCCTGTCTGGGCTGGGTGTGACTACACGCGCGTACGCGCGCGTACACACACACACACACACACACACACACACACACACACACACACACACACACACACACACACACACACACACACACACACACACACACACACACACACACACACACACACACACACACACACACACACACACACACACACACACCTGTTGTGCGTGGGTCTGATCGATGCACACAGATAAATCACAGTCCCCACACACACACTCAAGAGAGAGCCCTCTCTGTCGTGACAGCTTCTACATCTGCTCTGGCTTGTACCATCTCACCACTACCTCTACAATAACTGTGTTTCTACCTGTGTCCCCTGACTGTGGGAGGAAACCCCAAGCCACAGAGGTGGCTGGTACTAATGACGTGCTACATGTGGCACGGGAACAGGGACACAGGTGAGGAACAAGCCAGATGATGGGTCTCATTATTATTTTTTTACCCCTTTTTTCTCCACAATTGTGTCGTTATACCAACAAGTAAGACGCGCGAACGCTGGAAGCGAACGCAGCTCGAAAATATTGTGTATTTACGGACTTGTGTGTGTGTGTGTGTGTGTGTGTGTTTTGACTGTAGCTGCACTCTGGCGCACTCTGTCGGCCGCACCCAGGCAGTGCACTGCACACAGACAGACACACACACACACACACACACAAGCCGAGCAGAGTTTCATAGTAGGCTCCACTTGGGCGGAGGCGCGGCTTCGCCGCGCCTCCTTCCGCGCCTCCTTCCGCGCCTCCTTCCGCGTTCGCAATTAATTCCTCCCCGCACACATTTCTGTGTTGTCACTGCTGTTGTATCCTACTGACTCACCTGCCAGTGAGGAACCCCCACCGGGAGGACGTAGGGCCTTCGTCCTACTCCTCCCGCTAAACACTCCCCGCTGACAGGTGCCGCCCCAGCCCGTAGGAGTACGTGCAATGACCGATACCACCCTCCCAGCCCGGCTTCCCTCCCCTGAACACGGGCCAATTGTGTTCGTGTAGACGCTCGACAAAGCCGGATGCACCACGGTGGATTCGAACCCACAACCTCCGTGGTGGTGGGCAGTGACTTTACCACTGCAACACCCGAGCACCTCTTTGTACCATTTTCTGATGGATCTAAAGTGTACCATTTGTATGTCAGTATGGTTCAAATTGGCTGTGCCTCTGGGAGCCATATTGTTTTAGTTTCTGCCTATTTGTTATGATTTCGCTTGTGCTTGTTGCAGCCATGAGGTCTGAACTATGGGGTACAGAACTCCCATATCACCGATCTGTGTTGGACTGTTGAACATTTCTAACACAGGTTTTGTTGTTATAAAAATTGTGCATAAATGTGACAGAGTCACAACTGACGGAAGACGTGATGACGCCAGGCGTAACCCTGTATGTGTATATAACTCTGTATCTCTGTTTTTACGTCAGAAGAATATATCTGGAACCACGCTTTTCCAATGCTTGTAAGATCTCTTCTCTGGAATAAACCGAAATATTATTTTAATAAGAAGTTGATGTAATTAATTCACATCTGACCGATAGATATGGACTGGTATTCACTAGGGAAAAATGTACCTAACAGCATGAGAGAGGCTCTTAAATCAGCCCGATTTAATCATGCCGGCTGCCTGATTAAGACCATGGTGGTCGAAACGTTGCACTTCAAACACATTTGGTTTGGGACCCCAGTGTGGAGATATTCTATATCCTACAGCATGACATCCCTATTGTGATATTGTATAATGTAAAGCAGTGTTGATTTTGACAGCAAATTTTGATTTAGTTTTATTCATAGTCTTTTGAATAAAATTCAGTTTGTTGTGTGTTTTAGTCATATTTTAGTCACCTGAATTTGTTTTACTTTTAGTCTAGTTTTAGGCGACTAAATATAATAAGATTTTAGTCGACTAAATTTACAGGTGATTAGTCGGCTAAAATCTATTTTTGGCGTGATGGTGTCGAAAAGATTTTCACTTAGCTGCATGCCGAAAATAGACGATCTACAAGCTCACAACGGGTCACACTGCGATGCGCTATGAGCTTGTAGATCAGCTATCTTCGGTCTGTGACACCCGCGCTCACACAAGATCTCTTCTCCACTAGTCCCTCCATAACATTTTAGTCTAGTTTTTATTTGCTGATGAATATATTAGTCTTAATTTTTGTCATCATAGCTTAGTTTTTATTTAGTTTTAATGTAGTTTAATGTAGTGAAAAAGGTAGTCAACAGAAATTTTTCGTCATAGTTTTAGTCGACGAAATCAACACTGATGTAAAGTTAACATTGTGATTATTGTGTGATGATAAGCTGAGAGGAGACAGACAGTTGAGGGGAGACAAGGACACGACGCACGCAGCACACCATGTGATCCATGCGCTGCGGGTGTTAATCAATACACTATCTGTATTTGATTCCTTCAATCATCCGCCGTCTCTCCATTAGATTAGATTCCATTAGATTCGATTAGGCTGGAGAGATCCCTGCAGGCCGGGGGTGAATGAAGGTACTGATTGAAGCAGCATGCCATCCACACAACAACACAACACAACCTTAAAACAAAGGTACCGAAGCAGCATGTCTTCCAACACGACACAACCTTAAAACAAACAGTGTTGGAAAGTGGACCGACTAGTGCCAGACTCACGGTGACACAGATGACGGGGTACCCAGCAGGAGGGTGCAGGTTGTGGGGGGTGCGGGCCACGTCGTCGTAGTGCAGCAGAGAAACCACGTGAGGCAGAGAGGGGAAGGTGACGTCCGCCATGCTGTTGGTCTCCTCGATGTACACGATGGCCTTGGTCACCTGAACACAGCAAGAGGACAACGTTCAGGGGGAAGGCTTAGATTAGAATGTTTGCAGGACAAATGGTAAGAATTTGTTTTAGTCAGGGGTGGAAAGTAACTAAGTACATTTACTTAAGTACTGTACTTAAGTAACATTTTGAGGTATTTGTACTTTACTTAAGTATTTCCAATTTCCAATACTTTTACTTCTACTCCACTACATCATGCGTTTCCACAAGGTGGCGCTGTATTGTACTGCGTGTCTGTTCTCTGTTACCTGTGTTTCAGCCACCATGTTCTCATCAGGTTTCAAGTGAACGGTGAAGGCTTCCCTCATCTCTCTGACTCCATCATACAGCACGTCCACCTCCACCACGTGCTCCCTGTCGCCCTGCTTAAACACAACATCTACACGCGCACGCACGTGCACGCACACGCACACACACACACACACACACACACACACACACACACACACACACACACACACACACACACAAATGTGAGTCCAAAGTTATACATGATCAGTTATACATGATAATAATACATGATAAGGGCCCAAATATTTTCCAGCTGCTTCTGATACCATACATCACTCTGAATAACACATCAGTGCATGGCTCCACTCCAACAAGTTTACAGAATGTAAACTACAAACAAAAACAAAAAAATGAAAACAACACACATGGACACATTCACGGTCAACAAATGTCATACTTTTTTCAATTATTTTCTCAATTCTTATCCCACGATTTTGTAACCCACTTTTTTCACAGAGTGCCAATTACCTATGTAATCATGGGCGCTACTCTCCCTCTGCCAGCTTAGGGAGAGCCCAGAACTGAGCTCATGCCTCCTTCAATGCATGAGGAGCTAGCAAGCCGCTTCTTATCACCTGTGACCTGAGAGAGGGGAGTTTCCCCGGTAGGACGTAGCGCGTGGAAGGAACACGTTATTCCAACCAGTTCCTTTCCCCTCCATCAGGCCCTTTCACCAACCCCACCTGGGGTATGGGCACTGATGAAGACGCAGGAGGAGAGGACACGCCCCCAGCGCCCACAGCGTCCCCGGCAGGAATCGAACCCAGGACTAGCTGTGAGGCGACAGTGCTACCGACTGCGCCACCATACCCCCTAGGTCGTACACTTTCATCTGCCATGTTACCAACAGCGGGAAAATGATGGATACAGGAAGCGCCTTCTCCTAGCAAAATAGAGCGACTGCCTATAATGCAGGAGATTGAGCAGTAATTTGCAAGCTGCTATGCTCTACACACACACACACGCACACGCACACGCACACACACGCACACACACACACACACGCACACACACACGCATGCATGCATCAGCGAAAAAAGTAATATACACTCTTGTATTGATTTATATAAAAGCATATGCTGGTACAATATAATAATCTTCCAGACAGCCAACTGTGTTTCCTGGATCATGCATTATGCATTCATATATTTCTGATTGCTCAGGGACTTTAGTCTTTAATTGTGTGTGTGAGAATGTGTGGAGAGAGAGAGAGAGAGAGAGAGAGAGAGAGAGAGAGAGAGAGAGAGAGAGAGAGAGAGAGAGAGAGAGAGAGAGAGAGAGAGAGAGAGAGAGAGAGAGGAGCGCAGTGGGGGAAACGAACATATTAATGGACTTTTTGCTGCAAGTGAAAAATATCTCTTCCTAACGATCTACCGTATGTACTTTATGAACACTAACCAAACCAAACTAACATTTGGCATTCTAATGGCTTAATCCATTTAGACCGGGAACGCGTTTGTGTAACTTTTTATTTATTTCTTTGGCTATTAAAAAATAGCAGATATACAATGAGCTTGTAGATCTGCTATTTTATCTTGAAGAATCGTGAAAATGTGTGCAAATCTTTAGTTTGAATATATATATTTGAGTTGCAAATGTTCGCTTTAAAAAAATATATAGATTCAAAGATTTGCACAAATGTTCACGATTTTTCAAAAAATGCAGATCTACAAGCTCATAGCGCTGCACTCTGTGCCGCGCTATGAGCTTGTAGATGTGCTATTTTTTTTTAAATTTTTGAATAGCCAAAAGAAATCAAAAAATGACACACAGATGTTTTCCCGGTCTTAATGGGTTAAAGCCAATTAGTGCACATAATACTTTGCCACACAGTGAAATCCTTTGCGCTAATTTCACTGTACAAATCAAACCAAATAAGACCCTTAGCCCTTAGGGGGTCCAGGGGGACCTGGGGGGGTCTAGCCTGCACGGGCCGAGGACAGATCTCTGGCACTGTGGTGTCAGGAGGTCATGACCTCGCTCCCAATGCCAACACAACCAATTATGAGCTGATGGTGGACTACAGGAGTTCCTCCGTTGACCTTAACTGACCTTCCCAGTCAAACACAGAACAGATTTCAAGATACTGATCACCATAGATATAGAGACCTAGATACCTCCTTGGCCGCTGCAGTTCATTGGAGAGACCTGTGTCGCGGCCGCCATATTAGAGGGGGCACGCTTCCTGACTCCTGGCCAATCACAGCGCGTCTTTTCCGGGACTTTTCAGAATCTAGTTGTATAAAAATATCCCGTTATATTTTACAACTAGATTCTGCCAAGTCTCGGAAAAAAGACGTGCTGTGATTGGCCAGTAGTCAGGAAGCGTGCCCCCTCTAATATGGCGGCCGCGATACAGACGCCTCAGAGTCGGAGGAGGCGTCTACCTTTATATGTCTATATGTCTATATGTCTATATGTCTATATGTCTATATGTCTTATATGGCTGATCACCACCTATAAGGCCCTCAACAACCGGGCTCCCCGCTATACCTCTCTGAAGTCCTCCAACGCCACGCCCGGTCCCGCTCCCTCAGGTTGGGTGATGCCAACCTCCTGGACATCAGTGGTCGAAAGTAACTAAGTAGTACATGTACTCAAGTACTGTACTTAAGTAAAATGTTGAGGTACTTTTACTTTACTGGAATATTTCCAATTTTCGGTTCTTTTACTTCTACTCTACTACATCTCAGAGGCAAGTATTGTACTTTTACTCCACTACAATTATTTGAAAACTTTAGTTAATAGTTACTTTGCAGATTTTGATTATTATTACAAAACATACATTAACTACTTCAGCCCTATTTAAACTTTGGCTATTTGAAAATAGCAGATCTACAAGCTCACAACGTGACGTTATGCGATGCGTTGTGAGCTTGTAGATCTGCTATTTTCAAAATAGTTTTATACATTTTATACACTTGAAAACTCCTCATTGCTCCATACCTTCTACTTTTAGTACTTTAAGTACATTTTTATGGCAATACTTTTGTACTTTTACTCAAGTAAATTTTAAATTCTGGACTTTTACTTGTAACAGAGTATTTCTACATTGCATATTGATACTTTTACTTGGTAAAGAAAAGCTTACAACGCGTCGCATCGTGACGCTGTGAGCTTGTAGATCGGCTATTTTAAAATGACCGAAATGTGTATAGGGCTGAAGTGGTTAATGTATGTTTTGTAATAATAATCAAAATCTACAAAGTAACTTGTATCTAAAGTTTTCTAATAATTGTAGTGGAGTAAAAGAACTACTGAAAATTGGAAATACTCCAGTAAAGTAAAAAATACCTCAGAATTGTACTTACGTACAGTACTTGAGTAAATGTGCTTACCGTAATTTCCGGACTATAAGCCGCTTCTTTTTTCCCATGCTTTGAACCCTGCAGCCTATACAATGGTGCGGCTAATCCATGGATTTCACACCTGCGTCTTATAGTCCAGTGCGGCTTGTATATGCACACATTTGGCTGGTGAGGCTTATATTCAGGTGCACTTTATAGTCCGTATATTATCGAAATCACCACTGGTTGTGTTCCAGTGTCTTATTTGGTTAAGTCTATTTGAAGTGTGCATGTGATAATTTGAATCCTGAAAAGTAACGGTAAAAAGTTTTGGACTTGGTTTCCACCCGACAGAGAAGATGCTCTCCATTCAAAACTTGCCTGCGGAGCACTGCAGGACTTGACTTTTGATCAATGAATCTGTCTGATTTGTTCCATACAGCACAAAACACACTGAATAAGGGTTCTATGTCATTTAGCTCCCCTGATGGGCTATACACATTTTTGAACGACTTTGATCCTTTAAAAATGATCCAAAATGATTGTGAGAGTGCAGGCCATTATTTTATTTTTTTTACTCGGCGTTAGAATAATATCAAACAAAAGTAAAGCCAGCTGGGGCCCATCAGAGAACAGTATTTATTGATCGTCTAGGAATCTGGATAACGAGCCAGGTTCCAGCTATATTCGAAATTAGTTTCTTAGGGAAATAAATGAAGAAAAAAAGTCAGATGGCCTCATTTGGCCACAAGGTTTTGTGTGTGTGTGTGTGTGTGTGTGTGTGTGTGTGTGTGTGTGTGTGTGTGTGTGTGTGTGTGTGTGTGTGTGTGTGTGTGTGTGTGTGTGTGTGTGTGTGTGTGTTTCTCATTATACTGCAGGTCTGCCCTGGTGGGGGTTAAGTACAGTAATACAGCCATGCATGAGGAAGTGGCTTTGCTGAGAAAAATATTGTGCAAAGTGCCAAACCCCAACAGCATATGATTTAATTCATTAAGACCGGGAACGCACCCGTGTCATTTTAAGATTTCTTTGGCTATTAAAAAATAACAGATCTACAAGCTCATAGCACCGAGTGCCGCACTATATGAGCTTATAAATCTTAAATTGTTTTGAAAAATCGTGGAAAATGTGTGGAAATCTTTGAATATATATATATGTTTTACAGCGAACATTTTCAACTCCGATCTGTGCTTCTGGGGGTCCCGGGAACAACATATTTTGAGATGGGGGTCCACGGCCAAATACGTATAATTCTGGGGGGTCCTTGACATGGAAAAGTTGGAGCACCACTGATATAGCAACATACTTTAGATAGACGTATTTGGCCACGGACCCACATCTTAAAATGTGTTGTTCCAGGGACCCCCCCTCCCCACCCCCACCCCACAAGAAGCAAAGATTTGAGTTGAAATGTTGGCTTTAAAAAAATATATACATTGAAAGATTTTCAACAATTTTCACACATTTTCAAAAATAGCAGATGTGCAAGCTCGTAGAAGCTCATGAGCTTGTAGATCTGCTATTTTTGGATAGCCAAAGAAATCTAAAAAAATGACACAGATTCTTCCCCCGGTCTTAATGGGTTAAAACCACTGGGAAATATGAATTATAGCGGTAGGTAGCTGCAGGGGGGGGGGCCCATAATTTCAACCGGGAAGCGCCGCATACATTCATATATATTTCACACCTTGATTGAGCTGAGGTGAATCCAGATCAGAGACAGCTGCTCTCAGAGCGTCTCCCCACTGACAGAGCAGAGGAGAATATTCAAACTCAATTAAAAACTACATGAAACCTCCCTCGGACTATTGCTTTAAATTACCTTTCTCCTTCTTCTGGGGCTGAAATTAAAAATCAATGACCCACCCTGCCCCCCCCCCCCCCATTCTCTTCAATCTTTTACCATTTCCATAAATTGTGGTACAGTACGTTCCTTTAACGCATTAAGACCGGGAACGCATCTGTGTCATTTTTTGATTTCTTTGGCTTTTCAAAAAATGGCAGATCTACAAGCTCATAGTGCAGCACCGAGCGCTGCGCTATGAGCTTGTAGATCAGCTACATTTTTTTTTTAAGTTGTGAAAATGTCTGCAAATCTTTGAATATATATATCTTTTTTAAAGCGAACAATTGTAACTTTTCTTCTGGGGGGTCCCTGGAACAAAATATTTTGAGATGGGGGTCTGCGGCCAAATACATATAATTTTGGGGGACCTTGACATGAAAAAGTTTGAGCACCACTGATATTATATTAACATTTTTTTTTTTCAGGAAACTGTTAGGATTTAGAAGTAGCAGAATCCCCCAGAAGCAAAGATTTGAGTTACAAATATTCGCTTTAAAAAATACATATATTCAAAGATTTTTTCACGATTTCCCCAAAAAATTGCAGATCTACAAGCTCATAGCGCGGCACTCGGTGCCGCGCTATGAGCTTGTAGATCTGCTATTTTTGAATAGCCAAAGAAATGTAAAAAAAAATGACACAAATGCGTTCCCGGTCTTAATGGGTTAAGGCAGGTCGTTTCAGTCGAAAACACTTTCTCTAACTCCTTAAGTTAATCCTACTTTGGGAGCTGCCAAATACGCACAAGGAAGGAGACACAGTAAGAAGAGGGATGCCTTGCCCATAGGCTATAGAGGGCTGGTTATCTCTTAAATGCTTTTCGCTCTGTGTTTTCGGCTTCTTCTCTCCCGTTGCCGGGGTTATTGTTTTGCGCTGACAATAACATGATCAGTGTGTGCAGGTTTTGGTACCCATCTGTGTGTGTGTGTGTGTGTGTGTGTGTGTGTGTGTGTGTGTGTGTGTGTGTGTGTGTGTGTGTGTGTGTGTGTGTGTGTGTGTTTCTCTTTATACTGCAGGTCTGCACTCATGGGGGTTGGTTAAGTACAGTAATACAGCCATGCATGAGGAAGTGGCTTTGCTGAGAAAAACGGTGGTCCAAATTGACAAACCCCGCAACAGCATATGATTTAATCCATTAAGACGGAGAACGCATCAAAGCTCTGGTCACAACAACAGTTACCGTTTCCTAACAACGCCGGCTTGGGCATAATCCGGCTGATATTATGCGCTCGCGGTGATCTCCGGGAAAAACCTAATAATGCCAGTTTGCGCTGAAGTGCAGGCATGGCAGTGCATATTTGGGCACTATTCGAGCACAATCCATCACCCACCCGCCTGTCTGTCCGCCACAGAGTCAGACACACAATTTAAAGACATATTTTGCTTTCAAATAAAATAAACATTCATTTTTTTAATGAAAAATGAATGAAAAAAGTAATGGAAAAAACACGGCCCCCTCACGCATTAGAATGTCCTTCTAATGCGTGAGCGGGCCGTGATTTTTCCATTACTTTTTTCATAAATGTTTTATAATTTTTTGTAATGTTTATGTAATTTGAAAGTGAAATATCCCTTTAAATAGTTCAGGCAGATACACACTCAAGAGGTTTACGCGCAGCACTATGTGGGCAATGTTGTATGTCACGTGTCAAGCAGCTGAACAAATTGGCGGTTGGTACTTCCTCTTGCTGTCGGCGCTGCCAATAATCCAGCGTAGCGATAGTTCAGGTAGGCACGTGCTAGCTCACTCTCCCCATGATTCTATGGATTGTACTGTGATATGTGGTATCTATCTTAACTCATGCAATTGAAATGTTCAATGTTATGTTCATGTAATAACTGTATCTCATGCTCTGCTCCGGGGGGGTTTGTGATCTCAGATTCTGTGTCATGCTTCCTACTATAAAACTATACTTGTAGCTCTACTGTACCTTGGGATATGGGGTAGTAGTCCTACTATAAAGCTATACTTGTAGCTCTAATGTACCTTGGGATATGGGGTAGTAGTCCTCCCCCGACACGGCGGAGCCGTCCTTGGTGTGGACTCGCACCACAGACATCTTGGAGGTGTCTCCAAGCCGCACCACGGGGATCCTCACCGTGGCCAGGGCGCCCGCCTCCTTGGGCTCGCTCACGCTGAACTTGGTCTCCGCAAAACGGATGATGGATTCTATAAAGGTGCCGGGGTGGGGGGAGAGAGGGAGAGAGAGAGCGAGAGAGAGAGAGAGAGGGCAGATTTGTCAGATCATTAGGTA
This sequence comes from Gymnoscopelus braueri, assembly GCF_963280865.1. NCBI lineage: Eukaryota > Metazoa > Chordata > Actinopteri > Myctophiformes > Myctophidae > Gymnoscopelus > Gymnoscopelus braueri. Next base: position 9,214,010 of record NC_137609.1, read on the forward strand.
TTGTTCAATTATGAAATTAAAATTTTGACACTTTGAGAAATTACCCTCAATCCTTTACCGCCACCCACCTACCCACCCGCCCACCCTGTGCAGCCGGTACTCTTGTCTCCCACCTCCCCACCCATCCATCTCCATCCTTCCATGTATTCATAAAGGAGAGTGGGTCTTTTGCATTTCTTCCATTATTGAGACGGAATAGGAAAGCTGAAATGGAAAGTGATCTGCACCTTTTTTTCCAAGAGCCCCTGAAAGTCTGATATGCATGAGGTTATGGACCCCACTTTATAGTGTTAACCACATGATAACCTAGCGTCCATATTCTGGGCATGTCACTCATAATAGGTCAACATTCAGCAAATAAATAGCTGATCTACAAGCTTGCTATTTTCAGCCAGAGATTTGGCGTAGAAGGAAAAAGGATGGGACTAAGTATAGTGGTTAACTTAACTCTGAGAGTGTACAAATGGAACCAAATGGACCCTTACGGGTCCATTTGGTTCCATTTGTACACTCTCAGAGTTACAGACCTGTAAGGGTCCATTTGGTTCCATTTGTACACTCTCAGAGTTACAGACCTGTAAGGGTCCATTTGGTTCCATTTGTACACTCTCAGAGTTACAGACCTGTAAGGGTCCATTTGGTTCCAATTGTACACTCTCAGAGTTACAGACCCGTAACGGTCCATTTGGTTCCATTTGTTCACTCTCTGAGATACAGACCCATAAGGGTCCATTTGATTCCTAATCATTTAGCTGGGGACCCCCTGGAAGCCCCTAAAGGACCCCTGGCAGGAATTTCACGGAGGCCCCTCGGTTTGCCCAGAGCCTTGTATTAGAGAGTTGCGTCACACTCGAAATAGTGACAAACGCTCATAGACTCCAATGCATTCCGTAAACTTCCAGGTTCAGGGCTTTGTCACTATTATTCGCCAATAGAAGGCTCTGTAGAAGACTGTCCCGATGAAGTGAACAGAGGTGACGCAACTCTCCTTATATGGCTCTGGGTTTGCCCTTATGCCTTTCAGAAATGGATCTGCCCTGAGGCCACAGTGGCCTTGGTGCAGCCTGGCATGGCCAGACTAATATCACTGCATAGATATTAGTCTGGAATCTCTGTGTGGAACCTGCATTCATTTCCGAGGGGCAAATTAAAAATATATAATAAACCCGCCCCATATTTGCATACTGGGACCTGATTGGTCCCTCACAACTTCGGAGGGAGAGAAATATTTTTTTTTTGTTGCAATGGCAGATTCGTCTGGAACAAGGTGCTCATCCAGGCTCTCGTCATCTCCCGCCTGGACTACTGCAACTCCCTCCTTGCTGGTGCTCCGGCATCTGCCATCAGACCTCTGGAGCTTGTTCAGAAAGCTGCGGCTCGTCTGGTGTTCAACCGCCCCAAGTTCTCCCACACAACCATCCTTCTCCGTTCTCTACACTGGCTCCCCGTAGCGGCTCGCATCCAGTTCAAAACCCTGGTGCTAGCCTATAGGGCAGTGAAAGGAACAGCTCCTTCTTACCTCCGGGCTATGGTCGATGCCTACACCCCTGCCCGACCACTTCGGTCTGCCACCTCGGGGCGACTGATTGCCTCGTCACTCAAGGGTCCTTCTGGCCGATCCACACGGTCACGACTCTTTTCTGTTCTGGCCCCACAGTGGTGGAATGAACTTCCCACTGATGTTAGGACAGCAGAGTCACTGCCCATATTTCGCCGCAGGCTGAAAACTCACCTCTTCAGGAAACACTACCCTTCCTCTCTGCCTGACCTACTTGTTGTTAACTAGTTGTACGAACGCTTGTTTTCTATTCCTGTATTGTTTATTGGATCTTGTTTAGTCGATACACTTATTTGTTTTAGCTCATGCTCATTTGATTTAGCTATTTTGTCTCATCTGTTTAAGGAAATAGGTAGCTGATATATTGCACTTTTACCTTAGCGCTAGGTATACTCTTGGTTGCTTGTTTTTGCAGAAAATGCACTAAAGACTTCTGGTGATTAGTAGTTTTCGTTCCCTACCTATGTTGAATACACTTATTGTAAGTCGCTTTGGATAAAAGCGTCTGCTAAATGACTGTAATGTAATGTAATGTAATGAACAAGGCTAGCCTTGGTGCCCTGTCCACACTATGCCATGCAGCTGATGTCACTGTTTACACCTTTACTTATTCCCCGTCAATGTCATTTTTAATGTCTTCTTTTGTAGTGATTCTGACTCCTCCCCCATCCCCAACATCCAATGAGCAGAGATGTCAGAAATGTCTTTACTATAGGAATAACCCAAAGAGTCTCCTTTGTATCTCCTACCGGAACCGCTGCCTACCGGTCCGCTGGTCATCAAATTATTGGCTTAGGAATGCGAAAAAAACAGCCATGAATTCAAGTCTCCATGGGGTGACTAATCCATAGAAAAAAAGTCATTTTAGGGGTGAACTATCCCTTTAAAGTTTAAACCCCTAAAATGACTTTTTTTCTAAAGTGTTTAACCCTTGACGACCTTTGCGTTGTGTCTTTCCACTACTTACTGTCTGCGGTGTCTGTTATCAGGACGGTGGTCTCCTTCAGAGCGCCCACCGACGCCCCGTACGGCGAGTCGCTCTTGGCGTCCCCCAGGACCAGCCTTAGCTCCTCCCCTTCCTCGAATAGCGTGTCATCGACCAGCGACACCATGCACGGCTTCTCCGTCTCGCCTGCGGGGCAACAAGGAACAGATGGATGAGGAGGAGGATGATGAGGATGATGATGGGACAAAGACACGGATTACTCAGTGGTGGAAAGTTACTCTAAGTATGTTAACCCATTAAGACCATGAGCTCAGTTCGGGGCTCTCCCCAGGCTGGCAGGGGGAGAGTAGCGTCCAGGGTTATAAGCTTAGGCATTGGCACTGGGTGAAAAACGGGTTACAACATCGGTGTCATTTTAGATTTGAGCTATAACCATTATTTTATACTTTGGCTATTCAAAAATAGCAGATCTATAAGCTCATAGTGCGGCACCGAGTGCAACGCTACGAGCTTGTAGATCTGCTATTTTTGAAAAATCTTGAACATTTTGTCCAAATCTTTGGGTACATAACATTTTTAACTCAAATCTTTGCTTCTGGGAGTCCGTGGAACAAAATATTTGACAAATGTTCACCTTAAAAACGATATATATTCAAAGATTTTCACAAATTGTCAAGATAAAAAAAAAAACAGCAGCAACAATGTGTCGCATTGTAACGTGTTGTGAGCTTATAGATCGTGTACTTTCAAATAACCCAAGTATAAAATAGTGGTTAATGATCAATAATTATAGCCCAATAACACGATATACAGGTAGGGCTATACAATTCTGAACTGGGCATTCTGCATAATGAGCACCTTGCTAATTAATGTATATTTTGATGCCAATACTGTTGCACTTTGACTTCAGTAAGGTTTTGAATACAGCACTTTTACTGCAACAAAGATGTAGTGCTACTGATTATAGACTATTAGTATATAAATACCCAATTATACCACAATTATGACCTCGCATTGTGTGAATGGCTGAGAGGCAATCTAATGAGTGGTAATTTGTTCCGTATAACAGCACTCCAACCACGCTCACCTTACCTGTAACCTAGCAACGGACCTCCGACTGCTGTTTGGTTTTCACGTTTTTTCCTTCACTTTAGTCATACATTTTACTAATGAAACTGTGGTCTAATCATGATAAGGCAAGAGGTGAAAGGTCCGCACACACTGTCCTGTACAGCTCCCAGAAAACATCATTTTTAATGAGGAAACAGAGTTAGAGGCCAACGTTTCGACCCATGGTGGTCTTCATTGTTAACTTTGTTTATTGGGTTTTCCACAGAAGCATTCATTAGAGAAGCAGTACTACGCAGATACAGATTCCATCAGGCCATTGAAAATTTGAGAACATCTTCGAATATATTTTTAAAGCGAACATTTGTAATTCAAACCATTGCTTCTGGGGGAGGGGGGGGGGGGGGTCCCTGGAACAAAACATTTTGAGATGGGGGTCCACGGCCAAATACATTTTCTAAAAATCCTAACAGTATGTTGCTGTATCAGTGGTGCTCCAACTTTTCCATGTCAAGGACCATCCAAAATTATATGTATTTGGCCGCGGACCCCCATCTCAAAATATGTTGTTCCAGGGACCCCCCCAGAAGCACAGATACATATATACATAAATATATATTCAAAGATTTGGACACGTTTTCAAGATTTTTCCAAAGAAATAGCAGATATACAAGCTTGTTTACAAGAGCTTGTATATCTGCTATTTTTTGAATAGCCAAAGAAATCTAAAATGAGCCACAGCTCCTAATAGTTAGGATGGGTGAATGCAGAGGAAAAATACCATGTACAAGCAAATCGTCTCTGTCGGGTGGAAACCTCATATATCTCAAATTCAAAAAACAGCAAAAGTATCAGATCTACAAGCTCAAAGTGGATCTGCCACATTCGATGCTTTTGTGTGACACTGACAATGATCATCATGTAGAGCATTAATTTACGAAAAAAACACACAAAAAGTATGCATGGAGATAAGAGGTTACTGCCCCGACAGCAACAACATGTAAAAATACACTAAAAGGGGACTAAATATATTATTATTATTATTATTATTGGCACTGGTGTGTTTATCTAACAAAAGACCACAGCTCTCCAGTCTCTAGTGCTACTATCTGTTGCCACAGCACAACCTCTCATGAATTACTGCCTGAACAGAGAGCACTTTGCTGTTGCCTCTTATGTTGTATCACTAATAACCCATTCAATGCGGGCACGCATCTGTGTCGTGTTAGATTTTTAGCTGTCTATAACCATTATTTTATACTTTTGACTATTCAAAAATAGCAGATCTACAAGCTCATATAGCGCGTCACTTCGTGCAGCGCTATGAGCTTGTAGATCTGCTATTTTTTTTAATATCTTTTTTTTTTGTGCAAATCTTTGAATAAATATATTTTTTCAAGCTAACATCTTTAACTCAAATCTTTGCTTTTTTTGGGGGGGGGGGGGTCCCCCAGAATCCCCCAGAAGCAAAGATTTGAGTTAAAAATATTTGCTTGCTTTTAAAAAAGATTAAATATAAAAAAAATATATAAATAAAAAGAAGCAGATCTACAAGCTCTTAAGAGCTTGCAGATCTGCTATTTTTTTAATAGCCAAAGAAATAAAAAAAATGACACAGATGCGTTCCCGGTCTTAATGGATTAATAAGATGTTGTTGTGGTTGTTTTGGGCGTTACTAACAGCAGACAGATAAACACCAAACCGTGAGAAACCGTAGTTTTCCCCATATTTAACCCATTAAAACCGGGAAAGCTGTGTCATTTTAGGTTTTTGCGTTGGCTATTCAAAACATGTGCAGATATACACTCTCACAACGTGTCACTTTGTGCCACGGCTTGTGCATCTGCAATTTTTTATCATTTTTTGAAAAATCTTTTGAAAGTGTGATGAGAGGGCATTTGTAGAAATCGGCCTCAGGTCTTAATGGGTTAAATGTTTTTGCTAGAACGACGTGTGATCACGAAATCCAATTTCCCTGGAAGAAGAGTTTATTTAATTTAAGTGTGTATAAAAACAGGCCCAAAAAACATATAAAAGAAATGGAATAAAAACCCATAAACCTCAAGGCTGTTCTCAGGAGAGAAGCAGTGTTTTCATCATTATTAATATTATAATAAACTACAACCAAAAATCTAATGAAAATGTGAAAAGGAAAAAATATTCAATTCATTTAACCACATGAACACTGTCCTCCCTGTTTTTGTGGGCATGTCATTAGAGGCGGAAATTCAGGAAATTCAGCTTTTTTGATCTACAAGCTCACAACACGTCAAATCGCGACGTGTTGTGAGCTTTTAGATCGGCTGTTTGTGCTGTGCAACACCATTATACGATGACATGTAATCCAAGTTTGACCAATTAAACCCTGTGTAATTGGTTGACCAGTGTCCCTACTATCAGGGTTCTATACTTTGGTTTCCACCTCATTTTCCTTCTACACCAAAATCTCTTCGGCGAAAAAAAAAGTAGTCTATCTACAAGCTCACAACGAGATGCGTTGTGAGCTTGTAGATCGCCTATTTTCGCTGCAAATGTTGAAGTAAGTACATTTACTCAAGTACTGTACTTAGGTACAATTTTGAGGTACTTGCCGCGCTATGAGCTTGTAGATCTGCAATTTATTTATTTTTTGCTTATTTTTTGGCTATTTTGGCTATTTTTTTAATAGCCAAATACATGGGTTGAATGGGTTTATACAATTTATATATATAAAAAAACTAAACAATAAATGAATACATTAAAATAAAATAAATAAAACCCCTCTGGTATACCTGGTAGGAAGGTGACGACGGAGGCGTCGGTGTTGGGCCGCTCGATGAAGTCGGTGGCGACCTGCGCCGAGCCCTGCCGGGTGTAGCATCGAACCGTGGACTTGTGCCTGATGTCGCCGCTACGGAACACCGTGGCCGCGATGGAGCCGGACCCCTCCTCGCCACTGTACAGCGCCTCACGGAACTGCACCTTTGGCACTGCAAGGGTCAACGGATATATGAAAAGTGTTTATAAAATAAATGACAAGTGTGTACATTACAAGCAATTACATTCAAAAATAATAAAGAGATTGACTACCCACAATCCCTCAGCAATCTGCTGTTTCCAATGCTCATTTGTTAATGTCATGTGTGCTTCTATCTTTCTCTCACCCTCAGTTTGGGAGTTGCAGTAGCTCAAGAGTTAGAGTCCACAGGAGAGGTCAACGGATATTTATTGTTGCTGTCGGGCAGAAGCCTCTTATCTACGTACTCTAACCTTCTGTGTTTTTCCGTAAATTACACCCTACGTCGTACATACTACAGTGTCACACGCAAGCATCAAAAGTAGCAGATATACAAGCTCGAAACGCTGCACGAAGTGGCGCGTTTTGAGCTTGTAGATCTGCTATTTTTGTTATTGTTTTATTTGAATCCTGAACATTAACAGTTTTGGACATATGAGGTTTCCACCGACAGAGACGATAATATGAATTATCTCAACATGAGAAGGATTTTAGGACTTGGGATTGATTTTTCACCATAGGACGCTGTTTCTTAATCAGTGGTCTATGGCATAATTTAATTACAGGTTGTCCTTTAAAAGCCATGCTTTTGCAAGTTCCAGTTTAATGCTCCTCCAAATATCTATTATGAGCATTTTTGCCAGATCAGTTTTGCACTTGTTGTAAGTACAGGTATGCAATGCTGGCTCTGGTTCTGTGGGAATAAACTTCGTCCACTCTTCTTAAAAAGCTTGCTAAGGTGCACAGGGGCGCTGGTGTTAGCAGATGTTACGTACCAAGTTCAGCTGTAATTGAACTGCCCTTTCAGCACTTCTGTTGCACAGACTGTTGCTGAAGCTTTTGAAAAGTGTGCATGAGGTGAGCCACCAGTCTGGCTTTAGAGACTAGTAGGTATGGGATATATGAGCTAAAATGAGGTTTTGCAGAGAATATCTAATCTTGGCAATATACCGTTGGACAGGCTCAGAGAGTCTCAAGTCATTTTCTGTATCCAACCTTTACCCTGTACTTATATTCTTCAGGTTATGCCAGTGTGGGGAAAAAATACTCTCTCCCAGAGAAATGTAGTTTCAAAAGTTGTAAAAAAAATAACACTTTTCTTTAACTGGAAGCTCTGGGTATTCTGCCTAACAACTCATCCAGAACTTCACAAGAGATGCTTGTGTTTCATACTTTCAACTCTTTGCCTGCCATGGACACGTTAACACGTCGAATTCTGCCAAGGCGCAGCCTACAATTTTACAATGTAGATTGGGAATCCAAAATATTAAACATTGGTTCCGTTTGTACCCTCTCAGAGTTACAGACCCTTTATAAGGAGCAACATGCTGCTGTAGGACAGTGGTTCTCAACCTTTTCAGGCCGTGACCCCCCCAAAAATAATCATATCTGAACTGGGGACCCCCTAGATAAATAGCTTGTAGATCGGCTATAACCAATGTTTGACCACTTTTTATAGTACAGTTTGTTGATTACTTTTGATGCAGTAATGGAAATTTTTTAAGGTATTAAAGGGGTAGTTCACCCCCAAAATAAATTTCTATTGATTACTCACCCCATGGAGCCTTGAATTCATGGATATTTTTTTGTTTTTGTCGCATTCCTTCCTTTATTATTTGATTATAATAAATTTAGCCCCATTGATTCCGGTAGGAGACACAAATGCATTTGTGTCTCCTACCGGAATCAATGGGGCTAAATTTATTATAATCAAATTATTGGCTTAGGAATGTGACAAAAACAAAAAAATATCTATGAATTCAAGGCTCCATGGGGTGAGCAATCAATAGAAAAAAATATTTTGGGGGTGAACTACCCCTTTAAAAAGGTCTTAAAAGTCCTTAAATTGTCACTTCACTGTCATCTGGGGACCCTCCCAAAATCAATATATTGTTTTTATCTGGGTATGCTTATTTTTATAACACGAATTCTTTTAGTTTTCAGGACTTATTTATTCAGGTCGATAGAGTATTTTATGTTTGTTTTTATTCTTTTATGAATTCTGCTGTCTTTTACTAGAAACATTTTGTTTATTTTTCTAACACTGCTTGTAGATGGAAAACAAATGACAAATAAAGCAATCTTGAATCTTGAATGTGGGGACCCCCTTGGGGTCCGGACCCACAGGTTGAGAAACCACTGCTGTAGGAGATCTAATAACGGCGTCTCGAAATGAGAGGAGCCATATTATTGAGTTCTGTTCTCTCCAGAGAGCTCTCCTTGTGTTCGACCTCTTTACTCCCCTTAGAAAGATGTGGAAAACCACACAAATCACAGCCTGTGTGTCCAGTCCATCAAATCTATATGTCGGAGGGAAATTAATCTATAGCGCTATATACCAGAGCCCCATAATGTCATTTACACTGAACAGCATTTTTAAAAAGCTAAACAAAAGCCCCAAGACTGACTTTTCTACCACAATGGTGCTCAGTGAAGTAGAAATTACATAAAAGAAAGCAAATTGCTTACAAAATAAAGTACAAAAAGAGGCTATTTCTTACGACTCCCATCTTTTGAAATTGGATTAGCTCTACAGAAAGAGATCTGTACACAATTCTACAATCTCGCACACTTTGGAGCGGTGGTTCTCAGCCTTTTTTTTTACATCTCCATATTCTAAGTTTTTGTGTTTTTTTGTAAAAGAATGTCCTAAAGCTGTGGACATACGAGGTTTCCACCCGACAGAGACGATTATGTATACATAAAATATACATATTATATATATACATACATATTTAACGTAAAACTTACCTTAAGACCTGGAACACATCTGTGTCATTTTAGATTACTTTGGCTATTCAAAAATAGCAGATATACAAGCTCATAGCGAGTGCCGCGCTATGAGCTTGTAGATCTGCTATTTTTGAAAAATCGTGAATTTTTTTTAAATATATTTTTTTCGAAAAACTGTTAGGTTTAAAAAAAATTCTAGAAGCGGCCTCAGGTCTTAACGGGTTAAAGCCGGATTTATACTTAATTGCACGTCCATGTTGCGCCACTGAAATTAGCCGATCTACAAACTCACGACGCATTGCACTGCGAGGCATTGTAAGCTTGTATATCGACATAATTATATCAAGCCCTGACGGAAGCATTTGAACATTGTGGGAGACAACAGTCTGGCTCACGAGACTAGCCCAAACATGACACTCAAACTGGACTGAACCGAAAGAGAATGGTGTGAAACGTCAGCTTTTTAACTCACAGTCGGACACGGAGTCGTTGATGAAAACGGTGGCTTTGCCCGGTTCCCCCAGAATGCCGTTCACCGGCATGCGGAGGACCAGCTCGAAGGCCTCGGTCCCCTCCAGCTCGGGACGGCCCAGGTCGTCCAGGACGGTCACCCTGAACGTCTGCATGCTGACCCCGGGGGCGAAGTCCAGGTTACGACTGATGCCCACGTAGTCCACGCCAGCTGTGTGTGTGTGTGAGAGAGAGAGAGAGAGAGAGAGAGAGAGAGAGAGAGAGAGAGAGAGAGAGAGAGACACAGACAGACAGAGAGAGACAGACAGACAGACAGACAGACAGACAGACAGACAGACAGACAGACAGACAGACAGACAGACAGACAGACAGACAGACAGACAGACAGACAGACAGACAGACAGACAGACAGATACCTTTAATTATATTTGAATGGATTGCTGCTATTTGTTGCGAAAGTTTATGTACTTATTTAAAAAAAAAACGATTTTGAAACCCATTTTTTCACCCAGTGCCAATTGCCTAAGCTTGTAATCCTGGGCGCTACTCTCCCTCTGCCAGCCTAGGGAGAGCCCTGAACTGAGCTCATGCTTCCTTCAATGCATGAGGAGTGAGCAGGCCGCTGCTTATCACCTGACAGGGGGTAGTTTTCCCGGTAGGAAAAACGCGTCCTTTCCCCTCCATCAGGCGCCGCGGCTGACTAGGGGTACCTACCCTAGGGGACACGGGGAGAACATGCAAACTCCACACAGAAAGGCCCTTTCACCAACCCCACCTAGGGTATGGGCACTGATGACGCACAGGAGAGAACACGGCCCCAACGTTGCAAAAAGTGAATGCAAAACATTGAAAAAAGTTTATCCCAAGCTAACGTTTCCTATATTTCCTGCCTGTTTAACTATTTCCAATCTGGGAACCCAGAGCCAGTGAGAATGAAAAACAGCGCCCTCTGCTGTTTGTACTATCTCTCACTGGCTCTGGGACAATGACGACGTCGCACCCGTGCGCAAAGGAAACCGGGGTTTTGGTCTGCCTTCAGCTTTCACTTCCGGTGGTGCCACTATGTTTTCATTCCCACTAACAATATTTCTACACGGAACACTAACACCACTTCTCCCAGAGAACATGGATCGTTTTGGTTATAAGCCCACTTGTTTCTATGATGAAAGAGTAAGTTAAAATGTGAATATCTTTCCGTGGTTTTGTCTGCTCCGCGGACGCTATTGTTAAATTAGTTTGGGTTTGTTTCGAGGGGGAAAGATCGACGGACACGTGAATCCCGCCCACTACATTTGATTGGGTAAAGCGCGGCCTGCTTCCTGATCTGAAGGCACGCCCACTTGTAGGCAGTGCGTACACGTTGTGACGAACCTTCACGACAGATTCCAACGCAGAGCAGAATCTGTTCTTGAGAGATTAAACTATTTCTGACAGATGGTTTCGTAAGATAGTTTTCTCTCCAAGTTGCAATGTAACACAGCTCTGTTTACAAATGTCTTTACTCACATTTAATTGTACATTGTTTTGTTTTGATTGTTTTGTTCCACTTTTGCTTTGGAGAAAACGTTTTCTCATGCCAATAAACCTTTGAATTAAATTGAATTGAGAGAGAAAGATAGTGGTAGGGATGGAGGTAAAGAGAGATAACTTTAGAGACAAAGTTTGAATTTCATTTTAAGAGGAAGTAATGTGTGTTAAACTTGATGAAGACAGATGGACTGCTGAAACCAACAGTATATCTTGAAAACTGCAGGCCTGTTCTTTCCCACCACAACAAAATGACTGTTGGTGTGAAAGAAAAGCTCATTAACTGAACATCACTTCAGTTTCTGATCATCTTCATCCGTGCGCTTGCATAATGTCTACTTATTGTTACTGAATTACTGAACTTTAAATTGATATGTATTTTCTTTTCTTTTTTTTACCAGAAAAGTGAACTAAACCACTGCTCATCCGAGTTGCTGGAGCTGGAAAATGAATCAGAGTGAACAAAAGAAAGCAACAACTGCACACTGGAAACACTGTGCAAGAATCCAATTCATTGAGAGCATTCGGTCGTTTGACCTCCTGAAGGAGGTATGCGGCTGTTGCTTTCTTTTGTTCTCAGCTATTTTTGTGGTTGTTGTTGACCAATGCAACAATTTAAAGGTAGGGTGAAGTGATATTCTTTGGTTAAAACTAAAAGGGACTAGTGGAGAAGACATCCAGTAAGACCAGTCATTTTATGTTTGGTTGAACACTGGTGTCACACTCCAAAAATAGGCGATCAAACAAGCTCACATGTTGTAGATCGCCTATTTTCAGCATGCATTTAAGTATAAATGCAGCTATTACGACTCCATCGCAGCTCGCCAAAGTACATTTTAGTTGACTAAATCAACTGTAGATTTAGTCGACTAAAATCGATTGATATTTTGTCAACTAAAACTAGACTAAAACTAAAACATTTCAGATTACTAAAATATGACTAAAACTAAATAGAATTTTATTCAAAAGACTGTCAAATTTGAACACTACTTAAGTTACGGTATATACTTTTTTGAAGGGCATAAGGCCAAGCTGAGGGGCAACGGCCTTCATGGCATCCAAGAAATTCCTGCCCTGGAAGCGTGACTTAACTTCTTACGATTACTATTTGGACGATCACTGCAGACGGGTGAAGGAAGCTTACCCTCGGCGGAGACGGGCTCGGTCTTGCGGGAGCGCACGGTGACGGTGGCGGTCCTGGACAGGTCGGTTCCCGTCCGCCACACCCTGACCTCCACGTGTCCGTCGCTCTCGTCCACCTGGTACTCCACCTCTCCAAAATAAAACACCGGAGCTGGAGGAGGAGGAGAGGATTGATGGATTGAATACTTTATTAGTCAGAAATGTAAAACGGCACGAGGTACAGTCAGACATTTAGGCTAAAAGGATAACACAAAAAGGTCCTGGGGACTTGTTTCCATTGTGGTCCTATATGTATTCAATTCATCAACGATGATCAATTGATTGATTGGATACTTTATAACAAGTTGAAAACAGTAGGGCAGCACAATTTAACAAGCTATGCTAAAAGGTAGGCATGCAACGATTCACTCAACTCACGATACGATTCGAATCACAAAACTAGGTTCACAATACAATTTACCACGATTTTTTTAAACACAAAATTTGTTTCCAGACAAAAGACCGATTTAAAAAAATATATATATGTCTCTTACACAAATCCAGTATTTTCTTCTTCTTCTTCTTTTTTTTTTTTTACAATACTGTGTTTTCTCTAATCCTCTTTTCAATACAGTAGCACATGACTGAAAACTCTTTTTTTTAATCAATTCTCTGTATTCTCTGATCCTGTATTTTCTTTCTTTTTTCCCCTGCTGTTTGCATCGCGATACATTTTTTGTTAAATCGATTTAAATTGATTTACGATACATCGTTACATGTCTACTAAAATGATAACACAAAAAGCCCAGGGGGCTCGTTTCCATTGTGGTGCTAAAGTATGTACTCAATTCATCATCAAGACATATAATACAATACAAGGAGGGTAGAAGAGAGGAGAGGAGAGGAGAGGAGAGGAGAGGAGAGGAGAGGAGAGGAGAGGAGAGGAGAGGAGAGGAGAGGAGAGGAGAGGAGAGGAGAGGAGAGGAGAGGATTACTTGCAGCATATGAGAAATAATTACAGGTAAAACTATAACACTGTTAATATTCACAGTCCTTTGAAGCACCTTGTGAGTGACATTTCAAGGGTTCAAAGGGTTCAAGGTTGCTCTTTATTGTTACATCTTGTGTCCAGGTACGTAAGAGTTAAACTTATTTCTGTTCAGCTTTCCTTCAGACAATGTAGCAGCATAGCTAATAATAGTAAAGATAGATTAATAAATAAATACATTTGGATGTGTATGCAAATACAGTCTGTCAGGAAGGTGACACCACTGATCAGTGCAGTGTTATTTTAAAACCTTCAGTTCTAAAGCGCGTGCGTGCCTATGTGCATGCACGTGCGTGCGTGCGTGCGTGCGTGCGTGCGAGCGTGCGTGCGTGCGTGCTGCAATATCTGAAGGAAGCTGCTGAGCAAAAACACGTTTCACTCTTATGTACCTGAACACAAGATGTAACAATACAGAAGAACATGAACCTGTGAACCTTGAGCGTGCATGTGCATGTGCATGTGCATGTGCGCGTGCGTGTGTGTGTGACCTATCAGTTTGCACCAGAACTCTGAGATGATTCAAAAACAACCATCAGTCTGAATGCAAACCCACGGGGGTTCATGACCTCTCGTGACCTCTCACCCGACCTCATTGTAATCATCCTCCAAAGAGGAAGTACTGTCATCGAAAAGGGATCTAGTTAGTGCCAAGAAAAACAAGGCTGCAGTGCACGCGCACGTGTATGTCGGTGTGTGTGTATGTGTGTGTGTGTGTGTGTGTGTGCGTGTGTGTGTCGGACCCCCTAGAAGCTCAAAGCCTCCTTTGAAGAGGCAAATTGTTTTTCCTGAGGCAACGAAGTGAACACACACACACACACACACACACACACACACACACACACACACACACACACACACACACACACACACACACACACACACACACACACACACACACACACACACACACACACACACACACACACACACACACACACACAAATAATAGCCAGTGTAGTTTTACCTTCTCTTTTGTCTAAAGTGACATCAAACACTTCAGCAACGTGAAGGAAAGTTAAACCAGTGCATGGTTCTAAACACCGGACACCCCACATTTATACGGACTGTATTTATTTAGCCACGGACCTCCATTTGGAAAGATTTTGTGGCAGGGACCCCCAAAAGAGAAGATATGTTAAAAAAATAAAAATAAATCACAGCCGTAATTGAGAATTACACCTTGAGGGCACAGTCACACCAAAATATGGTTGCCCGCTGTTAAACAGTTTTTTTTTTACAGCTAGTATTGTATGGCATGTACCAGCAGCCTTAATAGAGCGCATAAATGCAAGATGTACGCGACACGTGGAAAGATGCGCAATTTCCACCATTGAATCCACGCATTTGCATTAACAAAGCATTGGCAGATTCCGCCCCATAGGTAAAATAAAAGTGCGTGTAAAAGGTTTTTCTAAAGCGTTCGATTCCAAAATTAAATGTGTTATAATTGTGTTATATTTGCTATCTTGGAGTTGACCTCTCACAGTCCTCAAGAGGACAAATCTGACTTCCCTCCAAATCTGAAAATAAACCTTATGGCAAATCGTTGTTGTCCATATTTATTTTCTTAAATTAACGCCCTATTTCATACTTCAGCATGAATCACACTACAGCGTCTACCGCAAAGTACAGCAAAAAACGTCACTGATCTTAGTTTATCAGCTACAAGCTTGAAACGTGGCGCGAAGCAACGTGTTTTGAGCTTGTAGATCTGCTACTTTTGCTATTTCTTCATAAAGTGCATGATTTGTTATAACAATATGACAGCTTATCCGCTGTACTAACTGAGTTAAAGGAGAAGCTGTTACTTTTGTGATGTATGTGACTGCAGTAGTCCTTATGTAATTCTCTCTTATTTTCAAGAACTTCACCAAGTGCTCTGATGGCCAAACAGTGATCTTGTTAAGGTTTTTTTGAGGGGTGTGGGTGAAC